>NW_024080680.1:1708045-2048752 GCF_003009895.1 Hyaena hyaena
CTGGAGCCTGTTTCAGTCTGTGACTCCCTCTCTCTCTGACCCTCCCCTGCTCACGCTGTCTCTCTCTCTCTCCTAGAAATAAATCAAAAGTATTAAAAAAACAAAACAAAACGCGGGATATACTTCATCTCTTTCTTCAAGATCTGCATCTCCTACTGCTAACACACCTGCCGCCCTTTGCCCTTCGGGAGCAGGCTTGGAAAACTAAATCTCGGTACAACGTTGGTAACAGTAATAATAACAAGCTGCAGAACTTCTAGTTAATAGAAAATTAAAAATGACATATTGGTTCAAATATGCTTCTAAGTTCTTTTATCAGCATTGAAAGTGTATAGATGAACAGCTATAAGCATAAACAGAAGAGATCTGAGACCTCTGTAAATTACAGGCTTCAGAAAAATTGCCTCTGAAATAGAATCTCCAGACAAGGCAGATAGAGTAGTTGAAAAGAATAAAGAACACACAGGGACTCTCACCATAGAACCATTCATCTCTATCGCCATCTTAGAGAGCGGCAGCCTCAGGGGAACCTTTCGACCTTGTGTGATCCTGTAGATGGGAGAGTTTGGTTTGGAAGTGGCAGGGTGAGGGGGGATAGAGGAAAAGGTTTTTAACAAGCAGGTAAATGTTATGAGTTGCCTTTACATGGAGTTGAGACGGAGAAAAACTAAGGTTCTGACATGTCGGAGAATACCTTTCAAAACTGCACTAGCTGTGTGTCACTGGAGAGATTAATTTACCTCTCTGAGAAACTTTTTCTTTTTTTAATCTCTACAAGAAGCAGAATAATGGTACTTACTTCCAGGTTGCAAAGATCAGGAAAGGTACATCTAAATCACTCCATGCATAACAGATGCCAAAATGACCACACTAGTGACTGTTTATTTCACATGCCCAGGCCGGAAAGGTGGCATGACTAGAGAAATGCCACTTCTGAGTGTCAGTTTAAAGAGAAATGTCTCTCTTGCTATTAAGAATTGGCTCCCTTTTGAAATTCCTCAAGAAATACCAGGAAATATTTCAGTAGTTCTTAATTCAAATAAATTCATGAAAATGATAACCCCTTGCCATTTGCTTCAGATATTCCTGGGGATCAAGATGTACTTAAGGATCTACTTTGAAAATTTTTTTTAATGTTTTATTTTATTTATTTCTGAGAGAGAAAGAGAGACAGCATGAGTGGGTGGAGGGTCAGAGAGAGAGGGAGACACAGAATCTGAAAGAGGCTCCAGGCTCTGAGCTAGCTGTCAGCACAGAGCCCGATGTGGGGCTCGAACCCACAAATCGTGAGATCATGACCTGAGCCGAAGTCGGACACTTAACCGACTGAGCCACCCAGGCACGCCCTAAGGATCTACTTTTAGATGGTGATGATATCAGCACCAGGTCAATGGCTGAAATACTTTCAAAAACATTTGAATGACACAGGTGTCATGAGGCTGCTTAGTGCCACGTCTAGGGGCGGACGGGGAGTAGAGGGTGAGGAGGAGTTGCAGAAAGCCCACCCTCTGCCCTAAAGGAGACTCTCTCTATATAAAAAAGACAGGATTTTTAACCAGCAGACACTCAAAAATTCACTTGAAGATCACATCCGCAACATTCCATTTCAGTTTCTAGCAATCACAAGATTTTGTGGCCCAGGCTTACAAGATGCTACTTGGCAAATTTAGTCACCGATACACCATGGTATGGTTCCCAAACTTCTGGATTTTATTTCTGGTTTCTACCCTGCCAAGCCGTACACACTGGTTTTCACTCTCAGGCTGGTCTCCTCCGAGGAGGGAGGTGGCTTCCAGACGTGGATCTGAGTCACGTGTAGAACAGAAGGTCAGGGGACGGAAGAGAAAGAGCAAAAGGGAAATGACAAAGGGTCCAGAGGCAAAGAACAAAGTACTTCCTCCTAGCGAGGAATGCTACCTTTGAATTTCCGCCTCTGTCTCGGTGGGCTGAGCTGCACAACGCGGCTGGGGGCCAGCGGTCACCTTTCTCCAGCCTTGATGGTACAGGCAGGCAAGAGAAGAGCAAACAATAATAGCTCTGGGATACTGACCAACCACCTGCCCAGGGGCCCAACCAAGAGCTCTCAACGTTTTATTTTGCCAAAGATACACACACCACCAACACTCACCTCCGCCACGTTTCGTAAAAGTAAGATTTTAACACTGCAAAAGGAGGAAGAAGAACCTCAGCATAACGATGTGTTCTAGTCATTGCATCCATGTAGGTACGTGAAAAATTCCCCACATCGTCCTTTCCAACCCAGGCCCGGGTTGTGTGTGTGGTACTACATGTACACCAGAGACAATCTGTTTCGGACAGATTCACATACATGACCGTGGAATGAAGTTCACACATGCTACCGGAATGAAGTCTGGGTACAAGCCTTTACAGGCTGTCATGAATGCAGGTATATATTATTAGGCCAAATCACACACCTGTTTCTCCTCCAGATCGTGATTCAAATTCTATTAATAGAATTCGGGACCTAGATTCGACTCCTGAATGAGAAGGAAGAGCTGAGCTGAGATGAGGGGAGATGTTTCCGGGAAAGGACACAGGAGCAGCCAGCGGGCAGTCGTCTGAAAGCCTCCACAGGAGAAGACGAGACTGTGTGGAGTCGTGACAAAAAGCAAGCAGACACAGAGCTGGTCCTCAGCGCTGGGGAACCCCTGACTTGAGGCTCCTGGCTCAGCCTCCACGGGGGACACAAATGACAACAAAAACATGTGGTGGGGTGGGGGATGGTTGTCATTTCTCCTCTGTGAAGAAGGTCACCTGGTCTCTTTCCTGCCTTTCCCCAAAGATTCTATACCTTTCAAAAGAAATATTCCCATTGACAGAAAAAAACCAAACATCACCTGGAAGAAGCAATAGATTTTAAATCTTTTTTTTAACATTAAACAAATTTTTTAATGTTTATTTATTTTTGAGAGAGACAGGGTGCGAGCGGGGGAGGGGCAGCAAGAGAGGGAGACACAGAATCCGAAGCAGGCTCCAGGCTCTGAGCTGTCAGCACAGAGCCCGACGCGGGGTTCAAGTTCAAACTCAAGAACTGTGAGATCATGACCAAGCCTAAGTCAGATGCTTAACCGACTGAGGCACCCAGGCGCCCCCAGACTTTTAATCTTTTGTCAGTGGTATTATAGGTATCAATTTTGGTCAAGTGCTCAATTGTCTTAAATGGAAGATGAGGCTAGTCCTGAGTGATCACATGTCCGGAGGATGCAAGTATGCAAGACAATGACCACTAAGGACAGAAGTCAGCAGACATTCTGCGATGGGTCAAACCTGAAATATTTTAGACTTTGGGGGCCATACAGTTTTCGTTGCCACTTGTCCACTCTACCTTCATGTTGAGGAAGGAACTGGAGACAGTACATAAAGTGAATGGGCGTGGCTGTATTCCAATAAAACTTTATTACAGACGCTGAAATTCCATTTCAAATCATTTTTCAAACGTTACAAAGTATTACATTTCTTTTTAATTTGTTTCAACCCTTAAAAATGTAAAAACTGTTTTTACCCCATGGGCCATACAGAAACAGGCAGCGGGTCTGAAGCTGACCTACCCTTGAGTTAGAAAAATAAAACAGATGATGTACTCAGGAGCAAGCTTAACAAGAAAAACACACAAACCTGTATGGAGAAATTAAAAAATAACTTTAAGGCACAAAAGTCAATGTAAACAGAAAGATAAACCATGTTCTTTATCTTTCAACATAAGTGTACTCTTTGATCCCCATCATCTGTCACTCCCCCAACCCACCTCCCCTCTGGAGACCACCAGTTTGTTCTGTGTAGTTAAGAGTTTCTTGCTTGTTTCCCTCTCTTGTTCTTGTTTTCCCTTTGCTCGTTTTTGTTTTGTTTCTTAAATTCTACATACGAGTGAGATCATAGGGAAGTTGTCCCTCTCTGACTTATTTTGCATAGCATCATACCCTCTAGTTATGTCTGTGTTGTTGCAAACGGCAAGATCGCATTCTTTTTTATGGCTACTTTTTCATTGTGTGTGTGTGTGTGTGTGTGCACCACATCTTCTTTATCCATTCATCTATCGATGGACACTTGGGCCGCTTCCATAGTTTGGCTACTGTAATGCTGCAATAAACCTAAGGGTGCATGAATCCCTTTGAATCAGTATTTTTGTATTTGGGGGATAAATACACAGTAGTGCCATATTTGGATGGCAGGGCAGTTCTATTTTTCACTTTTTGAGGCAACTTTATACTGTTTTCCACAGTGGCTGCACCAATTGACGTCCCCACGAGCAGTACGAGAGGGTTCATTTTTCTCCACAACCTTGCCAACACTTGCCTCTTGTGTTTTTTATTTTAGCCACTCTGACACGGGTGAGATGTTATCTCACTGTAGATTTTATTTGAATTTCCCTGATGAGGAGTGATATTGAGCATCTTTTCATGTGTCTGTTGGCCATCTGGATGTTTTCTTTGGAGAAATGTCTGTTCATGTCTTCTGCCCATTTTTACTTGGAATACTTGTTTTTTTGTGTGTGTTGAGTTGTATCAGTTCTTTATATACTTTGGATATTAATCCTTATCAGATATGTCATTTGCAAGTATCTTCTCCCATTCAATAGTTTGCCTTTTAGTTTTATTGTCTCTTTTGCTGGGCAAAAACCTCTTATTTTGATGTAGCCCCAGTAGTTAATTTTTTCTTTTACTCCCCTTGCCTCAGGAGACAGAACAAAAAAAATATTGCTATAGCTGATGTCAGAGAGATTATTGACTATGCTCTCTTCAAAGATTTTTATGGTTTCAGGTCTCACATTTAGGTCTTTGATCCATTTTGAGTTTATTTTTGTGTATGGTGAAAGAAAGTGGTCCAGTTTCATTCTTTTGCATGTGGCTGTCTAGTTTTCTGTGGATGATACAAGTCTTTTTTCCACTGTATACTCATTCCTCCTTTGTCAAAGATTAATTTACCATGTATTTGTGGGTTTAGTTCTGGGCTTTCTGTTCTATTCCATTCATCTATGTGTCTTTTATGCCAGTACCGTGCTGTTTTAATTACTAACACTTTGTAATACAACTTGAAATCTGAGATTGTGATACCTCCACTTTTGTTTTTCTTTTTCAAGATTGCTTTGGCTATTCGAGGTCTTTTGTGGTTCCATACAAATGTTTGGATTCTTTGTTTTAGCTCTGTGAAAAATGGTGATGGTATTCTGATAGGGATTGCACTGAATCTGTACATTTGCTTTGGTTAGTACAGACATTTTAACAGTATTTGTTCTTCCAATCCATGACCATGGAATGTCTTTCCGTTTCTTTGTATTGTCTTGAGTTTCTTTCATCAGTGTTTTATAGTTTTCAGAATATAGGTCTTTCACCTCTTTGGTTAAGTTTATTCCTAGATATTTTATTGTTTACAGTGCAATTGTAAAGGGACTGTTTTCTTAATTTCACTTTCTGTTGTTTCATTATTAGTGTCTAGGAAAGCAACAGATTTCTGTACATTGATTTTGTATCCTGTGACGGCACTGAATTCATTTATCAGCTCTACACCATGTTCTTACCTGGAAAGATTCAACGTCATAAAGATGCCCTTCATTCCACAGTTAATTTTAAAATGTATTATGTATTTACCTGGAATCACACAAGCTGATTTTAAAGTTCATATGATACAGCTAATAAGTACTGTGTTATGTACCTGTTATGTATGTGGTTAAGGAGTAGCTATTAGATGTTGTCAATATAAAGAAGAAATGGCATAAGTGCCACACTGAACACAAACGTCATTCCAGAGACACCCAATTTAAAATAGAACTACCCTCCCTCATTCCCCATGCTCCTCCCTAGCTCCACAGCACTCCTCATGGTCTTACATATATTATACAGTCTTACATATATTTCTACTTACCTTCTCTGTCTTGATCGCTGTATGCCCAGGCCCAGGCTCTGAGCAGTCTTAGTAAACACGTATGGATGAACAAAGGTGCCACAGGTTCACTGCTGGGATTGATTGACTGCAATTTCAGAGATGTTTGATTCCAGCACGCTCTCATCTTCTCGGAGCTCTGGCTGCATCCGTCTCTCAGGAACCGTGGGCCAGCGTGGTTTTGGTAGTGGCCACAAGATAGCATATGCAAAGGGGCCATCGCTGGTCCCTACTGTTATTGCTCCAGTGGAGCTATGTGCATGGCAGGTACACGACATGGGTTGAAATGAACTGCCGCTGAAAACGTAGCACTGTGATCCTTTAACTTACACGGTGATTCTGCGTTGAGACAAAAACTTATCACGTCCCTTTAGGGAAAAAAGAAACTGTTATGTAGTGAAAGTCACAACAATAAAACAGCAAGTAATTAGTAAAAGAGAGCCGTCAGTACGGCAAGTATTTGTCATTGTGGGAGACAAATTCCACACTTTGTTGCCAAGTGACAACGAAAAAGAGCCTAACAAATGAAAATACCCACAAAGACGCAAAGTCGTGTGTTTTGCTTCATTGCAGGATTGCTCAGCACAAGGCAAAGCAGTGCAAACAATGGAGAAATTTCAAAATTCACCAAAAGAGATGAAAATGTCAAGCCAGGAGAGACTCTTGTGACTGACCCATGCCCTATGCAGGAATATCACTAAGCATGTGTCGTATTTCAACGGGCAGCTAATGTTCTCTTCCTTCACATAAAATAATAGTGTCTCTTACTATTTTAGATAACTGGAAATTATAGCAGGTGGTTTGCCTAACAGATAATTCCCCATCCTCTCTTCCACCACATCCCAGGGGCAAGGGCATCTATTTCACACATCACTTAATAATTCTTTAAGGAATACTTAAAGTTCAATGGCTTGTTTGCTATTTCTTCCCATGGTGGTGGTGAGGGGCGATGGTGGGGGGCGGGGAGAAGCTGATTTCCTACGTCCCCATGTCAGACTGCTCGAACTGAGTGAACAGTGGCCACAAATCAAAGCTTCATAAGGTCTCTTAAAGGGAAGCTGGTCAAATCAAGTATGGTTCGTCGATACGCTGAAATACTAATGCAGCTGTTAAAATGACGGGGGTGGCTGTCTAGGTACTGATGCAGACCTATTACAAAACTGCATTACACAGAGCAGGAAAGGTAAGGTGCCTCTCACTGTGTATGAGGCGCACTCACCATGGGCAGGAAGTCAGGGGAGACCACTGGAGAGTGAGGACCTCTTGCAATGGTCAAGCCCCGAGATTGGGACCTCATCCTCATCTTCGAGATATGCACACAGCCAACATATGCAGAGCTGGGATTCCAGTCCAGGCAAGCTGGCTCCAGGACCTCTGCTCTCAAGCACTATGGCCCACTAGTGAGAGCACTTAGCTCAGGGTTGAGGGGGAGGATGTAACTGAGGGATATGGAGGCAAGGGTAGTAGAACTAAACCAGCCCAGTATATTCTATCTTATTTGAATTTCTGCCAGGTGCGCACTAGGTTTTAAAATGGATTATGTATTCAAAACGTCTTGTGGAAAAAATCATGGGTGATAGAAAAAAATAAGACAAACGGAAACAGTCAGGTACATGGAGTGTGAAACCAAGTGCTTTGGGTCTGTGACTGGCAAAGCCCTTTGATGTACCTGAATGTGGACGGTCTCAGTGGATCTGAGAACCCTTGGAAACCTGGAATAGCTTCCTTCCTGACCTTCCAAGACTAGATCGGAAACAAACAAAAAGACCCAAACAAACAACAACAACAAACATTGGGTTTTTAGAGTCAGAGCCCCTAATTCTCATTCCAACCTTCTACTTTCAAAGGGTTCCACAGAACCTTTGCCTCAAAAGTCTGTAAAATGGAGATAATGTTACACATCTCAGAGGGTTGATGGGAAGGTTAAGAGATGACATGTGCTAAGGTACGGAGGGGCATAAAGTAAGTGCTCAATTAGTGCTTGCTATTGTTATCCTGTTATTGACCAGGATTGAAGCCTCAACTTTGATTCTGGCAAAACTGTTGTCTTCCCCAGGAACAGTACATACCTTCCCCTCCATGTTTCTTCTTAAAAGAAATGTCAGATCCTGAACCAGATCTAGCTTTATACCCAAAATTACACTGCATGCCCAAAGAGTACTGCCATGCAGATACTATTATTTCCCCATTGCAACAGTGCGGACACTAATGCTCAAAGAAATACTATAACCTACCCAAGGTGCCTCAGCTGGACTTCAACTGCCCACTTAAACTTTATCACTGTGCCCTTCTATTCTGCCCATTCTATCTTGCTACCTCCCTGACTGTCCTGTTCATCTCTCAAGGACAAATCTGGGAAGCCTTCCCAGACAGCCACAACTGCACTAATGTATCTCTCCTGTGCATCTCTTCAAGTCTCAGACCACCTTTAGTTAAAAACTTGCTCTCCAAAAGTGACTGGATTCCTCAAAGATCAGAAAAGCCTCAGTCTACTCTTTTGAGCCCCCAAATACACAACTCCTACAAGGTGCCACCCAACTTAATGTTAGGTACCTAGTCAGGTTGAAAAGTGGGACTGTGTGCAATTCCTAAGTGCACATGACAATTGTTAGTCATCACCTAAGCCTACCCTTCCATGCGATAGCACTGCAAGCCAAGCAAAGAATATCCGAAGATAGCCCAATACCACATATTTAACCCTCAAATTCTCAGCAAATACAAGCATTAACACTTGTAATACTACTCAACTACAAACATTTCTTGATAGAACTGTTACACTTAATACTATTAATTACTAATACTAGCAACCAAATATCAAGTCCCATTATACTACATTAAAGCAGGACTTGGCCTGTTTGACTACTCAATTTGAGTCCCAGTTAGAAACACCTGTCCCTTATCAGGCGTGGGTGTGTTGTATCTTACTGCAGGCCAGGGGAGGCCGGTCCTACATGAAGTCTTGTTATGGAAATACTTATTTCCTGGTGATTCAGTCTAACTGCTCACAGACTTCTGGTCAAGAGCAGAGCATCCAACTGTGTGTACTGCTCCAAACACCGTAAGGCTCATGGCAAAGAGGCTTCAGGGATGAACACAGAATCCTTCAAGTGGGCAGTCATCAAAGGACTAGTAAAATTTAGGAATCACACAGTGGACTGTGTAGACATATACACAAGCCCACTTGATTTCAACTGTTAGCCACTTGCCAAGCACAGAGCTAGCTTGTGCAAGTATAAAAGTGAGGAAAAGGGCAGAATATGCAGACTGAAAAACATGGGATTGCTGGCATTTCTTATCATTTAACTAAAAAAATCCATTGCCTTTGGGAAGAAAAGTTTATAAATCTCAGACCACAAACTCAGCCGAACTTTAATCTTAAGAAAAAAAAAAATGTCCGGCGGTACCTGGGTGGCTCAGCCCATTGGGCAACCAACTTCGGCTCAGGTCATGATCTCATGGTTCCAAGTTCAAGCCCCAGGCCAGGCTCTGTGAGGACGGCTCAGAGCCTGGTGTCTGCTTTGGATTCTATATCTCCCTCTTTCTCTGCCCCCCTCTTGTTCACACTCTCTCAAAAACATTAAAAAAAATTTTTTTAATCTTAAAAAAAAAAGTTTGTTGCTCTAAAACTTTGACAAGAGGAAAACAGTATACTCTTCATTCTAGATAGGTTAAGTGGTCAAAGATAGTGCTTCTTCCTACTTAGGGCAAGAATCAGTCGTCCTATGATTGGGTAAACTCGTACTACCAACTCTGTTTACTAAATAATAGTTGACCAGGGATGAATTAGGGATTAAATAGAAGCTGAAACTCAAAAAATATTTAAATCAGACACAGGTTATTTAGTACTATTTTCTGAATCCAAAGCCTCAAGTGTTCCGATCTACCATCAGCAACTACACAGTACATACGAAGAAACCAGTACCCAGACTAGACACAGAACCCATCCTCTTCATTTAGGGCAAGTCTACACTTCTAACCAGGGAAGGTGTCTAAATTAAGAGAGTTTTAAAACGATTCTAACACAAATGTCGTATATCTGTGCATGCAAATTAGTGCCATATTATTCCCAAAGAATTTTTCACAAGGTAAATCAGGATTTTGTCAGATACCAGGTTTGGGTTGTCACTTCAAGTCAGTTGCACCCTCCACGCGGAAATTCCATTTTCATTTAAGACACAGAGCTGCAATAAAGCCCTGCATTAAGCTCTTCCCCCTATAAACTAGGAAATGCTTGCGAATCCCAAACCATCTGAAATGACTAGGGGAGGAGTAGTTGAGAGAGAAGTGTGAACTATTAAAGGCAAATAAAGTAATTCCACACAAAGATATTCTTCTAATTTATATTTTATTGCATTATGAAAATAATACATTTGGCAAAGTAATCTAGGCTCCAAATTGAAATAAAAGAAAATTCCGAAGAAAGTGTACTGATTATTTTTTAAATGTGAACTATTAGATGTATCCTAACCAATACATACTAGCATTCTTATTAGGCCAATAATCCAATAAACCTAATTATAATAATTCCACATAAAATTACAAGGTGTTTTTGCATTCATCCATTTTATGATTAGCACAAATCTCAAGAGAACTGAGCTTCGTTTAATCAAAACCAAATGTAATTAAACTCCTGTTCAGAAGACAATTTGAAACACTACCCAAAATGTGTATTTCCTTTGGTTCTACAAGTTGCATTTCATCCTTATCACGTTACATTTCTCATAATCAAACATTGTAGCAGCTATAGATTCTGCCCAGTACCTTTATAAGTAAACTAGTATATTACATTATTTGAAAAATTACTGATTTTACAAATGCAAAAATGCATAAATACATGCCTATCTACACCAGCAAAACAAAGTACTCTGAACCTCCATGCTTTCACAGGCTCTACCTTCTGGCGCAGGATTTCTGAGATGTCTTTCCAAGCCAAAGGGTGACAAGGCCCCTGACGGGGAATTCCACGGCTCTGTCCACACTTGTGAAACGTGTAGTTACAATAAAACCTGACTGGATTAAATTTATCTAATCATCAACAGTTAAAATAGGACATTTTCCACTACTCATCTCTGTTCTGCTACATTTTCAGACCTGAAAAGATGTATTTTCAAAAATGTATGAGGATGTTTTCACTTTTTTAAAAGGGAAAGTGCTAAAAAACATCTTACATATATACTCTGTATCATCAGCACTGAAAGTTCTTTTCACATGTTGGGTTCAGAGTCTAGATTCTAACGGTTAAACAATGTGCTCAAGGCCGAAAAAGAAAAAAAATATTTTTAATCACTGAAGTCTTGATGCTTCATTTAGATCTTTTAATATGACTTTGCTGATGTGTGTTAAGAAAATGTGCCTGAAATTAGCCTTTAAAAAATTTGCAGCTGAATCAGTTACTATTAGAACTGATATTTTCATTAAGCAAAGTCTGTGTAAGTGCACCTATGCATACTTGCGGAAATCTACTTCCAAATGGGCATCAATATCTTAAACCAGCTGAACAAGGTTTCCCAGTTTAACTACAGAAGTATTCCACCTATCCTAAAGAAGATATTCCATGAGCATTCTACAATTATCTGTATAAACAGCAACAAGTTTGATCTATGATCAACATATGAATATCTAATAAATATTAAAACTATTAAACTATAGATTAAAATGCAGATCTCTCATAGAGTTAAATGATGGCATTTTGGTACATTCACCATTATTGTACTTTATTTAATAAAGAAATACATTTGCCCTTGCAAAAATAGCAATTGCAAGTTTACAAATAAAACCACAGACCGTAAAGTCATGATGCTAAATCTTCAACTTATAACCAACAAAAGTAAATTGTTTACAAATGGTCCATGGCACAATTAAAATAAAAAATATCAAAGGTCACAGGATCTTAAAGAATAGGTTTATTGACAATAATTTCATAAATATTCTAAAGAAAATTTTAAAATTTCTAAACTTAAAATGTTTAAAATCTGTTCTCATTGGCAAAATATCCCTCAACAAAATAATAGGTCACTACAAATGAATGTCACATTTAAAATTTGCTTCATTTTAACAGTTTTGCAAAAAAATTTCTAAAAATTTACAATGTGTGATTCTTTTCTCCCCTCCTGGACACAGTAATTCAATATTCAGTTTTTATTTCAACTATTAGACATATTCATAAATATATCATCTAGCTGCTGTGAACTTGACAGTCAAGTCAGTCAGTAGTATATTACCCTATAAACATAAACGGAGCCCAATCATTTTGGTAATTATAGCAATTTAAGTAGTCAAAATGCAAAAGTTGTGGTTGCCACCCACATCACCCCAAAGGTTATGATACAGTGTCAGAAACTGTTTGCATCAGTTTTATAAGTTCATCTGTGTACTTCAGATATCTGAAACTAAAAAAGGGATTCTTTTGTATTTTGATAAAAATGTACTCGAATATTTCATAACATTAATATTTATTGCTTTATATGAATACTGTATTGAAAGCCCAAGCATTCAGTTTACACACAGAAATTATACAATTATATACCGCTTCACAAAGGCAGTGAACACATTACATTCTACAAAATCTACTTTACAGAAATTTAAAAATTCTAAATATCAAAAGGTACAGCTGAAGAAACAGGTATAAATTTGGCAGCCAGTAATTTTGACAGGGAAGTTGCAGCTTGCATGACTTTAAATATGTGAATTTGAAAATATTGAGTTTAGAGTAATCATTGTGCTTTGTGTTAATCTGAAAAATATAACACTGGCTGTCGAAGAAGCATGTTCAAAAATATTTAATTCACTTCAAAATGTCATACAAATTATGGTGGTTTCTATGCACCCCTAAAGCTTCAGCCATTTCGCTCCAGTCAGTACATTACTATAGTAATATATTAATTCTTCCAGTACAGTGGGGTTTCACACCAATGACATTTGCATACTCTAGAATAATTTAGAAAGAAATGTGTAATATTCACAATGTTCAAGAAAGCAAGCAAAAGGTCAAGGAACCTGCCGGGTTCTTCTGAGATGGTCTCATGTCAGCATTCATTCTACAAAATAGTAAGCTAATGTTTGAACACAGTTTCCAAGATAAAGCATATTTTCTCATAAATAATGAAGTCTTTTTCTCAGGCACCTCAGAAGTATACAAAAGAATTTTTAGTTTGAACAGATCTCTTGGAATGTGTTTAACCTGGTATTTCAACAGACTTACTTCCAGGGTTTCACAAGGGCCAGATTTTATTTGAATTACTCAGAAGAGAAACTGAAACTGTCTTCTGAAAGAGGTGAACTCAATTATTACCAATAGAAAAAGTATCCACTGTATTCATCTCTTATAGAAACAGAAAAATATAACATTTCCCTCTTAGAATAATATATATATATGTATATATGACTTAAAGTTCCATTGTACATACTCAAACAATAAAATCTGGAAACCAGCATGAAACCCTATAATTCACATGTTAAAATGTTGAAACTATGACCAAAATATGAAAACTGCTAGAGCTGTCAGAAAGAGACAAGACAAAAAGACTTCTTGCATATTTATAAACTAAATGTGATAATCTCCAAAAGGTTTCAAAATTATAATTATTACCTTCCAGTTTGAAAACTTTAATTAAAAAAAAAAAATCTATACACAAACCACTGATTTGACCAGACTGGAAAAAAAACAAAAACAAAACTCAGCGGTAAGCAGGACCCAGAGGAGCTGATATTCACAGTTCTTACATGTACAACTCTTTCAGGATTTATCCCATAAAGTACTTTGTTTTACAACCTGCTTCTCTTGTAAAAACTAGAGGTCCACTTTATTACATAAAAGTTTTATACAGTGTAAAACCAGAACTGTATGTAAAATACTGCATCTACAGGTTTCTAAATAGTTAGTCTTGTTCCATTGGTTCATCTGTGACTTCTGTGGCTTCTTCGTCGTTTTCCATGGATGATTCTGAGAGAATCTCTCCAGTTTTACTGGAATTGGATCCTACTAATTCTTCTGTTTCATGGAAATCAGAACCACTACTTACAGGGCCTGTATTTTCGCTACCTTCAGAATGTAAATCTTTCTCAGCTTGAGTCAGATCAGATTCCTCCATTTGATTATTTTCCTCAGAAGTCTCTTCATTCACAGTTAAGGCATCATCAGATTCTTTTTCTTGATTTTTTCTTTCTGGGACCATTTCTCTTGATGTCATAAAAGACTCTAAAAATAAGCAAATGTTGTTGTAGTTAAATTTTATTTTCAAAACACCTCCACAGTTAAGTTTCATGAATTCTGATATTCTACAGTTCAAATCATATCCCCTGACACTCAGCAGCAACTACATACAGGTGGGAGAAAAGCCCAACATCAGCATTATAAGGAGTTCCATTATGTTAAATTCTCTCACGCAAAAATGAAGTACAAGAATTTGAGGATCTCCTTACTCCACCCTTTTACAGATGGTCTCTAAATACCTTCTTCCTCCTCTTCCTCCTCTTCCTCCTCCTCTTCTGTACAGTGCTGCCTGGTACAACTACTTTCCTTGTCTTTATTCTGAGATGGCGACGATGCTTCTGTTTCTTCTACCATAACCGAAGAAATTTCACTGGAAGATGTTTGGCTGGCTGTCTCTCTGACTTCACTTTCTTTGTCAAACCTGAGTCTTTTTACCTCATGCCCCTCAGCCTCCACAGAATCTTCATCTGGATGTTTATTTTTTGTCGGGCTCACTGAGGAACCTTCTGATTCAGATGTTGAAGAGTCACTGTAAATGTTTTTTCAAAATGCCATTAATAAGATTTTCTTCATCTTCCACATTCTCATCACATTTTTAAGGTCTACTAACTTTTTAAATTAAGAAGAGTCAAAGTTAAATTGTAACTTTGTAAATTGTAACATCTAGGCAGAGAAAAACACAAGAGACTAATTTCGAGGGAACCTCAACTCTTTAGGGACTATTTCCTATTAGAACTAGTCAACAAGTTGTATAACATTTCTGTTCAATTCTGCAGTAAAAGGCTTCTCATAACAGAACTACAAGTCCTCCAGACAGATATACTAAGATTGCTCACTTGTTTTGTTTGCTTTCCCTTAATGTGATGCAGAAAATGTGAAATGGGATATAAACAAAAGGTTTCATTTAATAATCTGCAATGAGAAGCAACTCACAAAATTTCAACCTTTCAGGTTACTTGCAAAAACAAGAAATAAAAAATATCATGATCAGTTTACTTTCTTAAGACTCTGCGGTAAATAGGATCTCCCCAAATTAGAAGTTTTATGCCTTTTTTATGATCATCTTCACCATGTACTAATGCTGGAAACTTCCAGAAGTCATATACCGCTCCTGTAAACCACATTAGAACCTTGCTGTATTCCTCAAAACCACAGTAAATAGTAAACAATGAGTGCTGAAAACAATAAATGTTAAACTTTTTTGAAAACATTTTTGTTTTAAAATATAAATCACATACAAACCTGTGATTTTTGTCCTCATTTTGCTGTAAGTTTGACTCTTTGCTGTCTGTGCTCTCAGGCAAGCCATTTGTTGTCATGGGGACTGACAAAGAAACCTTTGGTCGATTAAGTGGCCTGGGTGTTCCAGGCCCGTTTATATTAGACCTACAGTAAGATAAATAAACATCATTTCCCCCATATATATAAAAAAAATCACCCTCCCAAGATTTCCTTACATGAACACATCAAGAAGTATTTACTCTAACTTTGACTTTCACATTTATGGCTACCAAATTAATTGTTTAGTTCTTCCTGTATCTTTCGTAAAACATCCAACTTTTAAGAAAGTGTATTGAACCTGCTTCTCAAAAGTAGGAAAATGCAATCTCTCTGGATATTAAAATCAATAATCTCACCGTTCAGTATAACTCGGTGAATTTCCAGGAAACATAACACCATTCATTCGATTTAAACTGTTAGAATTGTTTTTCCTATAAGAAAAAAAGAACAAAACACTATTATAGATCATTTAGTCCTTTAATTTTGGTTAAGAGCCATGGCCTAAAAGATCTCTTAGAGGATCTCATGGCCAAAGAACCAAACAAAAAGATTTCTGTGAGAAACAACCTAATTATGGGATTACCTTAATTATCTCATTTCCCACAGGTTTATTCTTGTGAGAGTTCTAAAAACAAGCCCACTGTTATTGCCTATGAAATCACAGATGTTTTATAAACCCAGTGTTTCTCAACAGGAGGCAACATCCTTCTTGCAGCTCTCCTTCCCCCAGCCCACAGCCTCCCGGACACTTCTAACAATGTCTGAAGACATTCTTTGAGAAATGAGGGGAACACTTCAGGCATCCAGTGGGTAGAAGCCAAGTACAGTGCTAAACTACTGTAATTCCCAGGACATCCACTTGAAACAAAGTTATCAACAGTGCCAAGGACTGTCTTAAACTGATACATTAATTTACTATCTAAATCTTGACAACTGGAAATACTTTTCCATTATGAAGAGGAATGTCATCAAGTAGCTATTCCAAACCTAGGAGTTATTCCCTAGAAACACCATGGCAAAGTATCTAGGATGGGATCTCAGGGTTCTGAGCACTGTGACAGTAGACAAACCCACAATGTAAAGACTACAGTAAAACACCTAATCACTTTAATCCATACCTCTTTATCAGAAAAACATAGAGGTAATATCATTGGTAATATTCTACTTGGGGGACTGGGTGGTAGGTTCACAAGTATTTATAAATATTATCATGCTTCATTACATATAAAGTAAATATAACCTATTTTAAAGGCTAATATATTAGAAATGACAGAAGACAAAAATCTATATATATACTTACTCTGAAGAAGGATATACACAGCTAACAACCATCACATTCTGTAATAACAAAAGTTGATGCTTTAATGTGAGGGAAAGCACTACATCAAGTTTAATCATTTGTTTTTAATTTCTCAGAATCAACCTGAGAGATTAAGTTCCTATCTATTCCAATTTTACTGATACAAGGAAATAAATGGTTAGAAGTGATTAATCAAACAGAAAGTGAAACAATAACAGACTTATCTTTTTAATGTTTATTTATTGTTAGAAAGCAGGCATGCGGGTGTGAGTAGGGGATGGGCAGAGAGAGAGAATCTCAAGTAGGCCCCATGCTGTGGGCAGAGCCTGAGGCAAAGCTGGATCCCACAAACCCACGGACTTTGAGATCATGACCTAAGCCAAAATCAAGAGCTGTACCCTTAACCAACTGACCCACCCATGTGTCCCCAGACAAAACCTAATATAACCTACTAAACCATTTGGTTTTTCTGCCAGTATTATTTTCACTCTACTCTAGCTACTTTAGAGCCCTGACATTATATACATCAATCATAGTGGAACCACACTCTTACATTATATTGAAACCACTCCAAGATATTTAGATATTCGAGTACTTAGACCAAGTATAAAGAATTTCCTTATAGAGCAGTACCCAAGCAAAAGACTGTTATGTAGCAGCATATACCAAAAAAGAGCCTAAGACATTTTTAATAATATAATCTTTCTGGTAATATGAACTTTATTAATAGTCAATACTCATTAAACATGTGCAATGAGCCAGAGTAAGTGCTTTACATTTGATCACCTCCAGAACCCTGTTATTATCCATACTTTATATATTAGAAACTAGCACTTAGCTTGTGTAACTGGTCCATGGTCACCCAAATGAAAACAACGTAGCCCTGATTTGGTGAGAGGGCCACCCCTGACACAACTACTGCAACTGCCTCTTCATCCAAAGAGCCAAAATCTAATTACTCAAAGTCCATAGGCTGAAAATAAGTACTGATGAATCATCTCAGTTTCCTGGCCCTCAGGAATCTTATTAAATGGGGGGCACAGAAGCTGCAACAAAACATATTAATCCAGTAAGGCCCTAAGATCTCCTGTAAATCACCAAGTAATGGTTTTGGGTTCCAGCTTCAAGGGTAAAATAAACTGAATTTGATTTAGATCCATAAAATGAACACTGAACTATGTTTTAGGATCAATCACAGAGGGAATTAAAAACCCACAGTCCAATCTTGGTTCCCACGGGGCTTCTTCATTGGTTTACTCCAGAGAAGTCAATTTCCTACTTTTCATTTTCTCAAAAACCTTGATGTCTTTGTTCATCACAATGTTTCCCTCACCCAAAATGCCCTTTTCTTGTAACTAACACCTCCTATCCCCCCCTCAAAAAAAACCAATGCTTTCCTCATTCTTAAGTTTGATCTACATCTTTCTCAGAATCTAACTTAAATTTTATCATCAGATTTCCCAAAGTTGTACACCTCTGAAAACCAGGCATAAAGAAATGAATTCCATGATCAACAAGCATGCAAAACACAACTATAAAGTTAAAATACCAATTTTAGAACTTTGCAGAGCCTTTAATGTTAATGTATACTATGAATTTTGAAGACTGTAATAAGGTGCTTTCCCCAAACTTAATTGATCACAAGCTCTCATTCTATGCCCCTCCTATTAAATCTCTCTCCAAAACTTATTTTTTTTTTTGCAAATTAGGAAAACTTTAGGTAGCTTTCAGGAAACCTATTTGAAGAAAAGATGCCTGAAAGAGCACATATACAATGCTCTCTTCTGGAATACATTAGGCTAAGTTTAATAGAACTCCAATAGTAAAATAAATACCTTTTCTACTCCTCTGAGAAATTTGTCTGTTCCTGTATAGTTTCTCCTTGGATCTGTTAGCAACTCACATAGTCGCTGAATAGTGAAAGGGATACTGCAAAAGAATATGATTTTATAGTTTGAGGTCATTAATTATCAAAAGAATAAGAAACATTATTAATCTTGCTATTTAAAGATTTATCTAGTCATCTGTATATTAAGTGACAAAAGAAAGTGTTACAATATGAAGATGAATAGAGGTGTGGCTTAAAAATAAGCAAGACAATAAGCACATTTGTCTTTTTAATAGGAAAATCCCTTGCCTTAAAAATTTA
The DNA here is from genome assembly GCF_003009895.1 of Hyaena hyaena. Classification (NCBI taxonomy): domain Eukaryota; kingdom Metazoa; phylum Chordata; class Mammalia; order Carnivora; family Hyaenidae; genus Hyaena; species Hyaena hyaena. The sequence goes on from NW_024080680.1 coordinate 1,726,886, forward strand.
AAAAAAACATACAAAATTTTGAAAGTTTCAAAACTCAGAAAAAACTTTTAACACTCTGAAAATAATTGAACTTTAAATTTACAAGAGAGGCAACACAAATAATAATCAAGGTAGTTTATTAAATACAGAAACTTTTCCTCAAGCATTCCTTTACACACAAAGATTTCTATACAGTGTCTCCAAAAACAAACAAAACCCCCCTGTAAATGTTGTGTTGTCAGACAGAACAAAGCAAATGATTCAACAAATAATTATTATAATAAATAAGGTCCTGCTCCATAATTAGTTTCATACACAATCTGTGTTTGATCAGACATAAAATACAAACATCATCATTATTCTGACAAGTACCCTATTAATAACTTTACCAAAAACTTCAACCATAATCAAATTTTCACTTGATCATACCAATACAAAACTGATATACACTGGAAGTAATATCATTTTTAAATATAAAAAAATTTGTCTCACATACTATTAGCATTCCTTGGAGTCTGAACAGCAAACATAAAAGCATCAGACAGACAAACAGCTAAAAAGTACAAACATAACCTTTGGACTTCAGTATTTGCCATTAAAATCTACTTATTCTCCTTATAAACAAAATTACAAAATCTCAAATTAAGAGTTAACATTCACAAAGTTCTCTACTGAGTATAGGCATTTTGACACAATACTCTCCCCAACAGGAAAAGCAGGTAGTATCAGCGCTAGGACTGAAACCCAGTGTCTCTAACTTCAAATCCCTTGTCCTCCTTCCCTTTCCACTATTCTGAACATAATTAAAATGTTATTTTCTAAACAAACTATATTCGGTTCTCATATTTTTAGCATCAATGCTACTCTTTTGTTCTTATGAAAAGTCAATATAAGATTTATAACATTTTGAAAAAGTGTAAAGTATACATTTATTCATATGAAAACATTTTACTTAGGAGAGGCCAAGAATCAATCTTCTCTGAAGTAGCATCAAAACCTAAAAAATCAGAAAACTATCATTCTGCCGATGAAAGACTGAGCACTAACTAAAAGATGACATGTGTGCCTGATGTCACAAATACTCAGAAGCAGCTAGAAATTACAGAACTTCTCTGAGGTCATTATGAATGCTAAAGGAAATTCCTTTGGATTTCTGAGACTGTTTCTTCCTCTTGAAAGAAAATATAGCCAGAGTGGAGTATACAGTCCAAATTAAGAATCTTTAAAGTGGAAAAAGGAAACAAGGTGCATCAACAACATTACTAATAACAAGAGAGTAATAAGCTGACACATCTGTTTTATTCATTTGTATAAAGACAACACATAACTGAAAATCTATATATAGCTAATACGTAAGACAGTTAACTACATTGAAAAATTCAAAGAAACATCTCCCAAGCTACATATATAAACAACATAAATTTACTTAAGAATCTCCTATATATGAGGTTCAATATGTAAGTTATTTGTACACATACATCTGAATGTATCTGTATATACATCTACAATATATCTGAAATGCAGTACCCATTATGGATTTCTGAGTATTAATCATATCCCTGTATCTCAGCCCCTTTTCAAGTTCATTACTTTCTAAACCTTCAATACACTCCACCTATGCTATTCCCTAAATAATAGTGACACTGTAAGTGAGTGTATATGTTATTAAAAAGAGGCAAAATAGCATCCAACGTATAGGATAATCAAACTATACTTAACTGACAAATATTAAATAGATGGTATATCTAGCTATGTCTTTTACTCTGACCAAATTTCATTCAAAAACCAAAACCAGTATATTCTCTTAAATTAAAAACAGCTTTCGGGGGCACCTGGGTGGCTCAGTATTGTTAAGCATCTGACTCCTGATTTTGGCTCAGGTCATAATCTCAGGTTCATGAGATTGAGTCTGCTTGGGATTCTCTCCTTCTCCCACTCACACTATCTCTCTCATAAATAAATATATAAACCTTTATTAAAAAATGGAAGAAGAAAAAAGCTTTATTTATTTACTTATTTATAATATATTATCTTCCCATCAAGGGATGAATCTTTTTTTTTTAATCTTTATTTTTGAGAATGAGACAGAGACAGAGTGTGAGCAGGGGAGAGGCAGACACAGAATCTTAAACAGGCTCCAGGCTCTGAGCTGCCAGCACAGAGCCTGACATGGGGCTCGAACCCACGAACTGTGATATCATGACCTTAGCCAAAGTCGGACGCCTAACCGAAGGAGCCACCCAGACACCCTGAAAATAAATAGCTTTAAAACATAAACACCCTTAAGCTGTTTATTAACAATGTTTACCATAAATGTTTTGCCTATTTTCTTTAGGAAGGTAGGTAAAAGTGTAGGCAATTATTAACACTGCATAAGTTGGTGAATAATACTGCTTTGGGGGGTGGGTGGGAATGTATTATGTCTGCATAGCAATATTAGCAAAATAGCCTGTGATAAAATGAGTTTACTTTTTAGACTTTCAGGAGCTTTTAGAGTTATTTTACCAAGTGTCCAACAGATGGCACTAAAATACCATGTAACACCCCCACACTCCTTACCTGAAGAACAGGCTAAAATATAAATACTACCTGCATATGAAAGTATGCATTAGAAACATTAATATAATCTTGATAACTGCGCTGAAGTTCTCTTTAAACACAGTTGTACTTTTTAACTTTTAAGTAAATATGAAAGCCCACTATAAGCTAGAAATACTTACTCAATAGCAGAGTATATAAATAATTACAATCAATACTAATAAAACTTTGTACACAATGCTATCAGGATAAACTGTATGCCAAGGAAGCAAGCGTGAACCTGGGAACACCTCATCTGAGTGAGGTCTTTAAAAGGAGGAAAAAACAAATCAGACAAATCCAAAATGAATGTTTGGTACAAAAACTGTTATGAAAAGTTTCCCTTCTGTTAATTTTTTCTCTAAAGTAGGCTTCAAAACCAACTTGACAATAAACTATTTAAGAAAAAAAAGAAAAGTAGGCTTCATGCCCAACACAGCCCAATGTGGGACTTGAACTCATTACTGTGACATCAAGACCATAGTTGAAATCAAGAGCCAGACTCGTGACTGAGCCACCCCAGCACCCTTCTTCTGTTACTCTTTAGACACAGCATACAAAACCATTTGTTTTAATTCCTGAAAGTAAAGTGTTTCCAATAAAAATCACTAACTAAATTAAGACCCAGGTGCTAAGAAGAAAAAAGCAAAACTGAGCACAATGAAAAACCTGAACAAGAAACCCTAAATTTGGGGAAATGGGGTAAGGATATTCAATGGAACAAGATACTGTATAATTAAAAAAAACAATGTAGAAAAATCTTTGGAGGGGGAGCACCTGGGTGGCTCCATTGTTTGAGCATCCAACTTCAGCTCAGGTGATGATCTCACTGTTTGTGAATTTAAGCCCCAAGTACGGCTCTGTGCTGACAGCTCAGAGCCTGGAGCCTGCCTCAAATTCTGCCTCCCTTTTTCTCTGCCCCGCCCCCACTCTGTCACACTCTGTCTCTCTCAAAAATAAACGAACATTAAAAAAATGTTTTTACAAGAAAAAAATCTTTGGGGTTATTTGAAATAAAAATGTATTCAGTTTACTCTGCAATGTATTACCTTATTTGCCCACCAAAGATCAAAACTAACAACACATAAGGAATAGGGCGGGACTTTTAAAAAGAACATGATTAGCTAGCATTTTCCACTTTAAAAAAAGATGTCCACAAAATCCAATTAAACTTTAAAAACAAACAAACAGGGGTGCCTGGGTGGCTCAGTCGGTTAAGCGTCCAACTTTGGCTCAGGTCATGATCTCATAATTCGTGGGTTCGAGCCCCGTGTCAGGCTCTGTGCCTGACATTAAATCTTAGTTTCCATCATCATCCTGATCCCTTCCACTAAAGAACGGAGACTAGAAAGCAGAAACACTCCAAAGACCAACTACAGAGGAACAAAATCAAAAGTTTACCTGTCTTTAAAAATATTCCTTTTAATTCCAAGGAGAGTAACTAACCCTGATTACAAATAGGATCACATATTTTATATTAGCTACAAAGTATATCTCAATTTGACTGCAACCTCTTCCCATTCACTGAATTAAAAAAAGTATCAAGTCCCATAGACCTGAAAGCTATGAGAATTCAAGTATCAGGAAATGGGATGAATATGAGAGAAAGACATCTAAGCATAAATTAGCAATCCAATGTTATTTTTATTTATTTAAAAACATTTTTTTGTTTTTATTTATTTCTGAGAGAGAGACACACACACACACCATGAGCAGAGGAGGGTCAGAGAGAGAGGGATACACACAACCTGAAGCAGGCTCCAGGCTCTGAGCTAGCTGTCAACACAGAGCCGAAGCAGGGCTCAAACCCACACCTATGAACCGTGAGATCATGACCTGAGCAGGAAGTCGGACGCTTAACCGACTGAGCCACCCAAGCACCTGATCCAATGTTATTTTTAAAAGAAAGCAATTTTAAACAATAAGGCCAATGCCTAAAGGAAGAATTTCCTAGCTTATATTTTAACCTGAGACTATAAATTTGATTAAACTTTATCTTAGTCTGTTTAAATGTTTTACCATTAAGATGTACAAATATTCTGAATGCATACCAAGGCATTCAGTTGGAAAGAAGGCATTCATAAAAAGAAAATGCACATTTCATTCAGAATCTAAGATAAAAATCAGATAACTGATTATCTTACTCCTTTGTAATACAATCAGCTTTCCTCATGAAAAAGATAAGGGAATATAACAGAGGCCATTCAAGTAAAAAACTATGAGATAACCATAAAATCAGACATCCTATTATGAAAAATGCTAAAACAGCCAGCTCGCTTTTCTTCTATGTGTAAAGATGTGGTTTTTACTGTCTTTTATCTATTAACGGCTACATTTAGTTAATAGAATTACTTAAATCTGACCTGAACTATTTAGGTAAAAGCTAACTTAAATAGATCTTAGTTATCAAAGGCTGAACTAGGTCCTACAAAAGTCAGAAATACCACTGGACTCATGTGACATTATCTTTTTACATAAAGCAATATGCCTCTATCTGTACTCAGGCTTTAATATTTGTATAAAATATACACATAAACATTCTTATGTATATATTTTCTACCTCAAATCCAATGTTAGAAATTCTGAGACTTACTGAAAACATCATTGTAAAATGACAAGTACAAACAATTAAGAAAATGAAGAATTAGCCTTTTTAAATAATGGTAAGTAATCCTAAACTAGTATCTGCACCATTCCCCATCCCCAAATAAATCTGTAGCAACTGTCAACAGTTTTAATCAACTTAAATCATTTTTTATAGTGCCTACAATGATCTGATTTGTCACTATACTTTCATCAAATATAAAATATCAAGAAAAAATTAAGTTCTGCTATATCTTACCTTCCAATTTGAAACATGTTATTAAAGCATCAAATCAAATGATATTACCAAAGGACAAGACAAGGTGATGGCAGGACAAGGAGGGGAGGTTACTCAATGATTTCAATTCTCAATTAGTTATGCTAAGTAAAAGAGACTGAAGAAAATAAACACAGCTAAAAGATTTAATACACTCAACACAATAAATGCAAAACCTTTTTCCTATCCGACTAGAGAAGAAAATTCAGCAAGCAATAGGTCAAAGTAAGGGAACAAAGTAACAAAAGACTAGAACCCATCTTCTCATCCCTGAGTCATCTCAGTAAAGCAACAATACAGAATCAAAAAAGGAGTATGTTTTGGGGGCCCCTGGGTGGCTCAGTCATTAAGCATCCAACTTCAGCTCAGGCATGATCTCACGGTTTGTGGGTTCGAGCCCTGTGTCAGGCTCTGTGCTGACAGCCAGCTCAGAGCCTGGAGCCTGTTTCAGATTCTGTATCTCCCTCTCTCTGACCCTCCCCTGCTCTTGCTGTGTGTCTCTCTCTCAGAAGGAAAAGAAAAAAAGAAAAAAAGAGTATGTTTTAAATATATGATGCAGATAGAAGAATATAAAAATCTCATATACGACTTTTAAAAAAAGTATGAAGAGGTGCACATTCAGGTGCAGAGATCTCTGTATGTATGCAACCCACATGTGAAACAATAATGTGAGATTTTAGTACTAAGAAAAATCTGGTCAGTCATTTATGTTAAAGTAACTTTAGATAAAGAACAAATTCAATAATTAGAAAGACTATCATGTCTAAAGTTGAAAAGCACTCCTCAGTTGTAACCTACTGTACCTGCATTACAGATGATATATTAAAAGATTTTTTTAGGTATCAAATGGTTATGTACTTTTCCCAGATCTGCTCATAAATATATAATCATACTATTTTAGTCCACTACCCACAATTACTGAAACTTACTGCTTTAGAAAGGCCTTAGATCTAAAACCATTGACAAAGGAGAAGCAAAGACACATCGTTAATTTATATTCATTATTCTTCCACTTCAGTAATTTAGAGAACATATATCTTTTTTAAAACTAACAAAAATGAAAATTACATTCTTTCTACCCTTTGAAATCCCTCTTTGTGTACTACTATAGGAATGAACTACGAGAAACAAAATATTACTATAGAAACATGCTTTTTATCCTTTTCATCCATTTATTCAGTACTTGTTTGAAAACTACTATGTTCAGACACTCACTGTTCTAGGCCTTCTTTGGAAAAGACAGTTAACCCTGTTTTCCAGGATCTTATAGTTCAAGAAATCAAGCCAACAAGTGAATCGACAATTACCACTTCAAAGAGGGAAAATTTAAGTGCTGATAATATATTGAAACAATCTTAGAAAATGGATAATCTATTTTATAGCTACATACTATGAAGCACTTACTACAGACCTTTAACTAATTAAAAGCAAAAACAAAACAATAAACTTACCAGTAAGAAAACTGCCCCAAAACAAGAAAAACAAAGGTATGAAGTCACAATTTATAAGAACCAATAAGCACCTTAATAAGATGTTCAATTTCACTTGCAGTCAAAAACATAAATCTATCCATATACACACAATTAACTACTGAAGAATCATAATATCTGCCCTTTCTTACACAGGCAATGATAAATTAACACATGTTGTGAGGTCAAATTGGCAGGATCATTGAAAATTCAGGTATGCGTACTCTGACCTCTCAATTCCATTTCTACAAATTAAAAGAAAAGCAACAGTCTAGAGAAATAAATATTCAATGTATGACATTCATCAACACAAGAAGGTATGTACAAGGATGCTCACTACAAGCATTACTGGTAGTAGTCAAAAACCCCCACCGCCACTGGAAACAAGGCAAATGAATTATAACTTGTTTGTATAATAAAAAATAATGTAGTTATTTCAAATACACAGACAACTATGCATTAAGATAGTGATTTCAAAGCTCTTTGAAAAGGCAATACAATTCGCTATGCCATCATCCTACATTCTTTTATGTACTACTCCTTTGACATCTGAGGATCTGTTTAAAACCATGAACAAGTATCATTTCTGTAACTTAAAAGATAACAGCAGAAAAGGTATACTAGAAAGGACAAATCTTCAATCTGGTTGAAAAAGACGAAAGTACAATTTTATCCATCACTCTTAGCAAATTTTTTAAACAGCATTTATATACATTCAAAACATGAAAATAAAATTGAGAAAAATCGTAAATATATTTCAATATACCAATATATGATAATATAGACAAAAATGTAAATTAAAAACTGAAAATTATTTATCATTGATTAATAAGACTTTGATCCTGCTTGATTAGGGAAAAAGATTCATAACTACTATTCTGAAAAAAATTAAAAACAATGTAAGTTCAAAATACTTATGGTTCAAGGACGAAAAATGTTTTAAGCGCAATTACGTCTTAAGTATGATTTGGTATTTAAATCACTGCTCAAATCACTTTCAGAAGTAAGTCAATAACCTATGTTATAGACTAAGACATTATGAATATTTAGATTTATTTAATAACCTAACTATCTGTCTTGTCCACCTTAATTTGAAAGAACTGAAAATGGTATTACTGAGAATCACAAGTAAAATAGCTTCACATCACAAAGCAGTAGTATATATATGACCTGTTTTACCTTAACTCTTATTTTTAATTGGTAGCCATAAGTTACTGAAACAAAAGATGAGTTATAATAACACCGAAATACTACCTATGCACTATTCATAAATATCCCCAAGAAGTATTCTTACCATGAGTAACTCAGTTCAAGAATAAATCTTATGCAGCATACGACTAATATACAGCATGTGACCTTCTTTGGGTAGTTGCATTTAAAATATACTATTATTAATAAAGAAATTAATGTATACAGTTCAGTAACTTTCAGTATAGTACAAAAGTACAACAGGGTACAAAGTCAAAATAAGTCTCCCTCCCACCCTAAACCTATAATAAAGGTGGTTCAAAGACACAGCTGTAAATTCTGCTCCCAAGCAAGTATTTTAGTCACATACCTAAAACCAAAGAGGAAGGATTGTTACTTTAAGCAAAATCACATAGGCACAAAACATGACATATAAAGAATTAACTGGATTATACTCTTGTTGCAAATCCATGTGTTTAAATATTTGAAGGGAAAAATCAGACTGTTTATGCTACCTAAAAACACTTATAAATGAAACTTCCTACCCCAAATATGAATTCAGTTAACATATCCAGTTCATTAAATTTGGTATTGCCAACCAACACTCCAAATTGCTAATATCAGTCTAAATACTTAATAATTCAACTTCACAAATACTTCTTCCTTCAATAAAGGAAGCCTAATACAAAGTCCTAAAAAGAAAAATACTTAACATGACACAGAATATGACATGCAGCAACATTTCTTAAAATAGTTTTATTTTAGTGCAGTGTATCTTTTCAATGCAATGTTTTACAAAGGGCTAAGAATGGTTACTTGTTACCTTTGAGTAAAACGGCAACTCCAAAAATTTTTTTTAAATAAAAAGTTCTAAGTGGAATATATACATAAATTATTATTTTTCATTTTTAAAAAGGTGTCATGTATCTCAAGGATATAAAGGTTCTAGATAAAGTATAATGATTATAATACCACATAAAATGGAAAGAAAAAACAAACATATTTCCTGAATGTTTCCACTGTCATACCCATTTAAAGTTCAAATGTCACTGATACCCACAGAGGTGGTTCAAGTTAAATAAATTAAATAAATTAAAATGCTGTAATTATTATAAATACTTGTAAGCTAAAAATCAGTAATTACTAAATGTCACCAGAGACACAGAACTTATTTAACAGATAATCAATGAAAAAAGCTTAAATAAAAATCCATAATGTTCCACTAAAAAGTAAACCTTTAAAATAGCATTAAGTGCATACCCATTAAATCCAGTGACAATTTTCAGTATTCTTTCCTTCATTTCATCAAAGGGAATATATTCAACATTAGGGTTGGGAGGACCTCTTGGTTCAGGAGCTGAAGTTCGAAAATCATCCATAACTTTCTCCAGTTTGAAAATAAAATAGCCTTTAAATTGGGACCACTGAATCCTAGAAGCAAAAAATTAAAAAAAAAAAGAAAAAAAAACAGTATCATGTAGCTTTACAATTCTTGAACATACAGCACAAACAGAATTTATCATGACACTAATGGTAACAATATTAAGATTTGAATAAGAAGCAGTGAGAATATCTTTGTTCAGTAGCATGTACCACATCTGCCTCCGATGAAACTGACTCAGAAGCTCCAAAATAGTTACATCCAATTCTCCCCACCCCTGACCCAAATGTAACTGAAATCTCTAATAAAAAGCTTTAAAACGAACTACCTCTGGCCGAAAGCCTACTGTGTGCTATGTCTCATTATTAGCATTTTAAAACACTGATTTGTTTTGACTCTATTGCTAATAACAAACCTAACCACAGAGGTGTTACTACCCCATCTTAAACAGGTTATTAGAAATTAGAGCACGTTCACAATTGTAGTTTTAAATAAGTCAAAATTACTCTATACCCCTAAGCTCTTAATATCCAAGCTGTCATGCTTACATAGACTAGTAAAGTTTTCTTGTCTTATATCTGTTAAAAAGCAAAATAAACTTCCATTTCTCCTTTTTCTTTTACTTTCAAGTAGTATTTTCAGAATCTTATGTCTTTTACAAGGTATGTATCACAGGTTCTATCCAACATGCACCTACAAAGTAAAAATACATAATTTCTTTATGTGCTTTTATTTTTTTTTTTTTTTATTTTTTTTTTTTTTAAAACTTTCCAGCTGCCTGTTCTCAGCCTTTTTTTTTTTTTTTTTAAATTTTTTAATGTTTTATTTATTTCTAGGAGAGAGAGAGACAGCGTGAGCAGGGGAGGACCAGAGAGAGAGGGAGACACAGACTCTGAAACAGGCTCCAGGCTCTGAGCTGGCAGTCAGCACAGAGCCCGACGCGGGGCTCGAACCCACGAACCGCGAGATCATGACCTAAGCGAAAGTCGGACGCTTAACCGACTAAGCCACCCAGGCGCCCCTCTTTATGTGCTTTTAATATCTATTCATTTACTAAGTTAATATAAATATCTTCTTAGTCCTACCCTCACACATTTTACCACTAATATTAGAAATAATTTGAGGATACCTGCCCGAATAGTCTAAATTCCAGAAGATCCAAGAATCAGGAATGTCAACAATTTCCCCAAACAGAAAGTAAAATCGTTTGTGGCAGCAGATAAATCTTGAGCAAAATAAGAGGGATGCTAATCTGCCATCACTACTCCCTCCCATCCACAATCTTAAAAACTAGGAGAGTTGTTCTCAAAGTGTAGTCGAAGAGGCAAAGAATTAATTTTTTCTTTTTCTTTTTTTTTATTGTGTTAACAATTGTCCTGGTGGTGCAAAAATAGCAGCAGGGAAAATGAAAATACTTTACTTTAGCACAAATCAAGGCAACAGTACAAAACTCGTATCTACTAGTAGCAGTCCTCATCTTCACCACCACCACCACCACCACCACCACAAACTCACAGTAAAACAACAAAAACCCTTTCACTTGAAGTTTAATAAAACAAAAAAAATTACTCATTTTATTAATCTCAACCTTTGAATACACATCATTCTAATATTCTGAGTGAACAAAATAAAAAGTATACATAAAAAACCTTCTGCCGCATTTGAAAATACTATGGACAGGCCAAGGAACAACAGCTGAATATTGTTGTCAGCCAAACTAGCTGCTTTCATAGAAGGCCATTTTTGCTTGAAAGGACTGTCAAACAAATAAGGCCTTTTTCAAAAGAATAAAAGAATGTGGCAGACATTTTCTCAAAAATGAATGACTTCAAGAGAAAGAAATAAAATATTTGTGGCCAACAATAAATTTTGAACTTCAAAACAAAAAATGAAAATTCTTGGCACACCTGGGTGAGTAGGTTGAGTGTGTGACTTCAGCTCAGATCATGATCTCATGTCTCGTGATCACAGGGCTCTGTGCTGACAGCTCAGAGCCTGGAGCCTGCTTCAGATTGTGTGTGTGTCTCTCTCTGCCCCTCCCCTGCTCATGCTTTTCTCTCTCTCAAAAAAAACATTTGAAAAAACATTTTTTAATGAAAATTCTAGAAAATGCTTTTCAGTGTGAGCTTAGAAGGTTTTGGATACATTCCCAAGACATTTCAAAATCAGTCACTGTTGATATAAACAATATTAAGTGACAGCAAAAAAAAGCCACAGGCCAAAAAAAAAAGTTGTACTACATCAAAATCAAAACCTTTTTTGTGTCTCAAAGGACACTATTAACGAAAGTGAAAATGCAACCCACAAAATGGAAGAAAATACTTGCGAATCATCTCCCTGATGAGGTATTACTATCCAGGAGATAAAAAGAACTCTTACCACTCAGCAGGGGAAGGGCCACAACCCAGTGAAAACATGGGTGATGTATTTGAGTAGATATTACACCAAAGATATACTAATGACCCGTAAGCACATGGAAAGATGCTCATCACTTATCATTAGGATAATGTACATCAAAACCACAATGAGACAGAACTTCACAACCATTAAGGTGACTGCAATCCAAAGGAAAAAAACCAGGAAATAACAAGTATCTCTGCCAAAGATGTAGAGAAACTGGAAACCTTGTGCACTGGCTGGTGGGTATTCACAATGATGCAGCCACTGTGGCAAAGTGCGGTGGTTTCTCAAAAACATGTAAGAAAAAAAAGAATTGCCAGATGATCAGTTACTCCACTTGTGGGTAGATACCCAAAAGATGTGAAAGGAGGGGCTCATTCAGGTATCTGTACGCCAATTCACAAAGCAGTATTACAACAGCCAAAAGGTGGAATCTACCATCAATCAACAGAAGAATGGATAAACAAAATGTGGTATATATACACACAGTGGCATACTATTAGGGCTTAAAATGGAAATTCTAGCATATGCTACAACTTTAATTAAATCTTGAACATAATATGCTAAATGAAATAAGCCAGAGACAAAAAAAAAAAAAACCTCCCAAATTTAATGGTTTCACTTACATGAGGTATCTAAAATGCATTCAAAGAGGCAAGGAGCAGAAAGGCATTAGCCAGGGCTGGGGGAAAGCAAGGGTGAGGTGTTATTGTAACTTAGGAAGAGTTTCAGTTTGGCAAGATAAAAAAAGGCTTAGACATGGATAATGAAGACGGTGGCACAAGCTCTGAATGTATTTAAAGTCACCAAATTATACACTTAAAATGTCAAAATTTTTATGTATACTTTATACCAAAAGAAAAGTGTTAGAAAATGGACAGAAGACCCAAATGGGCATTTCTCCCAAGAAGATAAATGGCCAATAAACACGTTAAAAGATGCTTAGCATTATTATCCACTAGGGAAACACAAATCAAAACCACAAGATACTATTTCACACCCACTAAGGGGTCTCTAATCAAAAAAGATGGACAACAGGGGCCCCTGGGTGGCTCAGTTGGTTAAAAGTCCGACTTCGGCTCAGGTCATGATGATCTCATGGTTTGTGTTCGAGCCCCATTGTCTGGCTCTGTGCTGACAGCTCAGAGCCTGGAGCCTGCTTCAGATTCTGTTTTCTCTCTGTTCCTCCCTTACTCACACTCTGTCTCTCTCAAAAATAAACACTAAAAAAAAAAGAAAAAAAAAAAAAAAAAGATCGACAATAACAAGTGTTGGGGGGGATGTAAGGAAACTGGAAATCTATACATTGTTGGAGGGAATGCAAAATGGTATAGCCACTGTGGGAAAATAGTTTGGCAGTACCTCAAAAAGTTAAACAGAGTTAACATGTGACCTGACAATTCCATTCTATTAAATGAGTAAATTACATGGTGTATAAATGTTTTGATTTAAAAAAAATTTTTGGTGAGGATGATTATAAAAAGCTATTTGCATAATCACCTCTTCCTTCCATTCTCTGGTCTATTTTGGGAAGAGGAATTCAAGGTTTAACAAACAGAGGAAGCATATTATAATGTCTGACATGCCTTATATTAATTTCTGATTAACATACAATTGCTAATGGTTACTACAATTTATCTCAATTTCACGAGACTCCCCATAGGCATTCAGCTAAAACACATGAAGGAAGATTATTCAAAGAGAAATCATATGCTTTTTATTTTTTTTTTTTTAATTTTTTTTTTTTTAATGTTTTATTTATTTCTAGGAGAGAGAGACAGCATGAGCAGGGGAGGGTCAGAGAGAGAGGGAGTCACAGACCGAAACAGGCTCCAGGCTCTGAGCTGGCAGTCAGCACAGAGCCCGACGCGGGACTCGAACCCACGAACCGCGAGATCATGACCTAAGCGAAAGTCAGACGCTTAACCGACTAAGCCACCCAGGCGCCCCTATTTCTTAAATTAAAAAAATTCGTTTTGTAGTTTTAATTAAGCCACCAAGTAATAAACTGTTTTATGAATTAGGATTTTTATACACATAGGAGTTTTTTTCCCTGTCTTTCCATTAACCACTTGTCAATCCACCCGTGATTTAAAAAAAAACAAACAAACCCACAAACACAAAACCCAAAAAAACAGCCACACATATACAGGAATGATAAGACACAAAACCCAAAAAAACAGCCACACATATACAGGAATGATAAGATAGATCCCACATAAGCAAACTACAGGGAGCTTTAAAGACTATATAAACTTATCAGACAAGAATTAAGTCCCATAAGCTAAAATAAATTTTGTACATACTGTATTTAAGAATTAGATTCAAGGGGTGCCTGGGTGGCTTAGTCGGTTAAGCGTCCGACTTTCGCTTAGGTCATGATCTCGCGGTTCGTGGGTTCGAGCCCCGCGTCAGACTCTGTGCTGACTGCCAGCTCAGAGCCTGGAGCCTGCTTCAGATTCTGTGTCTCCCTCTCTCTCTGACCCTCCCCTGCTCATGCTGTCTCTCTCTCTCTCTCCTAGAAATAAATAAAAACATTAGAAAAAAAAAAAAAGAATTAGATTCAAGAGATGCAATTCTGAAGTTATTACACCATATATAGATGAAAAACCACTTCTATATAATTTGAAAGATGAAACTTTTTGTTATAATTACATGACTAAAAACAAAAACAAAAAATGCTTCCCTAAATATTATATAACTTGAGCACAAAAACAGGCCATAATCAAATCAACTGAGACTCTGGCAACAAACAAAAATTCTTTTTCTTCAGAATGTATTTAATTGGTTGAGTAACTAGGAATGAACAACAAAACCTTATTTTTCAAATGAAAATAAAATTATTGTAAACAGATGCTCACGAAACACATTTTCAACTTCAGAATCAATTCCTCCACGTACAAAATTTTCAAAGAATAAAATATAATTTAATCTACTTTGCTAAGATTAACTCAAGAATTTATTGAAATTACTTTTTTTTAAGTAACCTCACCTCTCTTCATTTTCTTTTCTTCTCTTTCCATCTTTCTCTATATGCAGTTTCTCCTCTAGGAAGGCACAACTCACATCACTAATAAAGATATCCTTCAATAAAACATTACACTGACTTTTTTTCTCCATAGGAACTTCCAAATCTATTCCAAAACAAACATGTTTCCCTCACAATTCTCGAGTTAAAGGTATTTTTAGAGGCTCAAGGGCAGAAAAGCTATCTCTTATTTTCTCAGATGGTTCTAAAACATTTTTGTGGCCAGTGACCACCATCTTTTAACTTGCTGCCTCCTATAGTTCCAAATTCCATTAAGATCACTCCTACTCAGCCTCACTGGGGTTGCCACACAAGTGTGGGAAGATAACACAAGAAAAAGCACAGGAGAGCCCTATTACCTCCAAGGGATACCAAATACTACACCACTTGAAAATATCATAAGGGAATATGGGAAGAATGGATAAATAAGAACAAAAAATTTAAGGAGGTTGAGCATTCATACAAGATGAGACTTACTAAAACAATCTTCACAAGGCAGCAATTTAAGTCTGGTGACAAAGTGTCAGAATTTTTACATGACAGGAGAGAACAAAACCAAGTAAATTTAGTCTGAATACTGAATTACATGAGCAAAAATACATGGCAAAAATAAGAATACATTGTGAACTGCTTACACAAAATCATGACATTTTTTAAGAACTTTAAAATACAAATTACTCATTCAGAAAACTTCTCTAAGTGGGGCTCCAATCAAGAAAACATTCCCTTTTCACATGACTATACCATGTATTATATTTCACCAATTAATTGAGCAAATAAAACAAAAAAGAGAGCCCAGAAATAGACCCAACACAAAAGGAAACTTGGTATATGGGAAAGGACGGATTAACCAGGAAATACCCTAAGAAATGACAGGACTACTGTAAAATTTTACTAGAGTGTAAAAACGAATTATTTCTGATTATATTAATAGTACAGTAAAAAAAAATTAGAAAATACAGATAGTAATAAAATGAAAACTGCCCATAAATCGCTTGTTAATCATTATTAAAGTACATTTTAGTGTATTTTTCATTAACTTTATTCTATTCTACTCATTTATTAAAATTTGGCATCCTTAGTTTGATATTCTTCTTTCCCTCCTTATTCACTATAGGTATTGTCACATGCTCGACAGTCTTTGAAAGTAGAATTTTTAATCTGTATCACATATAGTTGTACTATTACCTAATAGCCACCATTTTAAGAAGAGTTAGGTTTGTTTCCACCTCATTCCAATGAAAAGTAACTGGGGATCATATCCTAATAATAAACATTGGAGGGATCGGTTTTACTACTTTAGGATACATTCCCGTAAGTGGAATTACAGAGGCAAAATTTTAAAATATAAATATCAACTTTTGATATGTACTTTCAAAAGCCTCTCAAATACTATACCACTGTATAGGGCCATCAGTATATATATATATTTTTTTTATTTCTAGGAGAGAGAGAGAGAGAGAGAGAGAGAGAGAGAGAGAGACAGCGTGAGCAGGGGAGGGTCAGAGAGACAGGGAGACACAGACTCTGAAATAGGCTCCAGGCTCTGAGCTGGCAGTCAGCACAGAGTAGGGCCATCAGTATATTAACGTCTATTTCACTCAAATATTAAAATCTTTCAAAACTCCTGTTAACTTAATAGAAAACCACTTTAACTTTCATTTCATTCACTGCTAGTAAAACTGAGTATTTCAACCTACGTTCATTGGCTGCAAGAACATTTCTCTTGTGTCTGAACAATCCTCTCATCCTGGCGTTCCTCAACTTTCACCCCACTGGCACCGTAAGCCTCATCACTGCTTGTCATAGGGGAATGTCCTGTGTACTACAGAATGTTGAGAGGCATCCGTGGCCTCTACCTGCTGGAAATCAGTGGTACCCAATCCCCTCTCTCTCAGAAGTGTGACAACCATAAACATCTACAAATACTGCCAAATGTTACCTAGAAGACAAAAGTTGTTCCCAATCAAGAACTCCTTTACCTACCCTTTTAAAATTGTCTTTTTCTTACTCTTATGGAATCACAGAAAAAGGAAACTACTATGTGACATAAGTAGGAACATAACTTTCAGATTCCCAATTTGTACTGACTGCTTAAAAAAATAAAAGTTGTTTTTATATAAATGTTGAAGTGACACTAAAATATTTCTCTAATTGTTCCTATTTTGAAATTGCCCTTCCAATGTTACACATTTTCTTGTGCAGAAACGCTTATCTGAAGGTATGTACCAGTTCCAAAGCAATAAAGTTCTAATACAAACACTGAAAAGTGAATTTTTCAAATTAAGAGTACTAGGTATCTCAGGGTGCCTGGGTAACTCAGCTCAGTTGGTTAAGCGTCCAACTCTCAATTTCAGCTCTGATCATGATCTCACCATGGTGAGATCAAGCCCCATGCTGAGTCTGCTTGGGATTCTCTCTCTCTGCCCTTCCCCCACGTGTATGTGCTCTCTCTTCCTCTCAAAATGAATAAACATTAAGAAAAAAGAATATTAAATATCTTATGATAATTGTACACACCAAGGATCCAATCTGATGGAAAAGAAAAGCTTCAAAAGGTAACACAAACATTCAGATAACACCTCAGCATGAACTTGGGTTTCTTCTTTGGCAACTTATATATTCATGATAAGGATTCTAACCTGTCTGAAGAGTCAAGTTACTTTCCTTCACTCACTCATCTCTCCCTACCAATTAAAGCAAAAAGTTGAAGAAATAGTGTATTCAGGTTAACTTGTCTTATGCTTAACTCTTAGTTAACCTTTCACCCCTTACTGAAAATCTGTATATTAATAAAATCTAAAATTTATTAATACACAAACATGAACCATTTTCTCCCACATAAACACAGCTGAATCAAACAAAAATTACATCTCCTCTAACAGAACAGCTCAGGCTGAAGAAGGCCAATTCAGAACTAAGAGGGTACAGAGGATTTTAAATAGCACTAGCTTAATGGCTGAGATGGATCTACTCTGCCCCTTCTAAGAGGGAGTCGCTCTTCTCCCCACTTTCACCACCGCTATCACTTTCACCACAATTCTTAAGTTAGCAACTCCAAATTCCCATCCACAGGAAATGGTCGTTTCTTTCACTGCTACATTTTCCAAAGCCTAGGTACAAGATACAATGACAATAAAGTGGAAAGGTACAGGACCTAAAAGCAGAAGACACTTTAACAAGGACAAATTTCTCAAACTTACCATTATTGACATTTTGGGCTAGAGAGTTATGACAGAATGTCCTATACGTTGTAGGGTTTTGTTTGCTTGTTTTTAAAGCAACATCCTTGGCCTCTACAACTTGATGCCAGTAGCACTCCCAACCCTGAGTGGTGACAACCAAAAAGGTCCCCCTAGACAATGCCAGATGAACCGTGGGGGGAAAAGTGATCCTACAACAAACACATTGAGTACCACTGCAATACACAATTCCTTCTGTTGAGGATTACATTGGTTTCTGAAATTCAGTAAGTCTAGGAAAATGACAAGTGCAAGATCAAAGCTTCATAAAATTTGAAGAATAAAATAATATGCATATATATTTTTCAATAGCAGAGAGAAATTCTAAAATGCCACAGATTCATTTAAAAAAATAAATACAATGTTCTTTAACAATAAAATCTATCTCATAAATCACTTCCAACTGCACAGGACAATGTGCTGTGGAGATCTGACCTTAGTTTTTTTCTCAGGTGTAGTCTTCTGCATATTGAGAAAGGTAGAGGTAAAAAAATAACAACAACAAAAAAATCTTTCTACCCTGACCCAGAGACAAACTCATGTGCTGCAAAGAATCAGTAATTATTTGGGTTTTTTCCCTCTAAAAAGACTGCAATGTATTCTATATTGTAAATGATTAAGGCTTTACAACTTCTGTTACTGAAATATAAAAATTGAGTTTACACATCCACGTGATAGATTACTGTACACTTTAAAAAAATTCTTTTTAAACATTTATTTTTGAGAGACACACACAAACTCAGAGTAAAGGAAGGGCAGAGAAAGAGACACACACACAGTATCTGAAGCAGGCTCCAGGCTCTAAACTGTCAGCACAAGGCATGATATAGGGCTCAAACTCACAAACCATGACATCACGACCTGAGCCAAGGTCAGACACTTAACCGACTGAGCCACCCAGGCACCCCTCATCTTGGAGAATTTTGAGTTTGAAGATGAGGCTCAAAGAGTCTTAAGCAGTATTTGCAATAGTGGCTTTTAATTTTCTGATATGCGTCTATTTTGTGCTATATCACATACGGATTATTTTTATTCATGTTTTGAAGTATGCCCCAGAGTTAAGTGCTACTCTACAATTACTAATTATATAAAAATCTAATTACTTAGAAAGTATTTTTCTATAGCTACATACTCTCCAAAGGAAGAAAAAATATTAAAAGCACAGCATCTACTACAAGAACAATTTATACTTTGGTCTAAGAACTATCTGAACACGTGGAAAACAATAACATGACACTGAAATAGATAACCCTTCCCAAGAATGCCAATTTATATGTGATGAAACCAAGAAAATAAACTGGAAGCTGGGCTGAGTTCAAATGTCAGCTCAGCCACTTTTTCATCTCATCTAAGACAGATAATTCCTCCTTTGTTTCCCCATTTGTAAAATGGAAAAAAACTATACCTACTTCACAAAACTGTTGTGAGGATTAACATTCCTGTAAGTAGAGTGCTTGATAGTAAAGTAACTCACACTTAGTAAACACTGAATGGTTGTTTTTCCTCAAGAAACTAGGGACAGGGAGAGCATCTGAGAATTATAGCAGAGCCATGCAGAGAGTTTTCCAGATGGCATTATTAAGAAAGAAGTAGAACAGTGAGCAAGACCTCTGTTAGACCCTAACAAAATGGTTGGGCTAAATCTTATGTACCACCACATAACAAATTATAACAATTTCAAGCAATCTCTCTGGCCTAAGAATATTTCTTTATTCCCTTCATCAAAGAGAGGAAAAAATTCTTTACCCAAACCCAATATTCTTTCCTCCACTTTTCCTTAAAGAAAATAGTGTTGCAGCTAACAGATAAAAACAGAGAATAGGAAAAACCATCTATACATTACCTAGCATTGTCAAACCTTAGCTAATTGTACTTTTTACAGTTCTTGATGAACTAGAATATATTTCATGTATTACATTTGCTCCAAAGATTCTTTGATTCCACTATGCTCTCCAATCCATTGATCCTACAACCTTTTTACTGTCCCTCCCATTTGATATCCTTTCCCTTCATTATCCACCTTAAATTATAATAATTATTATAATCACCCCCTTGCATACAGCTGACTCTCTGTACTACACTGGTTAAAGGTAATCCCCACCACATGTGTGCCCATACGTCAGTGCACAGAAAGAGGAAGACAAAATTTACAGAAAAATGCACCAGCATGCTGATTAGACTCTAGTCCACTATGAATGCTGACAGATATATTTCCCTACTTTATTCACTCTCAGACTCTTACAGAACTATTTTATATCTTCTCTCCTCAAATCCCCATTGAGTTCTTCCTCACCATCACTCTGACTCTACTTCCTGTTTTCCTTATAAAACTGAAGCAGTTAAAGAGATTTCCAGAGTTCTACCTCATTTATCCACCTACCAGCAGGATCATATACACACATCTGGAATGCCCACCTGTAATCACAGATGAACTATATATTCTTTCATCTATTAATTTACCAGATTCTCCATTTGTGCATCTACTTAAAACCATCATGTGCGTAATTCCCCCCCTTCTCCTATTAACTACATTTAGATCTACTTTTTTAAATCTCTAATTGATAATTTCCACTACCATACAAATACATCAGTATTTCTACCATCTCAAAATGTCCTCTTTCCTCCAATGACCCTCCACCCTCCTATCCCCCACATCATTTATTTGCTTTCCTTGGCAGGAAAATTCCTTAAGAGTTCTCTCCCTGTATCTCTCAAATTCACTCCAATCAAGCTTTCAGCCCCACTACTAAAATTCATCTGCTCTTAACAAAGTCATCACAAAGTCATCAGTGACTTCCATATTGCTACACCCAAAGGTCAATTCTTTTTTTTTTTTTAATTTTTAATGTTTATTTATTTTTGAGACAGAGAGAGACAAAGCATGAGAGCGAAGGGGAAGAGAGAGGGAGACACAGAATCCGAAGCAGGCTCCAGGCTCTGAGCTGGCAGCACAAATCCCAATGTGGAGCTCGAACCCAGGAACCGGAAGATCATGACCTGAGATGAAGTTGGAAGCTTAACCAACTGAGCCACCCAGGTGCTCCCCAAAGGTCAATTCCTAAACTTCATCCTTAGTTGGCCTAAAGGAGTATTTCACACAGCTGATCACTGTTCCCTAATTATTTTCATGGGTTTTATTTTAACTCATTGGTCTTTGCTGCTCATTTTCCCTTACAGGTTTCCCAAACTGCTTCATTCTGGAGCAATCCAAAGCTCAGTCTATCTCTTCTCTGTCTACATTTGGTGATGTGATCCAGTCTGGAGATTTTAAATACCATCTATATGGCAAAAATATACTCCTGACCCCTATGGTTATCCATCCAAGCACCTGCTCCACATCAACATAACTATATTCAGCATATCTAAAAGTGAACATGTTTATCTTTCCCAAATATTGCCTGTACCACAGACTTTTCCATTTCAGGTGTAATGAAATTCCATCTTCTATGCTTAGGGAAAACTTTTCACTTATTCTTGACTCCATTCTTTCTCTCATACACCACAGCTTATCTATAGGACATCCTATCAGTCGTGCCTTCAAAATATACAAAGAAGGTGACTAATGCTCACCACCTTCTGCTACCCAAGCTACTATCATTCTTCACTATCATTATCTTCAATAACTTGTGCTTCTAGCTTATTTTACATAAAACACATTTTCAGCACAGACATTTGTAGAACAATCTTCTTAACACTTAAGTCTGATAATGTCACTTCTCTACTCAAAACTCCATGTCTCCCAATTTCTGTCAGAGTAATGGCCAAAGTCCTTACAATGGTCCACACTGCCTTACATAAAGTAACTCTAATCCCCTTTACCTCTCTGACCTCCTCTCCGTGATCAGTCTACGCCAGTACCAGTGGCCTCCTTATTAGTCTATGAACAGGGAATATACACTCTTATTTAAGGACTTTTGCATTGGAAGATTCCTCTCCCTGGAATGCTCTTCTACATGAGGCTTATTTTGACCACTGCATTTAAAATTACAAGCACCTCTCCACCCTTCACTCTCATTTCCCTTACCCTTCTTATTCTTCCATTGCCCTTACAATCACATAACATATAATTTATTACATTTACTATGTGCCCACATATTTGTTCACCAAAATATATATCACAACTACCAGGAATATGTTTGACAAACGGTTAATTGTTCAATAATTATTTGGTGAATATCCTGAAGTGTGTCTGGTGGGAATAATACAACCCACCTACAGTAGGGAAAAAATCAGGAAAATACCACTTTCCAAACAGATTAGGAAACACTATATGTACAACTGTTTTTGCAACAGGAGTAGAGAGATTCAAATTTGAATTGCAATATGTAATTAAAACAGCAGCAAACACACAACCACCAATGTCAAGACACTGGTGTAAGCACTTTGGACATATTAATTCAACCCTCACCATCACCCTATTGAGTTAGGTAGTATTATTTCATTAATCTTATCATCAGCAAGTAACTAAGAAACAAAGACGTTAAATAACCTGCCTATGGTTGCACAACTAGTAAGTGGCAGAGCCAGGATTTTAACCCAGGCATTTTGGCTTCAGAATCTACACTCCTCGAAAGTCGGGACATCTAGTTACAGGCAAAGAAGAAAAAAAGAAAGAATGAAAGAAAAGCAATGCAAATATGCATCTCTATGCTATTCTGCAGTAGGAAGATACAAAAAAAAAAGTCTAGATGCCTTCATAGAATTCACAATCTAAGCAAAAAAGATAGTCTAACAAAATCTACACACGATAATAATGAAAGCAATCACAAGTACTGGAAATGGGCTAAAGACTTACCTACATGGAGTCAAGTTTTCCAGACTTAGTCTATGTCTTACAAAGATGAGCACAAAGGAAAAGAGACTCTGTTCCAGGGAGAGGGAATAGTATGTAAAGTCACTGACATAAGAGAGCATGATCCACCAGAGAACTGAATAGTTTAGCAAAGCAGAAAAAACAAAGGGAGCAAATTGGGGAATAGCAAGTTAAGCAGAGACACAATCATATGCATCTTAAAACATAATAAAGACCTTAAATTCTACGTTAAACAAGGAGAAGGGTGCATAAAAATTTTAAGCAGGGGAATAGCACGTTATTTAGGTTGTAGCACGTCCACTTAGTAGCATAGATTAGGCATTACACTGGGCAAGGGAAACTGCAGTTTCAGAAACCATTTAGAAAAGCCTATATGGAAATTCAGGCAAGACGAGAGTGACTGATAACATCTAAGGAACGATAACCCAATGTTTAAGAATCTCCCATGTCTATTCCCACTAACACTGCCCTATTTCAAGTTCTCATTTCCTCTATCTTAAAACCCAGTAACTCAACTAAATTAGACACTGATTCCCCCAAGGCAAAGCTCTGCTTTCTTCTTTCTCTGCTAAAAAACTGTCAATAATTTCTAAGGTCTCTCTAACTGCAAAAGTCTATGTATCAGCAAGATACTCTGATTTATCCCAAATATACCTTCATAACCATCCACTTTATCCTGACCATTCCTTTCCTTGTTGTTCCTTCTAGCTGAATTGAGCTTAACTGCCTCTTTTATCAGGAAGCTTTCCCCTAATCCTCAGAAATCTACTTCTTATTCTACTGCTCTCAAAACACTGTTTATTACTCCTTTAAAACAACTATTACCTTCTGCCCCAGACCATATACCTGGGCTCTCGGGGTTTTTCCCCCTTATGAGGCACTATGAAGCTAAGCATAATGCAACGGATTTTCTCTTTGGGGAGGGAACTGTCTTTTGTAATGAAAACACTCTGATAAGAACTTAAGCAAAAGCAAGTCTTCAAATTTTAAGCATTTCAACAATTCAGAGATCCTGGTAAGAACAATGAATTTTTCTTACAAAAAGGAGTTTTTTCACGAAAGTCAGTTATAACCTCCTAACAGTTTTAAGGTACAATTTTAATACTTTACCTGTATGATGAACTGCGGATACTGTACATGCACATATGCTGATTACAGCACACACCAATGAGTTGGTTCCCCAGCTACTTTCTCAGAAAGGGATGTAATACACAAAGATGGACCTCCAGAACCAACTGTTTCTCTGTCATGTTACCCTTCCTCCCATAAAAGAAGAAATGGATTAATCCTAGGGTAGGGCAGTTGGACACTTTCCTCCAGAAATGTGAAATATGGAGAGAACACACACTGGAAGTTATTGGACTAAATCGTCTCTTTGGCAGGAACCCAAAGGAGAGATCTAGCAAGTTCTATGGCTGAGGCCCCAGAGGTACCACATCCTCATATCCTTCGCTTGGTAGTTTAACTCTAGGATTCCTAAATTCTATCTACCTCAATATCCTTCCAAAAAAATCTTTATCTTCCTTTCTCATTTTCTTTTGGCTTTAAAAGAACCAAAATCAGTTTGTTCTGCTTGCAAGCAAAATAGTTTTAAATGAACTTCACGCTTTCAAAAAGCCATATATTTTTGAGGATTACATCATTAATGCTCTATCTTTAAGCAGAAATCTGAGCTGAGAAAAGTCTCTTCTATATTTTCAAACTACACTTAAGTTTACTTCTTATAATAATTTAATATTTAAAATGCTATGACACTAAAAAATTAATTGAAGTCTAACTGGACATCCCCAAATGAGCCATTTGATCATTCAGTCTAGCAGACTACCCACGGTATTGAGACAATTTGGGTTTTAGTTTTGTTCTCTGCATGTTAACACTCCACAATGTCAAAGATCCTATATGTTGTTATATATACTGACCACCTCTGTATGACAGATTATTGGCAATAAAATAACTTTATTGCTATTTTATCAGCACCTTATCCCTTGGTTATAGTTTGAATTTTATCTTTTTATAAGCTAAAATTTGTATTTCCAACATAAATATCCAAGGTGTTCAAAATATATGAGGTTCCTGCATCAGCCCTAAACTTGGTTTCCCTAGATCAGAAATTAAATCTGAATGTATAATTGTATATATTAATGGATTTATTAAGTATGAAGAAGGTTGTGCATTTCAGCCAATTGTCTCCATGAAGTTTTTCTTTTTAATGGAAGTGTAAAAAGGTTAATTGCTTAGAAGTCAGCAAAATTATAAACTGAAAAAAAATTAAGCTGATAGTGAAACTTTCTATGAAATAAAAATATTCAAACTGAATACGAGAAAGCGAAGTTGATCCTAGCAGTATTTTTAAAGGGCTACTGGCATTTCTTTCCCAATTATTCATGAAAAATATGAATTTAATTCCTTAGAAAACAAAGGTTTACACTCAAGTATGCTTTAGTTTTTCCTGGTGACTTTTTTTTTTTAAGCTACCACCTAATTCTCACTTCCATTTTGTATTCTACTGAAATGAATATAAAAATTTAACACATTTTGGGGCAGAGAAATGGAAGGAATTGTCATTTCTTTCTTTTGTGAAAAACTGCACTGTTCAAGTTGCTTTACAAGGGTATCCTACTTTTATAATAAAAAAATACATTTTAAAAAATCAGCCACATTTTTTTTTTTAATAGTTTATTTATTTCTAGGAGAGAGAGCGTGAGCAGGGGAGGGTCGGAGAGAGAGGGAGTCACAGACTGAAACAGGCTCCAGGCTCCGAGCTGGCAGTCAGCACAGAGCCCGACGCGGGGNCAGGCTCCGAGCTGGCAGTCAGCACAGAGCCCGACGCGGGGCTCGAACCCACAAACCGCGAGATCATGACCTAAGCGAAAGTCGGAAAGTCGGACGCTTAACCGACTAAGCCACCCAGGCGCCCCTTAATGCCTAACATCAGTAAGAAACTCAGTCATTTTAAAAACTAGCCTATCAGGGCCCCTGGGTGGCTCAGTCGGTGAAGCGTCTGGCTTTGGCTCAGGTCATGATCTCACTGTTCGTGGGTTCGAGCCCCATGTCGGGCTCTGTGCTGACAGCTAGCTCAGAGCCTGGAGCCTGTTTTGGATTCTGTATCTCCTCTCTCTCTGACCCTCCCCTGCTCATGCTGCCTCTCTCTCTCAGAAATAAATAAAACATTAAAAGAAACACATACACACACACTCAAAGTAAGTTAATTAATTAACTAGCCCACTAGGGGCACCTGGGTAGCTCAGTTAAGCATCCGACCTCAGCTCAGATCTTGATCTCACAGTTGCTGAGTTTGAGCGCCCCATCCGGTTCTGTGCTCGCAGCTCAGAGCCTGGAGCCTGCTTCAGATTCTGTGTCTCCCTCTCTCTACTCCTCCTCTGCTCATGCTCTGTCTCCCTCTCTTTCTCTCTCAAAAATAAATATTTAAAAATAAATAAAAATTAGCCCATTTAGAAAACTTCATCTCATTAACATTAATTCTGTAAAGTTTTATACTGTTCAACTATAAATTTTTAAAGAGTAAAATCTCTAACAGTCACAAATAAGGATATGATTTTATTCACAAATCCCCTAACAACATGAATAACTTTTGAAAACTACCAACTAATTATAAAAGCAATATAAACATTTTTTTTTTAAATAGCTTATTGTCAAGTTGGGTTTCTTTTCTTTTTAAAAAAAATTTTTTTAATGTTTTATTTATTTCTGAAAGAGAAAGAGAGAGAGACAGCATGAGCAGGGGAGGGTCAGAGAGAGAGGGAGATACAGAATCTGAAACAGGCTCCAGGCTCTGAGCTAGCTGTCAGCACAGAGCCCGACGCGGGGCTCAAACCCACAAACTGTGAGATCATGACCTCAGCTGAAGTTGGACACTCAACCGACTGAGCCACCCCAGGCGCCCCAAGATGGTTTCCATATAACACCCAGTGCTCATCCCCACAAGTGCCCTCCTCCGTGCCCATCACCTCCCTTCCCCTCTCACCCACCCCCAACAGGCTTCAGTTTGTTCTCAGCATTGAAGAGTCTCTCATGGTTTGCCTCCCTCCCTCTCCCCAACTATTTTTCCCCTTCTTTTTCCCCCATGGTCCTCCATTGAAAGGCAATATAACCTTATGTTTCTTAAAACCTTTTCTGACTTGAAATATGTCAATAATTAAATCAATCTTATATTGAATACAAAGAAGCCTTTCTTTCAAGAACGATTCTTTCAAACTGTAGAATCTATCCAATACACCGAAATATGTGCTTTTCCTAAAACTTCCAAGAGCTAACAGCACTATACTCATCAAATCTAAATCAGGATCAATTATAAGATTCCCCAATATTTTAAGAATTCAACACCACTACTGGTGTTTGAAAGATTCAATTTTAGAGCCATTAAAATGTGGAAAAAACATACCAATGAAGAAATTTTGCTAAGTTTTAATTTTAAAATATTTTTTGGAGGGCGGGTAGGAAAGACAGTCTAAGGTTATACCTTTATTTTAATAAAATTTGAAATTATGTCAAAATTAAGAAATATCTGGAATTTACATATACAGAGCAGGAAAAAAAGCAGAAATTTAAAGCAATTTCAATTTTACTCCCATGTAATCTAACAAAGTTCTACTGCACCTCATACATTATGGGGCTACTATTACTATCTCTTGAAACTAAAGCCTTTCCCTCCCTACCCAAAATTTAAATACAAAAACGTATGACAAAAATTATTATTGACTGACCTCTTCTATACTTAATTAGTCTTGGGCTCACAGCATAAGCTAATTCAAGGATCAAATGAAAAAAAAAATTACTTCCTCAAGAAACTACATTTAAAGTTTCCCCTTGTCCTAATTTTAAAAATGAAGGTAACATATTTGATACATATGAATGCTAATAAAAGCAGCAAGTAAAATATCATTTAAATATAATACTTTATTGCCAAAATAATAAATATAATCAACTGTGGTTGTTTGCTCACCACTGCATTCCCAGCAACTAGCATAGTACCTGGCACAGAATATATGTCCAGTAAGTATTTGCTGATTTAAGTAACACCTCATAGAGATGTGAAGGAATAGAAGGAACATTGAGCAAAAAATGCACAATCGGAAATTACACAAAAACTAAGTGGTGAGAAGATAACCAAAGGAACTTTTGCATTCAGTAAATTTCACACCAGCATATCTTCTATAGAATGTCACACAGTATGGATTATCATAGTATCCTTTCAATAAATCCCAGCCCCTTCTCCTTTCCTTCTCTTTCCCATTTTCCTTAGAAAGGGTACACCTAAAACACGTCAAAAAACTCAATGAAATTCAAAATTCTTCAAGAACGTAACTCTATAAAACAATCCATACCCGAATTCAATCAGTAGATCCAAAAAGAGAGAAAGATGCATTAATTGCACCAATCAGTTACAAATGTTATGGACTGAATGTGTTCACCCAAAATTTGTATTCTGAAACCCTAACATACAAACTTACAGTATTTAGAGATGAGGTCTTTGGGAGGCAATACGGTCTAGATGAGATAATGAGGGTGCTGCTCAAATGATGAGATTAGTGTTGAGAAGAGAAGAGCAAGAGCAAGCTATTACACTTCCCTCATCATCTCCTTCCGTCATGCTTCTGAGGACAAAGCACAAAAGTGGCCTTCTGGAAGCCACAAGACAGCCCTCAACCGAAGCCCAAATATGCTGGTATCCTGATCTCAGACTTCCAGCCTCCATTAACTGCAAGAAAATAATTTCTATTGTTGAAGTCACCTATGATATTTTGTTATTGTAACCCAAACTAACACAGCAAGTCTACTATTGAAGAAACAGTGACATATGACACAGAAGGATATAAAGATCAAAAACCAAATTATAACCTCTAAAGAGCCTAGGCTGGCAGGAGAAATAATATCTGCATTAAAATATCTGCATAATACACAGGAGAAAATAGCAAATGGAGAATTTGTAACAGCAAAATTACTATCTTTTTTGAAAACCTGGAAAGGCTTAGACACAACAAAGGATATACAGAATCTGGACATAGGGAAAATTTAAAGGGAAGAGAAAGCAAGCTTCTCTCTCACACATAGTTACCTTATGATTTGGACACAACAGTTTCTATTATTTTCTACAGTCAGAATTTTTTTTAATAGAAGACAAGATTTTTATTCTTCTTCCATTTACACATTTAATCCAGCTCCTATTTTGTGCCACATTCTCAGCAAGGGAGTTTCAGCTCCGTCAACGCTTGGGGAACCACAAGTATAAACAGATTAGTAAGCAAACAGGTACAACAGAAAACTTGATCAATGCACGTCAGAAATATGGCAGTTCCTATTAAGAAAAAGGAATGTGTGGGGCGCCTGGATGGCTCAGTTGGTTAAGCATCCAACTTCCGCTCAGGTCATGATCTCACAGTTTGTGGGTTCGAGCCCCGCGTCAGGCTCTGTGCTGACAGCCAGCTCAGAGCCTGGAGCCTGTTTCAGATTCTGTGTCTCCCTCTCTCTGACCTTCCCCTGCTCACGCTGTCTCTCTCTTAGAAATAAATAAAACATTAAAAAAAAAAAAAAAGAAAAGAAAAAGGAATGTGAAAAAGATTTTCAGCAGATGACTATGTATTTGAATTGAGCTATCTGAACAATGTTAAAAGACAGGTGGAGGTCATGCCATGAGGAAGAACAGAGGCAACCAACAGAAAGATGTTATTAGAATTTATTACTAGCACAAGAGCACTGCGTATTCAGTGAACAGCAAATAATTTGGGTAAGTTACAAATGGTGGCCAAAGACTGAGAAAGTAAGAAAAACCCAAATCAAGAAAGAATTTTAAAGAATAAGACAGGATTTGCTTCACTGAAAGAATAAAAGTGTTAAGAAGGAATGCTATTAACTAGTAATGCTAACAACGCGACTTCAAAGGGAACAAAGAAGAATGACCATACATCTTAGTTAGAAGAGTCCTGGCCTACATCTCTTCATCTGGCGTTCCATCTAGTTTACCATTTGTACCATATTTAAAGAAGTATTAGTAATTACATTAAATATGCAAGTTTGGTAGGCCTCTTCACTTTGCACTTTCGGCTTTTGCTAGGATATTGTCAGCTTGTTTATGAAATGCATGTATAACAAATATAGTCCTCACTTTAATGTGCAGTGAAATCTGAATGATGACAAATAATTAATTTACCTTTCACTCACCCTTTCTGACTCAATGTACCTAACCCTACCCTCTCAAGCGGCTAAGGAAGCTAACTCCTCTGAAGGTAGAAGTGGTCAACACTGTCACTATTAATGTGCCACTGATGTATGAGCCAAGTTGTAGCCTGGGACTTTGTATCTGAAATACATATAGCTGTCAAGCTACCAGTGAGAAATAATGGGATATTATAGGTTAGGTATATGCTAATGTTAACACACAAAGCCAGTACTCTTTTAATGAAGTGAGGAATTAAAGCTTCTCTCTCCCCTATGTATATAAGAATGGTCCCATGAAGCTAGCTAATGGATGTATTTATGAAATAAAATATACATATAGGTCTCCGCCCCTGATTCCTAACATAGAGCTCCTAAAACCCTTGAAAATAGGGGTATGAGGACAATCTTTTGTTCTACTATTTAGCCTTTTGCCCCAGTTCCCAATATAGAGCTCCTAAAATCTCCAGAAATTTCCTGAATGACAGAAACCGCTTTTGTTCTTTAAAAATTTTTTCAACTTTTTAATGTTTATTTATTGTTGAGAGAGAGAGAGAAAAAGCATTGAGCAGGGGAAGGGCAGAGAGAGAGGGAGACAGAGCATGTGAAGTAGGCTCCAAGCTCTGAGCTGTCAGCATAGAACCCAATGTGGGGCTTGAACTCACCAACCAACTCACAATCATGACCAGAGCCAAAATCCAACAATTAACCAACTGAGCCACCCAGGTACTCAAAGCAGCTTTTGTTCTAATAAGGTGAATCTTGGTGGGCACCTGGATGGGGGTAGGTCACCAAAGACCAAGCTGGGATTAGAAGTTTGGATGTTTCAGCACTCCCCCACCATTCTTCAGAGAGAGAAAAGGGGCCAGAAGTGTAGTGAATAATCAATCATGTCTACATGATGGAGCTTCCATAAGAATCTATAAACTATGACATTAAAAAAAAAAAAAAAAGGGGGGCGCCTGGGTGGCTTAGTCGGTTAAGCATCCAACTTTTGCTTAGGTCATGATCTCGCGGTTCGTGGGTTCGAGCCCCGCGTCGGGCTCTGTGCTGACTGCCAGCTCAGAGCCTGGAGCCTGTTTCGGTCTGTGATTCCCTCTCTCTCTGACCCTCCCCTGCTCACGCTGTGTCTCTCTCTCTCTCTCTCCTAGAAATAAATAAAACATTTAAAAAAAAAAAAAGAAAAAAAAAGAATCTATAAACTATGGATTCGAAGAGCTTTCAGAATCATGAGTAAGAATGCATCCACATGCTGGGAGGGTGATGTATCCCAAACTCCACGGGACAGAAGCTTCTGTGCTCAGGACTCTGCCAGACTTCACCCTGTGTATCTTTTCATCTGGCTATTCACCTGTACCTTTCAACATCCAGTGTAATAAACTCGTCATCTAGTTAAATAAACAGTTTTCCTGAGTTCTGGAGCAGCCACTCTAGCAAATTAATGGAACGCAAGGAGCAAGTCATGAAAACCTCTGTTTAGCCTGCTGGTCAGA
Organism: Hyaena hyaena; assembly: GCF_003009895.1. Taxonomy (NCBI): domain Eukaryota; kingdom Metazoa; phylum Chordata; class Mammalia; order Carnivora; family Hyaenidae; genus Hyaena; species Hyaena hyaena. Next base: position 1,758,489 of record NW_024080680.1, read on the forward strand.
AGCACAGATAACAAGCTGAATGTTGACTGGCATCTGAAAAGGGAGAGAGACGTTCTCGTGAGATTAAGTCCTTAATTTATGAGATCTGACAATAATCCAGGCAGATAATATCAGAATTGACGTGAACTGCTGGACACTGAGCAGGTGCTAAGCTGCTGACACACAGAATTACTTGGTGTGGAGAAGAAAGCCCACACAAGTAGTGTCACAAGTGCTCTGAGGCTGAGAGTAAAGGAGAAACAGAATTTTCTGGGCAGTATTTGGTTAGATAAATGACAAAACTTTGAGATTTCCATGTACTGAACATCAAAAAAAATAAAACCACTTATAATTAGACTATGAATCTTTCTCAAGTATTATTTATTTCTCAAAATTAAAGTTTACGAAGTTTCTCAAAAACAATTCTGAAAGGTAAAGCTAGAAGCCTTGGTTTAAGATCTTGATCATACCCACCATTGTTTTTATTTTACTCTAAGACAAAATTAAAAATTTTTTAATTTTTTAAAATTTTGTCTTAGAGTAAAATAAAAACAAAAATATAGTAAAATAATCTGATAGTAAAAAAATCTTATAGTAAAATTAAAAATTTTTAAATGTTTATTTAGTTTTGAGAGAGACAGAGAGTATAAGCACAGGAGGGGCAGAGAGAGGGAGACACAGATGCGAAGCCGACTTGAGGCTCTGAGCTGTCAGCACAGAGCCCAATGTGGGGCTCAAATCGTGGACCACCAGATTGTGACCTCAGTTGAAGTCAGATGCTCAACCGAGCCACCCAGGTGCCCCTAAGACACATGTTAAAGTTTGATGTTTGCCCTTTCCTATGAAGCAGAATCTTCCAATCTGAGCACCACTAACATTTTGTATCTGATCATACTTTGTTGTTGGGAGTTACCATGTGCACCACAGGTTCTTCAGCAGCAACCCTGGCCACTAGCCATTTGATGCCAATAGCATTCCCCTACTAGGAACAACCAAAAATGTCTCCAGTCATTGTCATCCCTGGTGAAGAACCACTGCTGTCTATTTTTGAAAAAGAAAGACATATATTATAGAATTAAATGCAAATTCAAGGAAAAAGCCCACATTCAAAATCTCAAACATCTGCAATTACTTTTACTTCTAATTATTGCAAAGTTCTATAAGCTGACATAAACACTACAGGGGAGATCAAATATTTTACTTGCATTTTTTTAAAAAAGTATATATACTCAAAACTAAATTTAAGACAGTAGGAACAATCTTAAGATACATCAATTTTTGTGAGAAGTATTTTCATTTTTCCTGCTTGAGTAGGACCATGATATTTCTGAGATCTCAAAGTGCTCTCAGTATTCAGTCAATCTAAGAGGAGAATGTAGTTTATTTTCCCTTAAACTAAGTGGTTTGTTTCGGCCTATTTACAAAGAAAAACGCCAGAACCAGACTGCAAAAAAAACAAAAACAAAAATTTTTTTACAAGGACAAAATTTCAAATACAGTCATAAAAACTGAAACACTGCTCAGACTTTGTATTTAAAGTCACTGTTACTGATAAATATGATTGCTTGTCTACAGAATGTACCTAAAAAAACATATACACCAGAGATAACAATTCAATCCACCAATCATTACAAAGGCTATTCTTTGCTATACAGCCATGACCATCTTTTTAAAACATCTTGCTGGTTGAGACTCTTAAATTCAAATTACTCCTAACACAATAAAAGTGTAATTATTTAGGGGCACCTGGGTGACTCCGTCAGTTAAGCATCTGAGTCTTAATTTCAGTTCAGGTCTTGATCTCACAGAGGGTTCCAGTTCATGAGTTCTAACCCCATGTTGGGCGCAGCACGGACAGCAGACAGCCCGCTTGGGACTCTCTCTCCTCTCTCTCTGTCCCTCCCCTACCCACGTGTGTACATACTTTCTCTTTAAAAGAAATAAACTTAAAAAGTGTAATTATTTAGAAGCAACTTTATCAGCCTGCTTATTATTATCAATAAAAAGCTGAAAAACAAATCACAACTTTATATATGAGGAAGACAAACTACAAATGGTAATAGACAAATGGAAGGGCAGATACAAAATAAAACAAGTTAAAATAAGACAGCATTTTTTATCTATCAGATTTTCAGATTTGAAAGCCTAATAATGCTCAGTGCTGTCCACGGTAGAGATAATTTTCATACGCTGTTGGTATAAGCATAGGTTGAAAAAAATTTTGGGAAGGCCAGCTGGCACTACCTGTCAAAATAATAACACATAGACTTCAACCTATAGATCCCATTCTTGGCATCTGTGCCAACATAAACATGCTCACTTAAACACTGCTTGACTTGTCTGTAACTATAAACAACCTAAAGAACCATCAAAGAGGGACAGTTTAAATTAATTACAGTCTACCCCAAACAATGGACTACTATGCAACCCATGAAAAACATGAGGTAAACTTTTGTGTTTTGCTTAAGAAAAAAAAAAAGGTAGTCAACACAGCAAGTTAACAGGCAAACTGCATTATGTTTGATATTAGGTGTGTGTTTTTTTTTTTTTTTTAAAGAATCACACATATACATTTATATACACATAGAAAAATCTGTTAATATATAAGAAACAGGTTAAAGGTACAGTTTGATTTCTTACTGTTAGTGCTTAAATAATAAAAAATTTTTAATGAGACAGGCTTATCTAAAGCAGTACTAATTTCCATAACGTGTGTACATGACTTTTTTTTTTTTTTACAGTATGGGGACAATTATTTAGTTCATGTGATGCATTAAACTCAATATGCAGTTATTCTCACCAAATTTCTCCTTCACCAAAATGGGAACATATACAGAAAATGTTGATGATAGTCTCCATATTAAGATACTTAAAATATTAAAGACTGAAAGTTTTAAGTATTTAAATTTACCACCTAATCACTTACCTAAATTTTGTCAGAAAATGATGTTTAAAGTGGCCACACAGTGGCACTGATTTCTGTCATATCCTATAACAACTAAGATAGCCAAATCAAATGCTACAGACAGTATTTACAAGAAAACTGGATAAAGTGACAGGTATCCTCATGAACCCTCTAATATAAACACGATAAGACAAGAGAGATACTGACATGTACATTGGAGGAAGAGAAAGACTACTTGTCTTAACAACAGCTCATCACCAGGAAAACCCTGAATTCACTAATAATACTTAATTGGGGGAAAAAAAGAAAACTAGACCACATTCTATCCCCATTTAACATTACTCCTGCAGAAATATCCTATTGTTCAAAATCCCTAGAAAAGGTGGACCTGTCTCCAGATAAAGAACGACTCTGATGGGTCCCAGGATGACTCAGTCAGGTAAGCATCGAACTTCAGCTCAGGTCATGATCTTGCAGTCTTGAGTTCAAGCCCCATTTCAGGCTCTATGCTGACATCTCAGAGCCCGGAGCCTGCTTCGGATTCTGTCTCCTCTCTCTACCCCACCCAAACTTCTGTGTCTCAAAAACGAATAAATGTTAAAAAAAAAAAAAAAATTTTTTAAAGAACCACTTTAAGACAAAACAGCCATAATTTCAAAAGTCACCCTGTAGTCACTATGGACAATATTCCTAAAAAAAGACCAAAGTAAGACAACCTCCAAAAATATAAAATTTACTTTACAAAACACAAACAATTCTGAATAGAAATATTTCATCAGTTAACAAAAAAGCTATCTCAACCCCCTCTTCTAGGAAATACACAATAGCACACATTACAAATTCACTTGTAGTAGCTCTTACACCTCTCAAATTTCAAATCCTTCTACAGTATATTTTATTCCAGTTTCATCACCAATAAAGAGAAATACTACCACCTAACCTGCAAGATTTTTCGTTAAGAATAACAAATCCAAAACGCATATATTAAAAAGAAAGATTGCTCATACTTTCAATTTAAATATGTATCAGTCTCATTACCTACATGCTTCAAATTTACACCTCTGCAAAATTATAATTACTACAAGTTTTCAACTTTTGAAGTCACTGGAAAATAGTCTAACTTACACATGTTAAGGGTATGTTAATTATATATTTTCTTACCTTACTGACCCTCTTGACATAGATTTTCTTAAGTCTCAAACTACCACACCCAACCTTTCCATACTTGCCACAATTCCCAGGAAACTATCTATGGTTTCAGGGCTGAGGTGGTCACATTATGGTATGCTGCAATGCAAGGAAAGCTGGACAGGTGTCTCAGATCAGGCTTAGATAAGCAGCAAGAAAATCTCAGAAATAACTAGTAACAGATTCCTATCAAAAGCATAGTTTCAAACTCTCATGATTTTAAACAGATTCTCAGGGTTCTTCAGTAAAGAGCAAAGATGTGAGAACACAAGGGACAAGGGGTATAAAAAAGTAGGAGTTCTGAGACAGCCTAAAGTTGTATGCCTGAGCTTAAATTCCAATCCTGTCACTCACCAGATGCACAACCTTAAAACTTTTTAAGTTCTGTAAGCCTCAGTATCCTCTTTATTTTTTAATTTATATGAGACAGAGGAAGGGAGGGAGGGAGAAAAGGAGGGAGGGAGAGAAAGAGGGAGAACGCTAGGCAGGCTCTATGCTCAGTGCGGAGCCCAAGGCGGGACTTGACCTTACAATGCCAGGATAGTGACCTGAGCTGAAATGAAGATTCACTCTACCAACTGAGCCACCCAGGCACCCCCTCAGTACCCTCTTTTAAAAAAATGTTTATTTATTTATTTAGAGACAGCAAGAGACAGAGAAAGAGACAGAAAGCAGGGGTGAGGCAGAGAGAGAATCCCAAGCAGGCTCCATACCCAGCCCTTGGATCTCAGGGACTCAAAATCATGACCTCAACTGAAATCAAGAGTTGGATGCTCAACTGACTGAGCACTCCAGTATCCTCCTTTAAAAAGCAGAGATATCTACTTCAGACAGTAGTTGTGAAGATCAAATTAAGATAGACAAAAATAAGTGTTTACTACAAATTTGCCTTTTAAGCAGAAAAAAGAACTTTAACCCAAAACAGAAGTGAAAATTCTAGTTCCTTATAAATCCCAATTTCAGGTTTATGATTTTAAAATCAATCAAAGATTCTATGTAGGAGTATTGAGAAGCACCACAGACAACAAGTAACAATAGGAGAATAAAATTTTAAAAGGGTCAAAAATAGGGTAGCTCAGTTAAGCATCAAACTTTGGCTCATTTGAGCCCCACATACGGCTCTATGCTAACAGTGCAGGGCCTGGAGCCTGCTTTGGATTCTGTGTCCACCCCTCTCTCTCTGTCCCCTGCCCCGCCCTCCCCACCCCCACCCCCTCATGTTCTGTGTCTCTCTCCCTCAAAAATAAACATCAAAAAAAAATTTTAAGGGTCAAAAATACTCAAAAGCTACCCAGCACCTGCAAGGAGTCTAGACAAATCACAGGGAAACAGGAAGAGGAAAGTACAATGTACTACATGCCTGAAAGTCTTAAAGACCTGACTATAGCAGAGAAGGAAAATAAAATGGCTAAGGCAAAGTTCTGACAAGCAAAATGAAGAGCTAGCTCAGTCACAACTATAAAGAAGCTTGTAAAGATTTAGGCAAGTCTTGAGACTGAACAGAGATCCCTGTAATTGATCAATATGTTTACATTCTTAGGACTTCATTTCAATATGCTACAAAAATATTAAGTATCAACACTGGTATTAAATAAATGTTATTTTTGGTACTATTAATTTTTATTTTCATATCCATATACAAACAAAATAAGGAAACTAAGATTTACTGAATGCCTGCTATTTCAAGAAACTCCATGAAATAAGTGTTGTTCACAACTTCAGCTGAAGACTTGTGGTAAAGGGGGCTTAGGTAACTAACTTATTCCATCATGGTCATTCACATCGATTACAATGAAACCAGAATTTTCACCAAGATTGTCCTCTAAGCTAAGGTCGAGCAGATAATAAGCACAGGACAAAAGGGAGACCATGACAGATATAATTCCAACTTATCTTCACTGTACCACAGAGTCTCTCAATAAAGCTTTTCTCCCCCGCAAAGTCACACTGATAAGTGGTAACAAAAAAGCCCTAATGATACTACCACATAAATAGTATGTGCTTTGAAAAAGCACTGGGAGCACTATTACTATTATTTTATATGACTATTAATTTGATATTAAGTATTTTTCCCCTTACAGTCAATGTCATAAGTTCTCAATAGTCAATGTAATATGGTAGGAATGGAATCTGGAGGCTGGCTACAGAAGTGCCTATGACAGGGGCGCCTGGGTGGCTTAGTCGGTTAAGCGTCCGACTTTCGTTTAGGTCATGATCTCGCGGTTCGTGGGTTCGAGCCCCGCGTCGGGCTCTGTGCTGACTGCCAGCCCAGAGCCTGGAGCCTGTTTCAGAGTCTGTGTCTCCCTCTCTCTCTGACCCTCCCCTGCTCACGCTGTCTCTCTCTCTCTCTCCTAGAAATAAATAATTAAAAAAATATTTAAAAAAAATGTTTAAAAAAAAAAAAAGAAGTGCCTATGACAAAAGACAGATTCCATACAAGCAGTGCCAAACTCAGCCAACCTGATAATATGAGCAGGACTGCTGTGGGTGAAACCAGAGAAAGCAAAGACAAGCAACCAAACACCTCTAAAGCCTAGCAAAAATGAAGATCTCAAATACAGTTCTCAGATTCATGGTTTTTTTTTTAAGTGTACTTTTTAAAAACATATTTTTATTTACTGATTTTGAGCTACAGAGAGCACAAGTGGGGAAGGGGCATAGATAGAGGGAGAGAGAATGCCAAGCAATGTGAGGCTTGAACTCACGAACTGTGAGATCATGACCTGAACCGAAATTGGACGCTTAACTGACTGAGCCACCCAGATGCCCCTCACTGGTTATCTTTAAAGTAAAATTCTCTTACAGACATATGTATTAAATGAAATAACAGCCAATATTCTCCTCTTCAACTGTCTATACTATTTTAGTCACTGAATATATTTAAGGGTTGGTTTCTTTACTGTTTTTGCTATTGATACTGAAATTTGATTTTGGTATAGAAATAACAGATAAACACAGGAAAAGGAGGCAGACAGACACATTCACTCACCCCAATGACAAACTCCTATATCATTAAGGTAAAAGATGTACAGTCCACAAAACAGAGGGAAAACACAGCAAATTCTGGATCATAAATTCCTTAATTTCTTATTAATAAGATGGTTTGAAGTAGCATGAAGTTTTTCACAGACTTCCAGTAATAGACCATCAGTATTATGAGCTCATGCATTCATTGGCAGGCACAAAGAGGATCTGTGGATGTAGATAAAAATCACACGTGTATACACAGGGTACACTAAGAATTGCATTCTGTGAACACCTCTGTGGCTCTAATAAATTAAGTAGTAACAATCACTCATCTTTCTCATATAAGTATACACAACTGATTCTCCATTTCTTTGGGCGGGGGGGGGGTCTCCAAACCATTCATCTCTGCAACATGCTCCCAACAGTTAACCATCTTTCACCATCAGCAGACATTTTAACATCAACCACTACCACTGTGCCCCATTTCTACCCTAATCATTACTGCCTCAATACCACCCCCAGATAACTACTGCCCCAACAGACTTCTATAAGCTTTTCAAACCAGGAGGAACCTCGGAGATCATCTACTACAAGCCCCTCAGTCTGTACTGGAACACTGAACACTGCCACTGAACTGTGGCCCTTAGTAATTTAAATGACTTAAATAATGGTAAGTAAAATAGTTATAACAGCTTCCATTTAAAGGGTGGCGGTGGGAAGGGGTAGTCACTGCCAAGCCAGTCACTGTGTTAAGCACTTTAGATGTATAAATTCACTGAAACCTCACAAGACCCCTTGAGACAGATTTTATTACTCATATTTTACATAGGAGGAAATTACAGCACAGAGAAGTCAGCCCTGCTCACAAACTAACTGGTAGAGGCAGGAATTCAAACCCAGGTGTTGGTGTCCTCCTGTCTCAAACCAGAGCTCTTTCCACAAGTACCTCAGATTTGTTTCTTAAGCCAAATTCACTGAATTTATGCCCAACATTCAGACAATTCTAACTTTTACTTCCAAATTTTAATATTTATAGCTATAGACTTTCATTTATTTGCGTCCTCATAAGAGCTGAAACTACAGCGTCTAAGCCCCATTCTTCAAGTGAGGAAACAAGCTCACAAGTAACGTACCCAAATTCACACAGAGAAGTCGCCAAGCTAAATTCAGAATTCAAGCCATCTTCCTTCCAAGAATGATATTACCACATGCTAACTCTCATAAAATTATGAGACCGGCCAACTACTAATAAAAATCTGAAATGAACATAGAAAATATGAGCTCACTTGCACACCAAAGAGACGGAAGATTTGAAGCTAAATTTACTCAAAAAGCAAAGCTGACATGTCTATCTTCCAATGCATCAATCAACAGATTTTGTGCAGTGGAGAGGACACATCCAGATTACAGCATGATGTGATCAAACAAATGAAAACGACGCTGATTTTCTTCATGTTCATATCTCAATCACTGCAGTTCTTATAACATTTGAAATAAAAAAGCATCGACTTAACCATATTTATTGAAAATCTTCTGTGCTTCCTGTATACCACTGTGATAGTGGTACATGAGGACTTTAGGTGGTACATGGAAAACTCATATTAAGTATGAGTTTTAGTATTTACAGATTTTAAAATAACTTAGACATAACAAATGCAACAAACCAGTGGTTTTAGATCTTATTTCTCACAAGGGAAATAAAATTAACATAGTGATAGTAAGAGTAAAATGAGAACTTAACTGTAGTATTTTTCTAATTGGAAAAAATCTGAAAAGGAGCACTTGCCTGGCTCAGTTGGAAGAACATGCGACTCTTAATTTTGGGGTCATGAGATCACTTAATAAAACTTAAAAAAAAAAAAAAATCTGAAAAAAGGCAAGCCAACCTAGAGAAGAGTGATAAATAACTGTACAGAAAAGTTACAAGGATGTGGCAAAAATCAGGAAAGCAGTATAGGAGAATGACATTTTAGAAACTATGCTAACAAAAAGTCCCTCCCTTAAGAAATTCACATAAGAAGGATCTAACAGCCTCTTCCATAAGATTCTATTTTCAATAATGTAGGTTTAGTTGTTGCCAACTACTTTTATGTAACTTAGCTTTTGTTTTCCTGCTCACATGTCAAAATTGCTCAACAAAGACAACTTGAAAGTGAGGGTGGGGGGGACAAAGCAGACTCAAAACAAGCACTGTCAACACAGTAACGACGACTGCTTATTGAGCATTTATTCACTGTACTACTTATACTAGGAGATACCACTATTATTCCCACTTCATACATGAGGAAACTAAAGTTTTCAAAGGAAGTGTAATTATGAGAGGATAACAGTGGTGCTATAGTTTTCTATGTCTCCAAAACTATATATCAGACTTAACTAGACAGCAAAACCAAAAGCCAATGAACAAAAGTAAACTTAGAGAAATGAACTGACAATAAAACGAGCTGGCAAACCAAACCAAACAACCCTAGCTGACAAAGTAGTCCATTTCTCAAGCCCCAAAAGTAAAACAGGTGAGAAGTGACAGTCACATGACCTGTACCTTATGAGGTTCTGAATAAGAGAAAGTAGAGAAGTCAGGGTGCACCTGAAGGCCTAGGAACAGGACCACAAAACAGCTAACAAGCATCACTAGAAATCATGACAGGCCAATCAGAGAACAGTGGCTGAAACTGAAATGGGTTCTGCCCACTACACTAATGAGAAAAGAGAAGGGACCCACAATGAGAGCCAAGGAAAGCAGAAGTCTTGCTCCCATGTGCTCCTAAAAATGACCCACTAAAGCCCCCATTCAGAGATGACTCCAGTATGAGAAGAGGACAATAAAGAGGAAGGAAAGACAGGGTCCAAATAAAACCAGGAATTAGAAAATAGAAGCTGGAAATGTCAGAAAGCAAGCTCCATATTCTTAAAAGCCTTAAAACAACGAGAGAGCTCTGCAAAGTTAGGAATGCTACTCTGAACCCTATCTCCTTCTCAAAGGTCAGGAAAACTTATTTCATGTAAAAAAAGTACCAGAGAAAAATATCAAGGTTAAATCCAGTACAAGGTAATTATAAGAAAAAGAAAGAGAATAAGGAGAACAAACATCCCTACAATGAGAAAGAATGACTTGTCAACAGGCCAAATCTGTATGATTCTATTTCTAAATGAGCCAAAGACACTTAAAAAATGATGGAAGTCATAATTAGCGAAACTCAGAAAATGAAGCAATAGAATTTGGCAAACTATTAGATAGAAACTTAAAAAATTACTTCAGGAAATAAACTACAAAGTAGATGAGAAAAGAACATAATAGGTAACATAGTAAGAGTTCTTCAAAGAAAGATGTTTTTTAAAGCCGAAATAGAATTAGAATTTCAGGGGCACCTGGATGGCTCTGTCAGTTAAGCATCTGACTCTTGATTTCAGCTCAGGTCATGATCTCACGTTTTTGGAATCGAGCCCCACGTCGAGCTCCATGCTAAGCCTGGATCCTGCTTAAGAGTCAGTCTCTCTTTCTCTTTCTTCAAAATAAAAAAAAAATTAGAAATTTCACTTTGAAAGACACTATCAAGAGAATGAAAAGCCATGCAGTTGTGACAAGTACTTGCAAATCATGTCAGATACAGGTCTTGTATCTGTAACATAAAAGAACTCTCAAAATCCAGTAAGAAAACAACTCAATTTTTAGATGGGCAAGATTTGAAAAACCAATTTACCAAAGAAGGTACACATATAGCAAACACATGAAAAGATACATAACATCATTAATCATTAGGGAAGTACAGATTAAAACCACTAGGCAATATGTGCCTATCAGAAAAACTAACACAAAAAAAGAATGGCATACTAAATGTTGGAAAGGAGGTGGAGAACTGGAACTCAACTCCCAAAATACTACTGGAAATACAAACTGGTGCAATCACTCTGGAAAGTAGTTTGGCAGTTTCTCAAGAAGTTAAACAGACATCCACCATATGACCCAGCCATTCCACTCCTAGGTATTTAACCAAGAGAAAAGAATGCATATGTCCATACAAGGATTTGTACACAAATGTTCACAGCAGATTTTGTAACAGAAAAAACTGAAAATAATCCAAATGTCTATCACAAATGAATGTATTAAAAATCTGTAGGATACCATTATAATGAACACTACTCAAAAATAAGGAGGAATAAGTTGCTAATATCTGAACCCGGATCTCAGATGAGTAAAAGAAGCCAAAGATTACAAACTGTATGATTCCATTAAGATGAAACTGAGAACAAGCAAACTAATCTAAAGTGATGAAAAGTAGATTGTTACTTGCCTGTGGGGAGGGGAAGCATACCAAGGGAAGAAAGATTACAATGGGGTACGAGGCAACTTCTCGGAGTAATGAATGGGTATGTCACAATCTTGAGTGTGGTCAATGTTTGAATATAGATGTCAGAATTTAGCAAACTATATATTTTCAATAAATGAAGTTTACTCTGTATAAATGATACCTCAATAAAGCTGTTTTATTTAAAAAAACAGGTATAAGGAAGAATTCAAGACAAAATGACAAATACTGAAGACACACAAGATGATTTGACACAGAGAAATACAAGGAGTACCTGAAAAAAAAAACAAAACATACCCACAGAACATAGTTCAGTTTCCTGAAATTAAAAGATATGAAAAATCTGAAAATACAGACTGAAGGAGCACACCACATACCGGAGTATTCTGACCCAAAATGCTCAACACTAAAACAAAGTCCAGAAAAATTACCGCACTTAACAGAAAATTCTTTGGGAATCTAGGCAAAAAGAGTAGATGGCCTATAATGTAAAGAAAATTAGATTATCATCAGAGTATTGACAGTAACTGTGAATTGCAGTAAACAATGATATTAACATATTTAAGCTATCAAGGACAAAAAATGAAAACCAATGGTTTTATTTCCAGTCCAAATGACCTTCAAGAACAAACAGCACAGACTCTTAACAATATACAAGAACTCAGGAAAGTTCCTGAGAGTTTTGCCTGAAGAATCTAATAGAGAATGAACTTCAGATAACCAAACTGACTAAAGATATTGACCTAAAGACTAGTGGTGAGCATCTGAAACAGAGCTACTTATAAAAGATTAAATGATGGTTAAGAGAGACTTCTGTAATAGTTATATGCCCAGATAACTTAGAGACAACTACGTTTCTTAAATGAGGGCTACAAATTGGAAAAGATATGAAATACTTTTAATGTTCTTAATAATTACATTGGTGATATTATTATTAGGCTTTTCCCCTGTTTCCTTGGAATCAAAATGGTGGAAGAAATAAAACACTGTAGTTCTGATTTTGAATCTGAACCATCAGTATGAACCATTAAGTATTTCACTAGTTTCTATCCATTAAAGAGGCTTGAAACAACGACCAACACAGCTAAGCAGCTCTTGTGTCCAGGATGGAGTCTTTAAAGACCATTTCCCACTAATAAAAGACGGCATGGCTTCTTGAGAAAAGGCTGATTCCGGGTCTGGGCAGGAATGAGCTCAGATCGTATTCTAATACCAGGGAGTATGGATACTATCAAGGACTACTAAGGTTAAGTCAAAAGGATTCTGGAATCAAATTAAAAAGGCTCCCACAGGACAAACATGGGACAATATGACCACCAAAAAGAGTAACCACAACTAAGCTTATCAAATATGTTTAAATCTACAATTGAAATCCATCAAATGTTTAAACTCATGATTGAAAGTCACCACATATGTTTCTGTCTATTCAGCACATAATACACACTTGGCATTAAGTTACCAACTGTTACCTTCAGAAGTGTTGTTCAAGGTAATGTCCCATTTTCAGAACCAAGTAACCTTTTCAACAGAAAAATAATTTTTTGAAGTAACAAAAAATTTGGGGATTGTTTTAGATAATCTCTGTATTCGCAACAGTTGAGCATACCATGTCTTGACATTGTTCCCAACTTCCTATATTAGATGTTTATAGGTAAGTTAACAGATCAGAAAGGAAAGTTTTTCCAGGGCTCTTTAATTTTCTTACAACCTCCTGCTCAGTAAAAACCTATACTTAGAATTCTAAAATCTCTCCAAAGCTAAAAACACAAGGGTCAAATCAATTGTTGGAGGTTTTTTTAAATGAAAAATAAATAGCCTAAGCTGTCCCTAATCTTCATCCATAAACAAAGTTCAATTTTTTTTGGTTAATGATTTTTTGCTACAGTGTTATCAATGAAGATAAAAACAGAACTAAGGAATTTTTATCTTAAGCAACCCCATCCATCCTAAAACATCAAAGATCTGATCTGCTGTCCTTTAAGTTTTCTTGTTAAAATCTTAGAAGTTACACAAAGCTCAGTTTAACAACAAATGGATGACAGAAACTTTGCAAATTTCAGAGTCAAAATTAAGGCATGTTAAGGGCACCTGTGTGTCTCAGTCGGTTAAGCGCTGGCTGGACTTTGGCTCAGGTCTTGATCTCGTCGTTTGTGAGTTCAAGTCCAGGATCCTGCTTTGTGAGGACAGCTCAGAGCCTGGAACCTGCTTCAGATTCCATGTCTCCCTCTCTCTCTCTGCCCTTCCCCCACTCACACTGTCTCTCTCTCTCTCAAAAATAAACATTAAAAAATAAATTAAGGCAAGTTTAAGTAACAAAAACAAAGGCTAAAGCTTTATAAACACCAGCTACTTTATAATAAATTTAAAAATACTTTCCGAACACTATAAGAAATCTAATACCCCCATATTAATATAAAACACTATTAGTAAATATAAAAACATTGGGGGCGGGGGGAAGGAGTAAGGTGGGGGACCCTGTTTAAGACCCCTATCAAGACAAAATAACTGACATAAAAATCAGATTAAGTTTTCCTAGCCAGGTGGTTATCCAGACAGTATATTAAAAACATTTCTTTCAGAAGTTTTCAACTATTTACACATTTACAGCCAATGAAATTTATCTAAAGGGAAGACAGTTTGACCAGACATGATAAGAAGAGGTTTTAAGTATTTATCTCCAAATAGTTTCATATACTTTTGTGTATCAAAACCCTGAAAGTAAAATGCCTTTCCTCTTGATATTCTAGAGGGGTAAGTTCAGACCAACTAACAATTCAAAAGAAACAGTAGCAATCTGAGTACATACAATTTAGGGATTAATTTATTTCTGAAAGCTGGCATCTAGTCGTTTTGTTTTTAAGTGTATCTGTATAAATACCAGTGAGTTATGTTCCATCAGATTTTAAAATTAAGATGCTCTAAGAAAGACTAATTCAGAGGCAAAAATGATTTTTCCCCCTAAAGGGTCCATTTTTTAAGTGGAATAACTAAAAAAAAAAGATTGACTACATCACAGTCACATTCTTAAGCTGGTCATTTTAATAAAGGACTACACAGGTTCAGCTTGTCTACATGACCACTTTATCAGAGTATCTTTTTCCTTTCTAAAATTAGGCTAGTTATTAGAAGGCTACATACACTACAGACACAAAAAAATCTTGAGAAATGAACATTGGCTAATAAAGCCAAAGAAAGTATACCTTACTTAGTAAAGATTACACTATTATAGGCCTCAAAAGAAACTGTAAAAATAGGACATAAGGGAGCCAAAAGAACGCTCATTTACTAACAATGCACCCAAAGAAATGTACAAGGAAGTCACTAACTTGCACTACTGTCTACAAATTAACTTGGTGATGGTGAAAACAACTCCTGCAACACCAACCACACACACAATGAAACGGATCGATCTTTTTGAAAATGAACTTCATAGTGTAAGTTTCAGATTCACAACATTTGGAAACAAGCCTAATAAAATGCTGAGCATATGTAACAAGTTAGCTATCCTAGAAAGTTTACAGGGCAGTCAAAATTGTAGCATCTGGAATTTGTCAGATAATCACCCTAAGTCCTCAAGAGAATAAATAGAAATGACACTTCAAACACTCATCTATATAAATATGACAACAAAAGGCTGGATACAGGACAATATTGGAAAATACCACCAAAAAAAAAGAAAAAATCTGAGAAAGAATCAAAGCCACAAAATTTTGGAAATAAGCCTGTTTGTTATAGCCAAAAGGGTCATAACGGACAGGATAGGCATTCTTTTCTCTAGCTCTTCAGACTAATAAATTCTCAACGTACAGAAGCATAGATATGAAGAAAACTTCAACAAATTTTTAAAATTCATTACAGAGTATGCATAAACTATATGCATTTAGTAAATGCTTCAACTAACTGCAGCTTGTGCAGCTTAGACAGATGTATTATTCAATTCTTCTGAAATACAGTTTTTTCCCTTTCCTTAACAATCCTGAATGATGCACGGGACCACAACTAATACGTGTTTTCAACTCACATTGTTTCTCCAGTCTTGGCTACATGACAAAGAAACTGATCCAGAACAGGACAAACTTCCTTTTTTCCCCTCTTCTCAAAATCTAGACAAGGGAAGAAAGAAAAGTTATCAGTGTATCTCAGAGTCCAGCAACCATTTCCAGGGCACTACAAACACAAACTTTCCTCCCAGTCCTTCCTCAAATACTAAGAATTATAAAAAGAAAAAAAAAAAATCCGCCTCTCAACCAAATATCTACCTCTCACTCTCAAAGTTCTACTTGCAACATGTGTCCCTTCACACGTGACAAGAATCCCCGTAAAGGGGGCACTCAACCTCTCCACAAAACCTTAACTCGGTGTTTCTCAAAGTGCGGTCCGAAGAACACCAACCTCAGATTTACCTGGGAAATCAGTTCAAATCCAAATCACAGGCCCCAACCTCCACACACTGTTTATGAGGGTTAAGTTCATAAACCCGCGTCTTAAGAAACTGCAGCTACCTAACGTAGCCGTTCTCAAGTGATTTTGGACGTCAATTCATAATTCCGAAAAACGCTGAAATCACACGCTATTCTAAGTTTGAGAACCACGGTTCTCAAGCCTGTTGCGTGGAAAGAGACCACCTTAGAACTAGGGCGCGTGGAGGAATGACTTCAGAAGCTCTGAAAAAGACTTCCTGAGACACTTTAAAGTTGCTCTGCCGCCCTCGCCCTCTCCCCCTCACCCCTACCCCAAACCTTCTACTTTTTCTCTCACCCCGACGCCTGGCGTACGGGGGCCTGACAGAGAACCGAGCCTGCCTGGAACGGGGCTGCGGGCCCACGACCTCACCCCGGAGGGGTGGGCGAGACGCTGGGGCCCCTACCAGAGCTTCCCCGGCTCCCCTCCCCCAGCCCAGACGCCGGCGGCCGACACAAAGCCCAGAGCGGGGCGGGAGGGAGCTGCCCACAGGGCTCCCCGCCCCTAGGGAAGTGGGAGGGGGATGGGAGCCGGGGAAGCGCAACCCCCCCTCCCCCAGCCCGGCCCGGCCCCTCGGAGCCCCCTGCCCAGAAAGAGAGGAGAGGGAGCTGCGAAGGGTAAAGAGGAAGGGAGAGGGGGCAGCTACCCCCACCTTTCAGCGCCTCCTGCAGCCTCTCGACGTCCATGGCTTCCCGGAGTCCCTCGCAGCCTCCGCCTCCCTCCGCGGGTCTCCCGGAGACCGGAACGCCTCCCCCCACCCCCCCGACGCCCTCCCCCTCCCTCGCACACACTCCGGCACGCAGGCGACCGGGGGGGGCACCGAAGGGAGCCGGGGGAAGCGAGCGAGAGAGCGAGACCGAGAGAGCGAGCACCTCCCCGAGCGGCTACCACCAGCCCTCCAACATGGCGCCCGGTACGTCACCGCGCGCACGCTCCCTGCCGCCGTCCTCGCGCCCGCCGCGCGCCGCGACCCGGAGCCCGAGAGCGCGTGCGCGGCGGAGGCGTGCCGCCCGGGCCGTCCCGCAGACCCAGCCGGCGCCTGCCGCCCCGCCTTCCCCCACCCCCCCCCGAAGTGGCCCCCGGCGTGCCGGCTCCAGGTAGACAGGTCGCGGCGGGGAGCTCCTGGCCGACTCCCACGATTGGCGGCCTTACCATTAGCCAGCTGTGTGATGTTGAGCAATTTACAGAGCCTCTCTGAGCCTTAGTTTCCCCGTCCGTGGGAGGTTGGCACTAGTACCGACCACCTTGTATAGTTGCTGGGAGAATTGGGTGTGTCCACAGCGGTCAGAGTACGCACTAAAAAAAAAATAATAAAGCACTCCGTGTTACTAATAATCGTAACAAAAATTCCTCCCTGCCTGAACCCAAAGGCTCGTCCTTGACCCACCTTAAAAAAAAGCAATGCATACAAAAAAGAGATGAAAATCTCGGGATTGTAACCATCTGGATTCAAAGCATAACTCAACTACTCCCTGTGTGACTTCGGGGTAGTGGTTTAAACTCACAGAGCCTCAGTTTCTTCACCTATAAAATGGAGGGTTGTTAAAACCGCCCCCCAGAGACTTCAGTGAAACGGTGAATATGCAACATGTAGCATGGTGCCTAGAACTTGTAAGCACCCAACGTGACTGCTGTTTTTATCATCATGATTGGGATTACGTTGCATAAGCACCCAGGAAGTTAAAGAGGGCGGGACCTCAAGTCCTGTCCAACCCTGACATTTTACAAATGGGAAAGTTGAAGTGTAGAAAGCTAGTCTGGCAAAACGGCATCAGAACCCAAAACATCTGGCTCCCCGCCAGTGTGTTCATTTCTACTACCTTCTCTTATCTGTGAGCTTTTCAAGGGAAGATACAAAATTGTTCTACCTTGTCTTCTGAAAGCCTAGCACAAAGCCATGAAAGGAAGCAAGGGGAAAAGAGGGAGGGAGGAAAGAAGGCAGTTTTTGACTTGTCCTAGAAGGCACAAATTTAGATACAGTCATTACAACTGCTGCTCATCTTAAAGACAATGGCTCTGATCCTGACCCTAAATGGCAGATGTAGGCAAAAGCTCCCCCAAACCCAAAATACTTTTCATTTTGCCATCAGAGAACCAGTCCCTGGTGTCTTTAGACCCTTTCATTGTTCAGAGCATTCTGCTAAATAGCCTTGTAGGGGAATGTATTAAGGTAGGTGATGGCATCATCGAGTACACATGTACCATGCACTTACCATGAGTTAGTTTATCATGGTCCCTTCCAGTCTAAGGGGGCCTATTCTCGAGATAGCAAACCTTAGCTTCCTCTTCTCCCTACCACCCTGTGCTCTATTCAGGTGCGTCTCTTTCTTGTAAGACCTGTGTGGGACTATACACTTCCTGCTGGCCATGTGTGGGTATTTAAATTTTGATTAATTAAAATTGTTTTAAATTTAAAATTCGGTTCTTGAGTTTTTTGATAAAATTCTTTTCCTCAGTCACACTAGCCACATTTCAAGAGATCAGTAGCCACATGCGGCTAGTGGTTTCTGTATTGTCCAGCACAGATCAAGAAAAGCCCATGATCACAAAAGGTTCTCTTGGAACCTTCTATTAGAGCACATACCATGCTAATTTCTCCCACCTTCCTTTGCCCCTTGTCAACAGCTGTTCTCCTCACCTGGAGATGCTTGACTTCCAAATGCTGGAGGAAGTCTATGATAGGAGGCAAAGTGCACAAAACAGGGACAGCCTAAGGGAATCAGAGAAAAGTATCCCAAGAGGAACTGTTGTTGAAGTTGAGGCCTGAATTATGGGAACAAGCTACCCAAATGAAGTGGAGGGGGGAAGCTTGCAAACAGGAAAACCATAGGTGCACAGGCTTTGAAACAAAGAGCTAGGTGGTTTCTGAAGAGTCCTGCGAATTTCAGTCTGCCCTAATTTGAGAGTCCAAGGGCTACAGAGGCAAATCGTGAGGCTGAAGCATTACTTCCTTGGTTTCATTTTTTCCTTCTTCCTGGCAGTTCTCCTCTGGCCAGCAGGCATCCCAGTCTCCGAGATTGCTAGAGCCTCCTACTGCTTCTAATGCCCTTGGAGGAAAACAGAATACCAACGTGACAACCAACCTCCACCACTGCCCTCAGTGATCCTGGCCTCCTAGGCTTCATGCCCTACAGTCTTCTCCCACAGTGAGTGACAGCTGGTTAGCAGGACCAGCAAGGGATGGCATTGACTTCTGAAGCCAGGCCATAGAAAGTGCTGTGGCTTCTGCCTTGGGCTGTTGGATTGCTCACTGTAACAGAAGCCAGCTCCTGTGTCATAATAACATTAGAGCAGCCCTGTGGAGGGCGCAAGAGTTGAACTGAGGGCTTCAGGGGCACCTGGGTGGCTTAGTCGGTTAAGCATCGACTTTTGCTTAGGTCATCATCTCGCAGTTCGTGGGTTTGAGCCCCGCGTCGGGCTCTGTGCTGCCAGCTCAGAGCCTGGAGCCTGTTTCAGTCTGTGTCTCCCTCTCTCTCTGACCCTCCCCTGTTCACGCTGTCTCTCTCTCTCTCTCTCTCTCCTAGAAATAAATTGAAAAAATATATTAAAAAAAGAAAAAAAAGAACTGAGGGCCTTGATGTGGGTCTACCAGCTGGAGGAAATCCTTTGAATGACTGCAGCCCCGGCTGACATCTGGGCCTCAGTCATAGGTAAGCCCCTTCTCAATTCCTGATCCACAGCATCTATGAAAGATGAAAACTGTCTATAATTGTTCTCAGCTTCTAAATTCTGAGAAAATTGTTACACAGCAAAAGATAGCTAATGTGAGAAATGAGAATATTAATAGTAATAACTAACAGTTATTAAGTATTTTCTACATGTCTGGTATTCTAAACACTTTACAAAAATGACTAATTTAACCCTTGCAAAAATCCTGTAAGGTTGGTGGTATTACCTCAACAGAATAGAAAACAGGTATAAGAGGTGAACTAACTTGTCCAAGTTCACACGAGTAGTTAACTGTACAGGCAAGTGACTGACCCATGATTGAAATCTAAAGTGATTCCAGAACCTTGGAAAGCTTTCTTTCCCTCAGCAAGGTTGCAAACTACTCGGTGAGATAAGACAGGAGCACAGACTCTGACGCAAAGTAGGAGGCAAGTATTCAAATTGGGTGGTCAAAGGCCTGTGAAACTTCTTCCAGGACAGGGATGAAAGTTGCCTTTCAGAAGGGCCTCACTTAAAGGCTGGAAAATATTTGCACCAATAGAGAAGAAGCTTCCAGACAGAGGGAATGGGTATGAACCAGGCAAACAGTCCTTGAGGGCCTCCTAGGTACTGGGGAAAAGAGGGACCGTAAACAAACACGAACATCCGGGAAGATTGGCCCCTTGCTCTGAGCGTATGCAGGAGGGGAACAGCTGAACTTGAGAAGATACGCAATAGGAAACAGAAGAAGGAAGCAGAGAAGTGGGAGGCAAAACACCTCTAAACTCTGTCAGAGAACAAGCACAAGGATGTTCTTAGAGCCCCAGGGAAAATTACTGGAGTTGGGCCATCCCTTTGAGGTGAGTCTGTGGGAAGGGACAAGAACAAGGGACTATGAAAAAGTCTGGAAAAACTCATACCCCATCTATAAGAGCTGGAGAACAGGGAACAGGCTGAGTTAAAATATCACTATAGAAAAACATGGAGGCTCTTTGATTTCCATGGCCTTTTACTCATGCCTTTTAGTCTTTTTTTTTTTTAAAGAAATACTGTCCTATTTGAGTTTTTTTGTTTGTTTGCTTGTTTTTGAGAGAACGAGAGAGAGAGAGAGAGAGAGCACGTGCCAGTAGGGGAGGGGCAGAGAGAGAGGGAGACAGAGAATCCCAAGCAGGCTCCACACTATCAGCACGGAGCCCAATGTCGGGCTCCAGCCCACGAACCGTGAGATCCTGACCTGAGCCAAAATCAAGAGCCTGATGCTTAATCAGTTGAGCAACACAGGCGCCCCCATGCCTTTTAGTCTTTATTTGTGCATGACCGTGGGTACCAAGATGAAGCTGAGGTAGGAAAGTGAACAAAGTAAGGTGAATACAGTTTTCTAAACAGGAAAGAACATAGCTTCACGTATCACCAGGGTTAACTTTCTTCCAGACATTTTCAAGAGCGAATTGCTTTTTTATTGGACTTACAAGGAACAAAGGGTCTGCTCTGAAAGCCCCTGGGTTGGTTTCTCTGATGCCACAAAGGGTGTGGATGCTGGTGGCACCCATATTGGCCTGAAGAGAACACTTAGGAAATGAGACCGGCAAAGAGTAGTAAGGACTGCTCAAGTGAACACATTAAGTAAGGCCTGCGATCATGAGTTCACTTTATATTGTATGAAAGAAGGGGCGCCTGGGTGGCTCAGTCATTGGAGCGTCTGACTTTGGCTTACATTGTGATCTTGCAGTTTGTGAGTTCAAGCCTCGCGTCAGGCTTTGTGCTGACAGCTCAAAGCCTGGAGACTGCTTCGGATTCTGTGTCTCCCTCTCTCTCTGCCCCTTTCCTGCTTGCGATCTGTCTCTGTCATCCTCTCTCAAAAATGAATAAACATTTAAAAAATTGTAATTATATGAAAGAAAAGGAGAATGTATTAGGAGAGAAGGGTATTTTATGGATCCAGGACTCTCACCAAACCCATTTGCTATTCTCTTTTTCAACCCTGCACATCCTCCTCTCTCCTTTCTCTGAATCCGTGTTAACTGCTCACAAAAGGCTGTTTTCACTTCTGAGGACTTGCTACCATAACTGACGGGTATCTCTCAGTCACAGCCTGGCATGGGCCAAGTGTCCACTCAACTGTGGCCTGGAAAGCAGAGTCTCCTGGTATAAACCCGATTGCTATGGCCATGAATGTGAGGCAACAGGGCCAGGCAATGGAGAATTTCCAGAGAGGTGAGGGGAGTAGTGATCAGAAACCCCAAGAAATGACTACAGCAAGGGACCTGATTGGCCCTAACCAAACTCACACGGGAGGCAAGGTGGTGTCATGTGGCGCCTGAGCCAATGAGTAATCTGAGAGAAAGTTCGTGCTGACTGTGCATGTCGTTTAGAAACACCATCCCATCCTATGTGAGAGTACAGTCTTCCAGGGTGTGCAAGACACCACACCTTCCTCCCTCCCTCAGGCAGGGCTGGAAAGGTGCAAATCAATTCTTGCTATCAAAGTCCACTTTTTAGCCTAGTGTCTATCTCTTTCTCTGTCTCTCTTGCTCTCATATATTTTATATATATGTATATACATATATATGTATATATATACACATATGTATATGCTGTGATGGTTAATTTTGCATGTCAACTTCTCTGGGCTACAGAGTGCCCAGATATTCAGTCAAATCTGATTCTAGGTGTTTCTAGATGAAAGTAACATTTAAATCAGGAGACTAAGTAAAGCGAACTGCCCTCCCTAATTTGAAGGGCCCTCATCCAATCAGTTGAAAGCCTAAATAGAACAAAAAGCTAACACCAGCCTTCTGCCCACCCCACCAAGTAAGAGAAAATTCTTCCTGCCCCATGCCTCTCTAACTGGATTGTTGGCTTTGTTCTTGCCTTTGGGCGCAAGTTGAAACACTGACTTTTCCTGGGTCTCAGGTCTATGGGCCTTTGGACTACAACTATAGCATTGGCTCTCCTGGGCCTTTCAGCTCAGACTGGAATTAAACTACTGGTCCCCCCGGGTCTCCAGCCTGCAGAGTGACTCTGCCAATCTTGTAGCCTTCCAGCCTCCATCGTAACCAATTATTGTAAACCAATCCCTTATGATAAACACACACACACACACACACACACACACACACACACACACACACACTTGTGGTTCTGTTTCTCCACAGAACCTTTCTTAATACCTATACGCATATAACATTCAATAAATGAAGATGATAAAATTGAACGGTGTACTGGTTAAAAGAAAAGGATCTAATATCAAATAGATCTGAGTTTAATTCCTAGCTTATCACGTCCTTGCTGTGGGAACTCTGGTAAATGCTTAATATCTAAATGCCCCAACTTCCTCATCTACCAATAGGAGATAATAGGAGTACCTCACTCGTAGGTTTGCTGTGAGAATCAAGCAAGCGACCTGATTCAATCAACATTAGCTATTGTCACTTAGATTAAGAATTACAACAGTAATATTTGAGATTTTGTTTTCTTTTCTTAAAAACACGTCAAACGCATAAAAAAGTTGCAAGTACAACACAAAGACCATTTTTTTCAAAAGCACTTGAGTGTAAGTGGTCAAACACATTCCCCCAAATCTCCTGAAATTACATTCCCCTTCATAATCAAGTCCTACAAGGTCATCCTGCTTCATAACCACAATACTATCAAAAGCAAGAAGTTATCAGTGATAGATTATCTCCATCGATCCTCAGAACCTATTTAAGCTGCACCAATTGACTCAGTGTGTCTGTTCTAAGAGAAGAACCCAGTCCTGGAGCACCTACTGCATTCACTTGGGAGGTCTCTTCAGTCTCCCTCGGGCTGAGGAAGGCTCTCAGTCTTTCCTGGACTTCCTTTACCTTGACTCTGTTGAAGATTACAATTGTAGACTGTCCCTCATTGTGGGTTTGTGTGACCTTTCCTCGTGATTAGAATCAGGTGATGCATCTGTGTCAGGAATGTCATAGAAGGGATGCTGTGGTCTTCTCAGTCCATCCTAGTGGGCAACCCACAGTTTCAGTTTGTCTCATAACCGATGATGTTATGTTCTCATGCATCATGTGATTAAGGTAGTACTTGCCAGATTTCGCCTTTCTAAGATTGCCCTTTACCCCATTGAAATTCTGTTAGTTTACTGTGGCTGCTGTAACAAATTGCCACAAACCGGGTAGCTTCCACCGGCAGAAATATATTTTCTCACATGTCTGGAGGCCAGGAATCCGAGACTGAGGTGTCAGTAGGGCTGCACCCCCTTGGAGGCTCCAGGGGTGAATCCATTCTTTACCTCTTCCTCTGTTGACTGTTAGCATTCCCTGTCACGTACCTGCCTGCACCAGTCCAATTTTTGCCTCCGTGGCCACTTGCTTCTTCATCTGTCTGTCAAATCTCTCTTGACCTTACTCTTAAAAGGACACTAGTTACTGGAGTTAGGACACACCTAGATAAGCCAGGGTGGTCTCCTCAGTTCAAGTGTCTTTTTTTTTTTTAAATGTGTATATGCTTTTGAGAGAGACAGAGCATGAGTGGGGAAAGGCCAGAGACAGAGGGAGACACAGAATCCGAAGCAGGCTCCAGGCCCCCAGCTGTCGGCACAGAGCCCGACACGGGGCTCAAACCCACAAACCGTGAGATCATGACCTGAGGCGAAGTCAGATGCTCAACCGACTGAGCCACCCAGGCGCCCCTAAAGATTCTTAAATTACATCTGCAAAGACCCTTTATCCCAGTAAGGTAACAATTATAGGCTCCAGGGATCAGGACATGGACATATTATTTCAGGGGCTACCCTGCAGCTAACTATAGTAATTAAAAGTGCTTTGTTGGGGCACCTGGGTGGCTCTGTCGGTTAAGTCTCTGACTTCGGCTCATGTCAGGATCTCACAGTTTGGGAGTCTGAGCCCTGCATCAGGCTCTGTGCTGACAGCTCAGAGCCTGGAGCCTGCTTCAGACTCTGTGTCTCCCTCTCTTTCTGCCCCTCCCCTGCTCACGCTCTGCTCTCTCTCTCTTTCAAAAATAAACAAACATTAAAAAAAAAAAGTGCTTTGTGGCAAGGGATTTTGAAACTTTGTAAATATCCCATTTCTCATCAAACTTGCACTCTTCAGTTTTCATACCCATTGATGTTTCTTGGTTGAATTAAGTATTACCATGCTGGTTGCCAAATGGTGGTTTTCTAATTCCATCATTCATTTTACATTTACTCGTTGCCAATATAACATAAGGGAAGCATCATCTCCTCTCATTTATTCGTTTTAATTTATAGTAGTTTGGACTCATGGATTCCTATTTAACGGGTCATAGTTCATTACTATAATTATTTATTTTAATACCTAAATTGTTCTAGACTTGGCCAGTAGGGCCTTCATCTAGCTGGCTTCTGCACCCTCCGGAAATGTTCCCATCATTCTCGGAGCACATCTTCGTTTTTTGGTACAACACTACTCCAGCCTCATCTTGCATCTCTTCCCCTCCTCAGTCCTGGAATGGGTCATTTCTCTAAGAAATCCTGATTCCTCTTAGTGCTATTTAGGAAGCTAAACAAGCTAGGATATTTGTTGCCATCAATATGTTATTGCTCCCAGACCCTCCTGGCAGACAGACCTAGAGAGAATACACATATATTCATATACGCACACATCCACGTTTATTTCCGTAGCCTTCTATATAAACGTATATTTGGAACCAAGAGTTCACAGCTTCCAATTCCAATCCAACACTGGGGACTCCTTCTAATTTTCCCCCTTTCCAAAGTATGTACAAGTCTCCAACAGTAAAAACCGGCTGCCACTATCCTCAATGTATTTTTTTTCTTGGAGCAGTCTTCCTGTATGTGACCAACATGTTACCATTGCCAATCCACTTAAGAGAGCCCCTTCTTACCTCTCCTGGGCCCTGACACCCTGCCCCAGGCTACCTCTCCCCAGTGCCCTTGTAGATTCCTTCTTTCCTTGGTGACACTTCACTGGCTTGAGAGTGAGTTTTCCTGGAAGGAGTGGTACAAATTATTAGTATTTATAATAAAAATAATAACGGTAACTTTTAATTCCTCAAATAGTGTTTCATCAAACAATTCAAAGAACACAGGGCAAGTAGAAGGCTCTTATGACCCTCTGCCCCACCTAATACCCACCGCAACTATAGGAAGCAGGAGGAGTTTGCTGTAAGTACTTGCGACATGTACTAGGTGTTTACATATGTCTCACATTGTATTATTACAACAGCATCCACCAGCCCTCCTGCCTTCTAGTCTTGCTTTCAACAAAACAGCCAGGGTCGTTTTAACAAGAAGATGAGATCATGTCGTACCACTCTCCAAGTAACTCTGCAGTTACTCTTCAATTCACTTAGAGTAAAAGCCACAGTACATACAGCAGCCCACTCTGTCACTCCACACCCCTCCAACTTCATCTCCTCCCGCCGGACCCCTTCTTCAAGCTGCTCCAACCACACTGGCCTCTGGGAGATACCCCCACCTGTGGTACACTCCCCCCGCCTTAGGACGATGCCCTTGCCCTTGCTTGGATCTGGCTATTTTCTGGCTTGTCACCAGGTATGTCACATTTGCCTTTGCCTCATTGCATGTGGGTTTTATAGTGTGACCGCTCGCAAGGGGGCTGGAGTAGGCAGGGCCTGAACATTTCCCGAGTGTGTACTTTACACCAGGAACCGATCTGTGGAGACAGCGGTGAACAAGGCAGACAGGATCCTTGTCACGGATCTTACAGTCTAGTAGGACAGACAAATGTAAAGAAAACAGACAATTACATAAAAGCCCGGGTATTGTAGATTTTTGTAAGCACTATGAAGGAAATAACCAGGATAATGTGATATGAGGGCCATGTGTGCAGGCTAGTCTGGTTGAATGATCCAGAAAGTTGTCTCCAGAGAGGTGGCATTTGCGTTAAGACCTAAGCCATGTTGGGGACAAGCTGGGGAAACAAGAGACAAAGGCTTTGAGGAAGGAAAGGACATGGTATGTCCTAGGAACCGGGAAGAGGGCTGGAGCACCATGGGTGACTGGAGAACTGAGCAGGGGGAGCGGTGGGTAAGCTGGGCATGGTGGGCCCTCCTGAGGCGTCCTAAGCAGTTTGGTTCTCATCTTAAGGTGCCAGACAGTGGATGGGGTGCCTGGGTGGCTTGGTTGGTTCAGTGTCCGACTCATGATCTTAGCTCAGGTCATGATCTCACAGTGGGGCTCTCTGCTGACAACAGGGAGCCTGCTTGGGATTCTCTCTCTCTATGCTCTATCTCTCCATCTCTGCCCCTCTTCTGCTCATGCTTGTTCTCTCTCTCTCTCAAAATAACTAAAAAAACTTAAAAATAAAAGTGTTAGACAGCGGAAAGTTTTAAGCAAGGAAATGGCATGATTCAATTTATGTTTGTCAAAATCACCATGGTTTCTTGTCTAGTCTTCTCTTTTAGAAGCCCAGAGTGGCACACTCTTTTAGTGATGTCCTAGCTCCTGTCATTTCCTCTGGCATCCTAAAATCTCCAATGGATGACATACCACCTAAACCTGTGGTTCTCAAAATTTAGCGTAAGTTAGAATTACTAGGAGAGCTTGATAAAAATAAGTATTCTGGGTCCTTACGCCAGAGATTCTGATTTAGCGGTCCTGGACCAGGAGAGCTAGGAATCCCCATTTTAGCAAACTCCTAAGTCAGTGGTTCTCAAATTTCAGTCTGCATCAGAACTACCTGGAGGGCTTATTAAAGTACAGATGTCTGGGTCCCCTGAGTGGTTCAGTTGAACATGTGACTCTTGATCTTGGCTCAGGTCACCATCCCAGGGTTGTGCGATCAAGCCTCGTGCCGGGCTCTGTGCTGAGCATGGAGCCTGCTTAAGATTCTCTCTCTCTTCCTCTCTCTCTCTCCCCCTCCCTCCTAGTCACACATGCAGGCTCTCTCTCTTTCTCTCTCTCTCTTTCTCTCTCTCTCTCTCTCTCACTCTCTCCAAACAAAAAACGACAGATGTCTGGGCCTCACCCCCAAAATTTCTGATGCAGATCTGGAGTGAGGCCCAAGGTCTCTATTTCTAACACTTCCCAGGAAATACCAACGCTACTGATGTTACTGGTTCCAGAACATTTTCAGAACTACTGCCCAAGTTGAGTCTAATAAAAGTGATCTTGGGAGGAACACCTGGGTGGCTCAGTCGGTTGAGGTCCGACTTTGGCTCAGTTCATGATCTCACGGTTTGTGGGTTCAAGCCCCATGTCCAGCTCTGTGCTGACAGCTGGCTCAGAGCCTGGAGCCTGTTTCAGATTCTGTATCTCCCTCTCTCTCTGACCCTCCCCTGTTCATTCTCTCTCTCTCTCTCTCTCTCTCTCTCTCTCTCTCTCTCAGAAATAAATAAAACATTAAAAAAATTAAAAATAAAAGTGATCTTGGGGCCCATACTTTGAGAAACACAAGCCCAAGGACTAAAGCCAGTCTTCCCAGTATGTCATAAAGGTCCTTTGGAGTATCTCCCCAGACTATCTTTTTGGTCTCATCTGGTTACACCCCTTCTCTGCCCTGGGACACCTGCTGACATTCGTTCCTTCTGGCACAGAATTCCAACCATTCCTGGAATTTGCCGTGACTGTGCCCACTTCCAGGCCTTTGCACATGCTACCCTTTCTCCCCGCCCTGCCCTTCCCCTAATCATTCCCTTAAGATCCTGCTCAAATGTTGTCCCTTCTGTGTTGAGTATCCCCCAACTCTGTGCCAGGTATTTATCGCTGCTTTCATTGGCTTGCCTAACACTTTGTGTATATCTCTAACATAGAGACTTCAAAACATTTTTGACCAAGAACTGAAGAAGACAATTCATTTTATATTGAAACCCAATAAA
The DNA here is from genome assembly GCF_003009895.1 of Hyaena hyaena. NCBI lineage: Eukaryota > Metazoa > Chordata > Mammalia > Carnivora > Hyaenidae > Hyaena > Hyaena hyaena. The sequence continues at coordinate 1,786,764 of NW_024080680.1, forward strand.
CATATAAGAAATATATGAAAGATATAAGAAATTAAAATGTGATTTTTATAAAATAATATTTATATTACTATGTACCAATATTCTATTTCATTTTTTAAAGTGTTAGCTAGCTGTGACTTTTTATTATTTTTTTAAATGTTTCTTTATTTTTGAGAGAGAGAGGTGGGGGGAGGGGCATAGAGAGCGAGGGGTATACAGGATCTGAAGCAGACTCTGCACTGACAGCAGTGAGTCCGATGAGGGGCTACTCCCTAATGGTGAGATCTTGAGCTGAGCTCAAGTCGGATGCTCAACTGACTGAGCCACCCAGGCACCCCTATTTTTATTTAAACATTTTTAAAATTTATTTTTGAGAGGTGGGGGGCAGAGAGACAGAGAATCCCAGGCAGGCTCTGTGCTGTCAGTGCAGAGCCCAATGTGGGGCTCAAACTCATGAATTGTGAAATCATGGCACGAGCTGAAATCAAGAGTAGGATGCTTAACTGACTGTGCCACCCAGGCATCCCTATTTTTATTTTTTAAATGTTTACTTGTTTATTTTGAGAGAGCAAGAAAGCAGTGGGGAGGGTCAGAGAGAGAGGGAGAGTCTTAAGCTCCTTGAAGTCCTGAAGCCTGATGCGGGGCTCAATCCCACAACTGTAAGATCATGACCTGAGTCAAAGTCAAGAGTTGGACACTTAACTGACTGAGGCACCCAGGTGCCCCAAGATGTGACTTTTTAAATTGACCTTGAAATGAACACACAGCTCCAGTACACTTCTCTCCTATCACATTGTAATTTTATATTTGTCTTCTCAATAAAAATGTCATCTATTTGAAATGTGGGGTTGTATCTTACTTAGCATGTGTCTCCAAAGCATACTAGTGACTTTAGCACTTAATAGACACTCAATAAATATTAATTGAATGAATGAATGCATACAAGAGCCTATTGCCTTTGATCCTCCTTATTCAATATTGATCTAATCATTAATATCTAGCTAAACACAAGTCAGTAGGATCAACTGCTGAGTCAACTGAATACCATATGGAAATCAATGAATGTCAATCCTTATCTCATGCCATATACATAAAAATTAACTAAAACTGGATCATGCATCCTCACATGGCTGAGAGAGAAATCATGTCTCTTATGTTTCTTTTTGTAAGAGCACTAAACTACCCTCATGACTTAATTATCTTTCAAAGGACAAACCTTCTAATATCATCACAAGGGGCTTAGGACTCCAACATAAGAATTTAGGAGGGACACATTCAGTCCCTACAGTATAAAAGGTAAAACTATATAACATTTGGACAAAAAAAAATAGGAGATTATCTTTGTAACTTGGGATAGGCAATCATTTCTTAAAACACAAAGCATGAAACAGAAAATATTGACAAATTGGACTTTACCAATATAAAAACTTTTGCTCTTAGAAAATGCATTAATGGAGGGGCACCTGGGTGGCTCTGTCGGTTGGGCATCTGACTTCAGCTTGGATCATGGTCTCACGGTTCATGGGTTTGAACCCTGGGTTGGGCTTTGTTCTGGCAGCTCGGAGTCTGGAGCCTGCTTTGGATTCTGTGTCTCCCTCTCTCTCTGCCCCGTCCACTGCTTGCTCTCTGTCTCTCTGTCTCTTTCTCTCTCTCGCTCTCAAAAATAAACATTAAAAAATTTTTTAAATATGAAAAAAAAAAGAAAATGCATTAATGGAGCACCATTAGGAAAATGAAAAGGCAAACCGTTGGTTAAAAAAAATATTTGCAGCCCATATATCAAAGGACTTATATCCAGACTATGTAAAGACTCCCAAAATTCAGTAAGACATTAACAACCCAATTTTTCTAAAAAATGGAAAAGAGGTTTAAATATTTTATCTATGAAGACAGATGAATGTCAAATAAACACGAGAGGATGCTCAATATCATTAGTCACTAGGAAAACACTACTTAAAACCACAATACGAGGGACGCCTGGGTGGTTCAGTCAGTTAAGTGTTCCTTCATTTGGCTCAGGTCATGATCTCATGGCTCGAGAGTTCAAGCCCCATGTCAGGCTCCACACTGAATTTGGAGCCTGTGTTGGATTCTTTCTGCCTCTCTCTGCCCCTCCCCCCACTCAAAATAAAAAATAAACATTAAAAAACACACACAATAAGACATAACTTCATACTTCTTAGATTGGCTGCAACTAAAAAGATTGTCCACACAATCTTAGGAAGAATGTGGGGCAGGTGGAACTACTAGAAGGAATGTAAATGGCACAACCAATTTGGCAAACAGTTTAGCAGTTCCTTGAAAAATTACACATATACCTACTGCAGTACTCACCTATTTTATTCCTTTTTAAAAATTTTTGTTATGTTTATTTTATATGTGAGAGAGAAAGAGAGAGAGAGAGACAGTGTGAGCCGGGGAGAGGCAGAGAGATGGGGACAGAATCCAAAGCAGGCTCCAGGCTGTGAGCTGTCAGCACAGAGACCGATGCGGGGCTCGAACCCACAAGCTATGAGATCATGACCTGAGCCGAAGTCGGACTCTTAACCAACTGAGCCACCCAAGCGCCGCTCACCTATTTCATTCCTGATTTTTGCCCCCCCCAAAATAATGTCCAAAAACTTGTTTGTGAATGTCCATAACACCTGTATTTGTAAATCCCCAAACTGGAGACAAGCAAATCTATCAACAGGAGAATGAACAAACATATTATGGTTAATCCGTAGAAAAAAAACATTACTCAGTAATGAAAAGGAATGAACTATTGATACACGCAACAATGTGGGCTAATCTCAATTATGCTGAGTGAAAGAAGCCAGGCAAAGAGTCCATATTGTGTGACTTCATTTATATAAAATCCTAGAACCTGCAAATTCATGTACAATAACAGGAAGTAGATCAGTGGTTAGCCAGGGATGGGGATGGGAAATGCGATAGGTTGAAAGGGGTCTGAAGAGACTATTAGAGGTGTTGAAAAATTTGTTACCTTGTGAAGATGGTCTCAAGTGAGCATACATAAGGTACAACCAATCTAACTATTCCTTTTAAATATGAGTAGTTTATGGTATTTCAGTTATTACCGTAACAAAGTTGTAGAAAAATATTAATGACTGGCTAAATATAAGTCATAAACCTAACAAACAAACAAACAAAACCCAAGTCCAAAATGCAATGTATTTAAAATGCATACCTTAAAAAGGAAATAAAGGATAATGGAACTCAAAGCATTTGGGAATCTTTGGAGATCAATAAAATAAATCACCCAACTATGCTTATTTATTATATAATTGAAGTAATTGCCATGCTCCAGATCAGGGTGTAAATGTTACACAGCTTGAATATGTATAATAATAATAGCTAATAATATCCAGTGATGAGAGAAAAGTCAATAGGAGGATGTATAAGAATTCTACCATCCAAATATTTTGTGTGTGGGGAGGGTTAATTCACATTTTCCCAAATATAAGCAGAGATGAAAAATAAGGCAAAGGGGAAGAAGAAGAAAGAGAAGGAGGAGATAGAAGGAGGAAGAAAAGGAAGAGGAGAAACAGGGAAAAGGGAAGAAAGTGGGAAGGGGAGACACAGTGGATGAAGGAGAAGAATTATTTTCACAATAAGTAAAATAAGACCATAAGTATTAATTTTGATTTTTTTATTGACATGAAAAAATCAGTTTTCTGCCATATCAGTTGCAGATGATGAAATAAGGATTTGAATACAAGTGGTTTATTTGGAGCCAAATCCAAGGAAACACTGGTAGAAGAGTAGAAAGTGAGACAGAGAAGGGAAGGAAGCCAACAAATTGGATGTTAGCCAACTGGACAATAAATTGTATTAAAAATAAATAAATAAAATGTGAATTTCCTTGTAAAAAAGAGAATATATTATCAAGAAAATTACTGTAAGAGTAGTTTGACCTCTACTTCAGTGGAGAATTCCATGTGAGTAGTTTGAGCTCTCTCTCTCTGTGGGGAATTCTGGGACAGAAAACCAAGAGTCATTCAACCTGAGAGGAGAGGGAGCTGGAGTATGTATCCACCAAGCCCTGTCAATCAATGGTTGAGGGCTACTCTCAAATGTGTTAATTTTCCCACACTTTCAGCCTACCCATAGGCCAGCGGGAGTAGGCCACAGTGGAAATGTAGCCTTCAGGCAGACTCCCAGGGACTGGAAATTAGATTTCGAGCTGGCATGCATGGAAATAATGTGTGTTAAGGGAATAGAGGGAGGGGGCATGCCGTAATTGTCACCCATTACACGCCAGATGCTGTAAGAACTAAACAGACTGATAGCATCCTTGAGAAGTTTAAATTTCCTCTCACTTGAACACAGCCTCTTAGTTTGATGTTAGCTCTCTGCTATACCACCAGGCACATGCAAACAATAGCAGAATATCAGGGGAACCCTTACAAACAACTGTCAAGTTTTAACCATGTAATATGCCAAAGCTGGTATCAGCCCTTCTATTTTTACTTTTACTCTGTCTGCTTGCAATCATATCCAGTAATGATCATTTAGATGCAGAACTCAATTTCCTAATGTGATATTTAGACTTGCTCTGTCACTAGGCCCAAAGTAGTAATCCTTAGGGAAAAAACAACAACAACAAGAAGTGCTATTATTTTGATAAGATCTAAATGCTCAGTAAAGAGATAGGCAAAGGTATTCCCAAGAGTCTCTTTATACTCATAGCCTAAGAAGACACATCTACGCTCATGATTTTGTGTGTCATCTCTGAAAGTCTATGTGGACTGTGGAGTGGAGGGATGGTGATAAAACACTCTTGTCCAATAGTTGATGAGAATGCACCACCCCCACCTCACCATCCATTCATATTAGTTGGTGAATCATTTCTGGTATGAGAACTTTATTTGGTCAATGGTAGTTCTCAATGGGGGGAAAAGATATATTGCAGCTATTTTAAAACAAACACCAGGAGAACAATTTTCTTGATGTCTTGACCCAGGTGACAATATAATTTTTCAGCTGGACACAGAGACAATGTGTTTTTCCAAAGATGGGCTGATTCTATTGAAATGACATGAAAATTTTATGGCTGGAATCCTAGAAGGATGTGTGGTTTTCAATAAAATATTAATGAAAAAAAGCATTGTTAAAATGATACATTTCCGTTGGCATCATTTAAGCCTTGAATTCAGAGCTATTTCTGGGCTTTTCACTTACATGAGGCAATACATTCTCTCTCTCTCTCTGTCTCTCTGTCTCCCTCTCTGTGCCTTTTTCTCTGTATTAATTTGAATTGTATTTGCTGTCACTTACAATTGAAAGAGTTTTAGTTAATTCAGAAATTGGTACCACATGTGGTTTCTAGGCAGCCAAAATCCTACAAATGTCCACAACAGAACCCCAAAAAACAGATGATGGAAACACAGAGCATTTAAGTAGAAAGGAACTTAAACATTATCTAACCCAACCATGCCACTTTTTGGACAAGTTAGTCAATCTCCAAGAAGTGCAGTGAATCAATATACTTTCAATGAATGAGGCTGGAGGATAAGGCGTTATAAACTAGAACCCTGAACATTTAGAGAAAAAAAGTGTTTGAGAACAGCACTCAAAAGTCAATAGAGTGTGCCATGAAGGTTTGTGGATAGGAATTGGTCCCAAGTCATGATGCAGCACAATCACTTCATTTATTCTCAGTAAGTATATTTTGAGCACCAGAAATGTATTAGTCATTGAGTTAGGTGATGGGCATAGAATGGGGAACAAGATCAGCAAGGACTATACCCTCAAGGAACATTGTGTGTAGTGAGCAAGGCAGTCAATCAACTCAAAGTTTTACACAAGGAAGTGTTGTTGCTATTATAACATACACTGCACTGGAGAAAGTTGACATGAATGAATTTAAGAAGAGGACCTGCCCCTATGGGGTTAGGGGAGGACCCAAGAAGGTTTCTGAGAAAACAGTATTTAAGTCAAGACTTGAAGGGAAACTAGAAAGTTGCCAGGTGAATTTGCAGGTTGGAGGATTCCAGGAACATGCAGAGCCCCTTGATGGGTAAGAGCTTGGCTTCTTAAAGAAAGAGAAAACAGGCCAGCAGGAGTGATGATTAGTGAAGTGGAGAAGAATAACTCAAACAAGGCCAGGGAGATAGGCAGGAGGTAGATAGCACAGGGACTTGCTAGGAAATTTGAACATTATCATAGGAGCAAAGGAACCACTCTTCCTTCACACAAGGCGGGGTGGTTGTGGTTCTGAGGGGGGCAGAGTGAGTGCAGAGATAAGACAAACATTAGAACGACAATCCAGGCCAGAGATCAAAAGACCCCAGACAGTAATAATTTGAAAGGAGGCAACAGTAAAGATAAATACAGGAAGCAGACTCTGTTAATATTCTGGAGGTAGGTACAATACATTCTCTGTGTTTCTGTACTAGTTGAAGTTGTGTGTGGTCACTTAGAATTTGAAGGCTTTTCGGGGAGAAGAAGGGGAAAAATAGTGGGAGAGGGAGGGAGGCAAACCATGAGACTTGTGAAGGCCGAGAACAAACTGAGGGCTGATGGGGGGGGAAAAGGGGGTGATGGGCATGGAAGAGGGCACTTGTGGGGATGAGAACTGGGTGCTATATGGAAACCAACTTGACAATAAACTATTTAAAAAAATAAATTAACCTAAAAAAAGAATTTGAAGGCTTTTTGCTGCTGCAGAAACTGGTATCAGGAGCAGGGTGTTTTAGTGGGGAAGTGATGATTCAGCAAGGAGGGCGGTGTGCAAGGGGAGAGAGGAAGCCGATGAGAGTAAAGAATAACAGCCAGGTTTCTGGGAGGAGGCCAGTAGGGGTGGATGCTGGTGACGATTATCAGCTTGTAAAACAAAGGAAGAGAAGGAAGGGGAATACCATAGGATCATGATGAAGTATCAGAGAGATACTTTTTTTTAATTCTTTTTTTTTAATGTTTTTTCATTTTTGAGGGACAGAGAGAGACAGAGTGTGAGCAGGCGAGGGTCAGAGAGAGAGGGAGACACAGAATCTGAAGCAGGCTCCAGGCTCTGAGCTGTCAGCACAGAGCCCGACACGGGGCTCGAACTCATGAATCATGAGCCACACAGGTGCCCCCCAGGGAGCTACTTTTGAACTGTGTTCCAGCTTAAGGACTTGATAAGGATTGCTTCGGGAAGGGCAAAACTGCTGAAGCCAGAGAGTCTCAAATATTTCCCCCATGTTCCTGGAACTTCAGCACGTGCATGGTCTGGTAGGTAAACCTCTCACACCATGGCAGACAAATCAGCTGCCGTTCCTTCAATCTGATAGCTGCTAAAAATCCATTAGCTGGGGGAGCCTGGGTGGCTCAGATGGTTAAGCCTCCAACTCTTGATTTTGGCTCAGGCCGTGATCTCACGTTTCCTGAGTTCAAGCCTCGCGTCGGGCCCTATGCTGACAGTGCGGAGCCTGCTTGCGATTCTCTCTCTCTCCCCCTCTCTTTGCCCCTTCTCTGCTTGCTCATGCACGTGCACACGCGCTATCTCTCAAAATAAATAAATGAACTTTAAAAAAGTAAAAAAAATCCATTAGCTATTTACTTAGAGTAAGAGGACCACAAATGAGGCATTGAAAAAAGTTTGAAATTTTGTGTTTCTGTGTTTATTTCTCCCCACAGTCCAGAAGGAGAGTTATCCTCAGCTCTGTCCTAGTAGGGGTGAAGTCTGAAGTGGAGAGAGGGTCAGGTTGAGAACGGTGGGGCTCGGATTTAAACTCAGTGTTATCTGCACGTAGTTCCTAAGCTTATATGTCACATAATAATTGGATGTGGTTCCCACTTATTCCAGAAAACCATTTCCAAGGATCTTAGGGTTTTAAATGTTTTAAAATAAAGGCGGGGAGGGGACTCAGTAGATGCATGGAGTTCTTTGTGCTGATTTTAAAAGTGAGATTAGGGATTTGGCGGGAAACAGTTATAAAGACTCAAGAATTCATGGTATAGCTCAATTATTTTTGATATGCGTTACTAGCTTAACAAGTAAGGTTCAATTTTGCTAAATAAAATGTAGGAAAGGGGACAACGGATTTTTATATCCTCCAAATTCTCCTCATTGTGTCTCAAACACAAAACACCATTAAGACCGAACAGCATATATAGGATGGCATTTGAAAAAATATTTAAAAAAACTTTTTTAATGTTTATTATTTTTTTGAGAGAGACAGAGACAGAGCATGAGCAGGGGAGGGGCAGAGAGAGAGGGAGACAGAATTTGAAACAGGCTCCAGGCTCTGAGCTGTCAGCACAGAGCCCACAGCGAGGCTCCAATGCAGGAATGGAGGGATCATGACCTGAGCTGATGTTGGACGCTTAACCGACTGAGCCACCCAGGCGGCCCCATAAACTTGAAATCTTAGAAAAGAAACACATTTTCGAAATAACAACAAAAAAGACATGTCTCTTTAAAGCTTTTAATTAAAAAAAAAAGAAAAAAGGGTAAAACAGGAGATGGCATTCAAAAGGACAAATGATTAAATCATAATATTTCTGTTTCTTTTCATTTGCTGTAACAAATCATTTTCTTTGGAGTGGTGTTTTTTTTTAATGCTCATTTCTTCCCAAAGAAAAATCACTAAAAAGTAAGTTTTCCAGCATAAAAAATCCACTCAGGTTCTCCTTGGGAGCTATAAACAACGGGCACACTTTTCAGTGACAACTAATGACGCAAACGTGAAACTAATGACGCAGAAACCGTACCAGATTCTTACACATTCACGCGAAAGGTGACACACACAAGTGCTTTTTCTTGATGACTCACGAGACTATTTCCAGTTTTGACCCGGGAAGAACAAAAACTAGAACTTTCTCTGTTTGGCATGGAAATCTTATCAGCTTCAAATACCAGCGCTGCCAGTGTGAAATGAGCTGACCTCAGGTGTCACTCTCTGTAATTCAATTCACAGAGCACAACGGATTCACGGAGCTCTTTCTCAGAAAGGCAGGTGCGGTGCCCGTGTGTATATGTCTATGTATGCGGTGTGTGGTTTTTAATTTTTTTTTGAAAAGTTCTTATCATAAAGATTCCATCTAAGGATGAGAACTTCCTTCTGCCTGCACAGGGTTCCCAAAGGTCTGTCGCTCCGCCACTAACACCAAGCCTCTTGGTAATGCTCAGAAGCTTGCGTCAAAGACAGGAAGGGAAAAGCAGAAGTGAAAAAGAAGGAGATGAAAACAGAGGACCCAAGAAATAGAAAAATCTAAGAAAGCTTGCTTACCATACTATTAAATGAGGATAATGATTTGTACCCCCAGGCATCCAACATATTTCTGAACTCATTGTGTTTCTAAATTTAGTCATAAAATCCTGTTCATGTCGGCCCATCCAACACACAAGCAACCTATCTTTTTTTTTTTTTAACAAATATCAGGCCAAATTTACACATAAACCTACATTTGTATGAATGTCGTCCTGTCCTCCAGGGTTGGATTAACGGCTTTATTACTGTATCACTATTTTGGGACTTTGTGAATAAGGTTTTGTATGGCTTGCTTGTTTCATGAACACCCTAACTGTAATAAGATAAATACTCTCAAATCTCGATGAGTCCATATAAATACCCATTTCAATAATAAACCCACCCATGGTCACAATTTGCAATGGAAGCCTTCAATATGTGTTAGAGATTTCAAATAAATAGCAAAGCTAGAGTGTTATACCTTTAAATGCTAAACTGCCATTCAGGAAGTTGAAGGAAAACTTGAACAGATTTTCTAGCCAGTTGATTTTTTTTTTTAATGTTGAAATTTTCAGTGGAAGTCACAATTTCTGAGATTTATATTTGGAAGAAAAATGCAGCAAGAAACATATTGTAAGCATTTCTGGTGACTCTATTACTGAATGTCTCAGTCTCAATGCAGACAATAATACTGTTACATTTTGCTCTGAGAAAGTGTTCTTTCATTCTCCAACGGGACTCTGTAGTCATATGTGTTTGAACAGAATTCTGAAGGAAACGAGAAGAGGGGATGAAAAAACGAGACTCATGCTCTTCCCATATAGATTCAACATGCCATACAGAACAACCCAACCTTTGGCTGACTTCAGACCACAGAGTACATGTTTTAGGAGTCCACGAAATTAAAATCTGTGGTTCCCAGACTTCCAAGGCATTAATGTAGTCAGTGTCTGGAAATTATCGAAGGCAGAGAAAATACTGCCTCATGGTAACATCCTAGATGGAAACCAATTAGCTCTTTCAGGTACCAGGGACTGCAAGAGGAAATTTACTACAGATTCTCCACCAAACTCACCTCAAATTTCAGGATACTGTGAAGAAATTTCAAGGCAGAAAACAACACCAAATTCTAAGGTTTCACATGCTTACCATGCATCATTCTAGAATGTTCTAGCATTCTACCATGAACCTTTGCTGGAAATCTGATTCTTTGTATTCAGATCAGAACCAATAGTTAAGAGTTGTGGGTAAGATTCCCATAAAAGAAAAGGCATTGCTGTATTCAAAGTCTTTATAGCAGATTTTTTGGTGGGACTCACCTGAGGAGGAATAGAACTTCTTTAGGTCTATAAGCCACCAAAAAATGTGCATGACATTTGTAGGGTATGGTGGCCATGCTGAACAAGTAGAAAAACTGGAACAGAGGTCAGGCAATCATGTTCAGATCCTGGCTCTTTCACTAAAACCCTATTTGTGGGTATGCAGGGTACTTTTCCTCCATCCACAAGACAATCCAAAAATTGTTACACAGACTTTAGGTATAAACTAACGAATGACATCACCTTTAATGCTGAAATGAGGAAACATAAAATATAACAGTGAAGAGTTCCACATCTTCATGGTAATTTCTTTAACAAAAATGACAAATCACATGTCGTCCAACTGATCAAGAGGAGGAAATGGGCTACTTCTCTAACATTTTACAATTTGTTACCACCATAATGGTGCTGTATACCAATAGTGATTGCCATCTATATACTTCTTTATAGTGCTGAGATTTTCATATATTTTTTCAGAGTTAAGACTTCTGTGGCTATAGTACCCACGATACCCTACTGGGTTCCAAAATACAGAATACCACATTTGCATTAACAAATATTATTTTTCATTTTATACTTTTAGATCACGGTCTATATATGATGAAAAGTAACATCTTTGTTTCCAAAACTTTCTCTGTAAAATAGGATGCATCTTATCCACACCTGTATCTCGCAGAACAGCAATGATATCAGGTATGGTTGTTTCTTTGGGTTATGATTTCCTTGTTTGTCCAACGGAGATGATATAGGCCCCTACTAGCTTCATTAGGCTGTTGCAAACATCGAGATCATTTAGGCACAAGTTTTCTGAGATAAATAAAGCATTATGCAAAATGCTGTTACCCTGTTACAAGCTACAGAAGCAACTAGGGATTAAGTCAGAGTCCTTTGAGGAATATAGAATTTCTTCTCCTGTCGCTAGGTGATAACACCTGCCTGGTTCCTTGGCTAACGGCTAGGTCATTCTAGAGAAGAAAAAAAATTTTAAAGAGACCTTTGTCAGGCTGTTAGGAAGCTGAATTTTCTTGCCAATGGAATCAACTGAACGATCTATTCTGTACACGTAAGTTTGAAATTGGCATTCAATTTCCACCTGTTGCCCAAGACTTTAAAGAAGAGAGAAGGTCACACCTATGAATGTAAGAGATAAAATGTTTTTGTATGGAGGTAAACACAAAAACACATCTCTGTTAAACTGACCCCTTGCATTTAACACAATGACTGAACTTCCTTTCAGAAGATATGGTTGCATAAATATTTCTTATGGTTTACTCTTCCACTAATCTAAGACATTTTTCTTAAAAAATACCCCCAGATAGGCTTCATCTTTTAACACTGCCCAATTATTTGAAATCTAATACTTCTTCCAACTCTGTAAATACAATCATTTTGTCTAAATTTTTGTCTCAACATAAAAATCTCAGCATAGGGCCAGCTTTTACTCAAACTACCTGTTTCAGGTACGTATTACAATGGAAAAAGACAGCCAACAAATAAACATACAAGTAGGAAAAGAAGGCTGTAAGGAACTACCTATTAAAATTGGTTGGTAGGATTATGGCTAATCTAATCTTGATTTTGGTCCACTGGCCTACATCCTCTACATCTTTTTTTTTTTTTAAGGTTGATTTTTATTTATTTTGAGAGAGAGATAGAGAGCAAGCAGGGGAGGGGCAGAGACAGAGAGAGGGAGACAGAATCCCAAGTAGGCTCTGTACTGTCAGCGTAGAACCCAAGGCAGGGCTTAAACTCACCAAATGTGAGATCGTGACTTGACCCAAGATCAAGAGTCACACACTTAACTGATTGAGCTACCCAAAGGCCCCTACCTTGTACAACTTTTGAACATTTTTCTGCTTAAGAACAAGCATGTTTTACTTTTACAAGAAGGGTTGGGGGGGTCATTTACATCGAAAGAGTCTCAAGAATACTAGATAAATATACAATACGAGATGCCTCCGACACTGTCTCAGACACTGAACAGGAACTGGAAGGCTCACAAAAGTTCCTTTTCACAGCTAGCTCAACCTGCTTAAACAATGCTAAGTGTGTCATCATTTTTTTTTTTAAAAAGAGAGAGATAAATACCATTTTTGAAAAAATGAAAGCACATTTCCTTTTAAGGGCAACGAATTCAGCAACATTTAACGAAGCTTTTAAAACTCAGTTGTCACAGAGCACCATTAAATATTCACACGAAAGAGATCCAGGCAGCTTAAAGATGGACATGTCCTTGTTCTCGAGATGTCCACTCCGCTTGCGACAATATGAAAACTATTCAGTGCATCTGGTTGGGGCCCACATGGATGATGACGTGTTTCTCATAAGCCCTTTTCATTGTTTTCTCGATTTGCTTCAAAAACACTTGTGGGATTCGTCCACATAAAGTGTGCACAGTCTCCAAAAACTTCAGCTGGAGAGGGTAATACATGGATTGAAAGAGATTGTCTTGAAAGGGAAACTGAAAAATGATTTTAAAAAAATGAGAGAAAACGTTTATTTTAGTTACTGAAATGCAAACAACATTTACTAAAAAATGAAGCAGGGCAATTAAGCATGCAAGCATCAGTTTGGATGTTCTTAGCCATAGTGGAAAGGAATTCTGAGAATAGAGATTCAAAACCTGATTCAATCCTGTGCAACCCAAGGCAATTGCTTACCCTCTCTGGGCTTCAGTTTCTTCCCTATTTTATTTTTATTTTTTTCCAGTTTTTATTATTTATTTTTTTAATAGTTTATTGTCAAGTTGGTTTCCATATAACAGCCAGTGCTCATCCCCACAAGTACCCTCCTCCATGCCCATCACTCCTCTTCCCCTCTCCGCCACCCCCATCAGCCATCAGTTTGTTCTCAGCATTCAAGAGTCTCTCATGGTCTGCCTCCCTCCCTCTCCCCAACTATTTTCCCCCCTTCTTCTTCCCCATGGTCTTCCGTTAAGTTTACCCTAATCCTCCTATACGGCAAACATATGGTATCTGTCCTTCTCTGCCTGACTTCTTTCGCTCAGCATAACACCCTCAAGGTCCATCCATGTTGCTACACAGGCCAGATTTCATTTTCTCATTGCCATGTAGTATTCCATTGTATAGATAAACCACATCTTCTTGAACCATTCGTCTGTTGATGGACACTTGGGCTCTTTCCATGTTTTGGCTACTGTTGAGAGTGCTGCTATGAACATTGGGGTACATGGGCCCCTATGCATCAGCACTCCTGTATCCCTTGGGTAAATTCCCAGTAGTGCTATTGCTGGGTCCTAGGGGAGATCTATTGTTAATTTTTTGGGGAACCTTCACACTGTTTTCCAGAGGGGCTGCACCCGTTTACATTCCCACCAACAGTGTAGGAGGGTGCCTGTTTCTCCACATCCTCAGTTTCTTCCCTATTTTAAAAATAGATGGTTTATTTGGGTCCTTAAAACTCTTAAAATTTAAGATGAAAATGTATCTTCAAGGATGGGATATTCTCTATATAATATGCTGTTGCTGAGGGAAAGCAAAGCTCAAGTAGAGACGTGACATCTATAGCAATAAAACACTGAATTCTTCATATATTTTGTGTTTGTCGCCATCTTTTCTTTTCCTGTTTATTTATTTATTTATTGGGGTGGGGGGAGGCAGAGAAAGAATCCCAAGCAGGTTCGTGCACTGCCAGTGCAGAGCCTGATGTGGGGCTCGATCCCATGAGCCATGAGATCAGTACATGAGTCGAAGTCAAGAATCAAACACGGAACTGACTGAGTCACCCAGGTGCCTTTGTATTTGTCTCTATCTTGAATGAAGAAACTCTAGGGTATGTCTGTAGTGATCTCATGAACTCCACAGTTTAGCAACTACTAGTGAAATTTATCGTCAATGAAATTCATTTTATAAGTTAGGTACCAAATACCGCTTGTTGAGTTTTTTCCCATTTAATATTGTGCTATTTTTTTTTTTCTTTTAAAGTAGGCCACATGCGGGGTGTGGAGCCCACCGCCGCAGGGCCTGAACTCATGACCCCGGGGATCAAGACCTGAGCTGAGATCAAGAGTCAGATGCTTAACTGACTGAGCCACACTGGTGTCCCATTAAAAAAAAAAAAATTCTCTTCTTTTCCCATGAAAGGTGTCTATAAACAAAATTTTCCAAAATAAATCTTCCAGACGACTTAGTTATGAGCATGCGTCAAATTTTTATTACAATCTGCTTGAGATGGAAAAGGCCTCTAGTAGATAAAGTTAAGGATTCTTTGTTGGCGAGGAAATTTTATACAAAGAGAGTAGGGGGGAAAAAAGGAAGAAAAGAGAGTGAAAAGGTCGGTAAGCGCCTGCGTGGCAGCCAAGGGGGTGGGTGTCTGGTTTCCTAGAACAAGTCTTAATCCCTTTAAAGTTCATCAGAAATATTGCATAAGCGTGTTTATCAGAAACACGAATTTCTTCCCAGAAGGAGATTATGCATTATGTAACAATGTAAGAAGGACCCTGTTTGCGACAGCTGTTTTCTTTCACAGCACAGTTTAGACTATTGATCAACTCCTTTTTCACCAGGGCATCCCTCGTGATAGGAAAATAGGTCAAAACCTCGAAGTCATCCTACTCTTTCTTTCCCCCACATCTCCCTTCCCATCAACCTGCAAATGCTGTAAAATCCGTCTTTACAACGAATCCAGCATGTGGCTGCCACTGCCCACCTTCTGCGGCCACGCAAGTGCGTGGCAGCCCTCCTGGCTCTAACTCTCATCGTAGTATGGCCGCAGTAACTCTCATCGGTAGCCCTCACGTTCTCACTCATGCCTCCCTGCACTGAGTTACCAAGGTGATATTTTTAAAGCATAAAGCAGACCATCTCACTTTCCTGCAGGGGCTTCATAGTGCAATAATAATAAGATTCCAACTCCTCTCTTGCATTCTAGGCTCCATATGACCTGGAATTGTCTGTCCTGGCCACCCTGAGCTCTTCCCTGTCCTTTGAGCTCACCAAACTCCCCCCTGCCTCAGGGGCTTTCCCTGGGTTATTCCTCCTCCTTAGCTGGAGCCTCACCTAGAGCACCCCAGGGCCGCCTCCACCGATCACTTTATTAGGCTGCGGAGGCCCCCTGAGGACCCCAGCTCACCAGCCCTCCTCCCTACCTGTGACTCTCAGCCCATCACCCTGCTCCAGTTCCCTTTTAACACCTTTCACTACATGGTTCAAGTTTTCTTTCTTTCTTTGTTTATGTGAGTACAGCCTGGCTTCCTCCACCACAATATATGCGTCATGGGGACCGGGCTTTGCCGGTCTTGTTAACTTCTGAGTTTCTAGAGCCTAGAATTGCTCCTGCCTAAAAGAGGCTCTTCAGAGATGATTACTGGAAGAAATGACAGAATGTCTACCTGATAGGTCAATTCCTTGGGTCACGATGGGAGGAGACTGTACGGCCCCTTCTCCAGACACAGACACACAGGCTTAGGGTATGTGTGAGAGACAGAGAGAGGAGAAGGGAAGGGAAGGGAGGGGCAGTGAGATGGAAGGGAAAAGAAACAGGGAAGAAGGACAGAAGGAAAGGGGGAAGGGAGAGGGACAGGAAGAATATTTTCAGAGAGGGATGAAGGGAGAAAGAAATACAGTGTGAGAGAGACAGAACACTTCGGAAGAGAGAGAGCAAGTGACGCAACGTGGACAAGGTAGAAAAGGAAGTAAGTGTGAAACTGTTAATAACTTCCAAGTCTTGAGAACAACCATATGTCACGTGCCATACTACAAATGTGAAAACCATCAGTTTGTTACATTCATACAAGAGGTAGATACATTATCACCTATATTCACAGATGAGGAAACTGAGGCCCAGGAAGGTAAGAGCAAAGAGTTAATGACTAAACACCAGAAAGGGACAAAAATTGGGCCCTGAATCGAGGTCTGCTGACCCCTACCCCAAGGCCTGGCCCCACCACGTGAGCCCAGTCCGGCGGGGAGAGCAGGCAGACATGTCTTCCAAGAGAGAGTCTACTTCTGTTCAGGTTTCAGAATGGGGTTAGTGATATTCCTGACTGAAATGCTTCAGTGAAAATGGTCCCTTTAGGCCCGGGGGAGGATCATCACTGAGTGTATCTGGCAGGATCATTTATGACACAGTTATTGGTTTTCTTCCTTCTCCACCAGAAAGGAAACAAGATGCAGTGTAACTTAAGAATCACAGTTGCTCAATTCCAGACTCGAGCTGACAGATCACAAAAGAAACCCAAGAACAGCTCTGAGGTCCACATACTTGCTGCATACTCACTGAACCTCTATTGGTACTTCTCAGTGGCTTTGCCCCTGACGCCAGTGTTTGAATATCTAAAGTGGCGATATCACTAAATACAGAACAAATTTTCTGTGTAATTAAGTCACCTGGTCTTTGAAAACCACCAGCAGGAAATGCAGAAGAAAGCGGTGTTCCCTTACATGCAGGCTAACCTCATTCCCTGCGGAGAAAATTCTGGGAATTCCAGAGACCCTCCTTAGCAAGAGGCATATTACTCACACACACAAAAATGTATTGCCGTATCTCGGGATTCACTCCCACCAAAGCCCACTCGTGAAACTGTGAGGGTTTCTAAATTCTTAAGAAAAAAAATCCTCAAAATCTACATACTTTATGTTGGGGGCCAGCAAACGTTTCCTATAAAGGACCAGATACTAAATATTTTAGGCTTTGGGGGCCACACACGTTGTTACAAATACTCATCTCTGCCACCGTGGCTTGAAACGAGCCACACATAAACACATAAATGAATGGGTGTCACTGGGTCCCCATAATGCTGTATTGATGACTGCCGAAACTGGAATTTCATATCATTGTCTCACGTTATGAAATAGTCTTTTCCTTTTTCCCCAATGACTTACAAGCCCGTTCAGAGCCCACATGTCTTACAAACAGAGGCAGCAAGGCAGATCTAGTCCCAGCTTGCTGACCCCTATTCCATGTCTTGGAATTACCCTTTCAAAAGGGGCATCTCTGAATATCTGCTGCTGGTTTTCTTGTAGCAATCTCCAAAGCAACGCAGAATGCAGCGTTTCCCACAGTGTGGGACGCAAGGCAGAAGCAGGCAGGATTTGACATTTTAGGTAGTGAACCCCAAAGTGAGATTTTTTTCCAACTTTCCCATTTACTGCAAGAAAATAGTTCCCGGGGGTCTTTAATTTCCCCACTCTTGCTAATCAATCCCTTCAAGGTTGTAAGAGGGGACCTCAGGGGTGACAGGTCCAGCTCCAGGCCAAAATTCTCTGTGTGATCTTTCAGACTCAACTACAAGGCCTCTGGCTGGCTCTGGTGGGGCCGCGAGCTGCCCTTTGGACACCAGACTTGGTGCGCAGGGAACACCCTACAGTTTACCTGAAGGAAGTGTAGTCAAGAACTCGGGCCCCTGCCCTGGGCCAGCCATTCTCCAATGCATATGTGCATTCCCATCCCAGGCACCTCTGTTTTGATGTCTGGGGGTGGGGGGAGAAAGGGACAAAGGATGGGCAGGATGGACGCAGGAGGGGAGTTGGGAGGGTGTTCTCTTTCCACTTCTCCCTCTTCCCCTTCTGCTTCCTCCTCCTCTGGTCTAAAGTAAGGGTCCATAAGGATGCAGGGGCTTAGAGAGGACTTTTGCCTCTGGACAGCGCTCTCCTGATCAGTACCCTTTGCGGGGTAAAAACGCAACACGAGGGCTAATGCCTCTTTTTGCCTCTTGACGGCAATATGTAACTAAAGACTTGGGTTTTACTTTCTGTTGGACCCCTTGCCCTAATCGGCCACCTCCACGCCCACACATTCAACAGGACGCTGGCAACCAGGCAGCACGCGAAGCCTGAGCTGCGTCGTTTTGTTCTTATAACGTCATCATTACCCTAACACATTCCCCTCTATTATGGCAAATGGCACCGGGTTTCCTTCTGATAGCTAATTTCCTCCTTAAGTGAACTGATGTAAGGACAAAAAAAAAAAAAAGAGGAGTGACTTACTTGTAAATATTGAGTGGATGCAATGCGAGGGGGCAAGTGGATATAGTGAAATAGAGACGGAGATTGGGGAAAGGGATATAGCCCAGTGCTTGCAGGGGATTCTTTGCCTTCCAAGGCACCAGTGACCGAATGGCCCGTCCCGTGCTGAATAAGCACGTGTTTGCTGAACAGCGGCAAGAACACACTTACATCCCGTATCGCTTCATAGAGGGCTTTGAACGTTGGCTGCTTTTCATCGTGGTAGACACCTCGGTTCCCGTGCAGAACAGACACGCCTTCCCGCTCAGCTCCTTTGCAGTTGCTGCCGTACATGCAGTGATCGGGGCGGTAGTTCCACTGGCAGGGGAACACGTAGAGACACTCTGGCGGCGACAAGAGAGAGACGGGTCCACAGTCAGTGCCGGCTCTCCCCTGCACGGCTGGCGCTGAAGCCAGTGTTTCCAGAATCGGCGTTCCCCACGCAATTTCAGTGCACGTGAGCGTGACTGTGACCCACAGCCCTGATGTCACCACCCTTCGTCCTTATTTTGAGGTAGGGAATTGAAGGGGCACGTGCTAGTGATGCTGTAGGTCTCACCCAAAAAAGGAGGGCAATACATCACGGACCAGGAGGCAGACAAGGTCGGCAGGTGGCCTGGGTCCGAATCCCAACCGTCTCACTCAAACACAGTGCAACCTAGACCTAGTGATTCAACCTCTCTGTGCTTCGCTCTCCTCATCTGTAACATGGGCACAACAGGACCACCCTCTTACTGTGAGGATTACATTTAAAAAACACTCAGCAGAACGCCAAGCACACAGTGGTGGCCAGCAGTGTTAGTACGGACAATGCACTCTTTGGAAAGGTTTTATGAAACAGACAAGACTTGAAGAATGGGAATCAAGATCGAAGCAAAGATTCCTCTTTGGATTAAAAACCAACCAACCAACCAACCAACAAAACAAAAATGAAGGAAAAAACAAAAACACTACAAGACTAAAGAGGGGAAATCCTCCCCAAACAGCAAAGCAAAACAAAAAATGCCCTTGGGTCAAGGTGACTATATACACTGCGAGCGATCGTGTGCACACTTGTGCATTTGCAGGGGCATCTCTAATCTGGTGGTTCTTTGGCAGGGCTCGCCTGGGGCCATTGGGCCATGTCCAGAGGGAGGTATCGGTCGTCATACATGGCAGTGGCCACTGCTGGCATCTAGCAGGTAGAAGCCACTGATACTGAAACATTCCACAACGAACAGCCCCCGTAAAAGGAACCGTGCCATGGTGGAGAAACTCGGCTCTAATCCTGCTGCACTCAGGAAATTTCCTCTTGGGAGCTAGGATTATAAAATTAGCAATAAAGTCATGACCGCTGAGCTTCCTGGCTCCACAGTGTGAGGCCTTTCAGGGGTGGGGCTAGAGAAGTATGGATCAAAGCTCTCTGCGGACATTTGTCACTGCTCATGAGAAAGGCCCCCTGGGAGGACACGGAAGCATTAGAGCAAATCAGTTACCATTGTCAGAGGAGCAGCACAAAGCCTTGCTGGGCTGAGAGCTCTCCCGTGCTTGTGTAAAGGACCACAGCTTAGAGACTGCCTACAGAGAGCTTCAAGATGGAAAGCACATATCCTCTCCGGCGGACTGTGTACGATAATTCTACCGTTCAGTTTTTACAGGCCATGCTGACAACCAGCCACACTCCAATTCCTAAGTGTTCCCAACACCCTGTGAGCCCTTCCTTTTCTCGAAAGAACCCCTCTCCACCAAGATGTTGCTCTTACTTGCATGCACTTCCAAGCTTACAATCCATAGCCGGGAGAGAGTAGTGCTCATCCTGAAGTCACGAGATCTAGATTCAAACTCCTCTTTTAGCTGTGTGACTTTTCTGCACTACAGGGCAGAGGGGGGGACGTAAGGATTCCATGAGGGAAAGTATCTAAAAATGCTTGTGTGCTTTTATTTTTTAATTATTTTAAAAGTTTATTTTTGAAAGAGAGAGAGAGAGAGAGCACGAGCGAGCAGGAGAGGAGCAGAGAGAGAGGATCCCAAGTGGACTCTGAGGTGTCAGCACAGAGCCGGACATGGGGCTCGAATTCATGAACCATGAGATCACAACTTGCGCTGAAACTAAGGGCTGGCACTTAACCAACTGAGCCACCCAGGTGCCCTGCTTGTGTGGCTTTAAACCGTGTCTGACCTCAGCCCAATTGTGGCCTTTTGTAACCCCGTGAATCCCAACACTCATTTCTTTTTTTTTTTAATGTTTATTTATTTACTTTTTAATAGTTTATTGTCAAGTTGGTTCCCATATAACACCCAGTGCTCATCCCCACAAGTGCCCTCCTCCATGCCCATCACCTCCCTTCCCCTCCCCCCCATACCCATCAGTCCTCAGTTTGTTCTCAGCATTCAAGAGTCTCTCATGGTTTGCCTCCCTCCCTCTTCCCCCGTTTCCCCCCTTCTTCTCCCCAACGATCCTCCGTTAAGTTCCTCCTAATTCCCCTATACGTGCAAACATATGGTATCTGTCCTTCTCTGCCTGACTTATTTGGCTCAGCATAACACCCTCAAGGTCCATCCATGTTGCTACACATGGCCAGATTCCATTCTTTCTCATTGCATGTAATATTCCATTGTATAGATAAACCACATCTTTTTGATCCATTCGTCCGTTGATGGACACTTAGGCTCTCATTTCTGACACCTGCATGCGTATCTGCTTAAGCAGCTGCTAACGTTCCCTGCTGAGTGAATCGCCCTAGAAGCCATCTCTGTTTTTTGTAAATATGCTGATTTCATCAACAAATATTTATTGAGTGCCTGCTATGTATTCAGTGGCCAAAGGAAAGGCTGGTTCCTGCCAATGTGTTGTCTGAGATGGGTGATGGGAGGGTTTTGCCTCCTCCCAGGTAATGAGGGACCCATTGCAAAGGGAACCTTCCCTCTCTTTGCAGTCTCCTTAGACGACCTAGCCCAGTGAGGGCACTCTGAGGCAGAGGATGAATAGAAAGGCTTTGTAATCAAACAAATGCTATGTTCAATGTTGGCTTCTATTACCTCCTGGCTCTATAACTTTGGTAAGTTATATGGACCTCAATTTAGAGCAATAAAAGGAAGCAAAATTATCTGGGGGCTGAATTCCAGCTTTATCATGTGTCAGCTGTGACCGTACAGTGTAATGGCGAAGGAAGCAAGCTATGGAGTCAACCCACTGGGTTTGAATACGGGATTGGCACCACTTGTATGTATTCAGGCAAGTTACATAATTTTTGTGGGCAGGAGTTTCGTCATCTGTAAATGGAGGAGGGCTGTAAATATCACTTGTCCAGAAGGATTCTGGGGAGTCCTAACTGAGCTTGTAAGTGTTTAGAACAGTACGTAACACATTAGAAAGCATATGATGACTGTAAGCTGTAATAATTACTATCACCACTGTTATTGTTATAAGAACTGTTGCTTGAGGTCACCTGTAGGATGAAGCAAAATCAAGAGAATGAGCCTAGCATACATAGTTCCCAACACATAGTACATTGGTAATAAATGTTTTACTCCAATTGTTTCTAGATATGCAGGTGGCCAGTCATTCTTAACTTTGATGCATCACACATCTTTCTCAGAATCTAATGAAAGTGTGGGGCACATGGGTGGCTCAGTCCATTAAGTGTCTGACTCTTGGTATCGGCTCAGGTCATGATCTCGTGGTTTTGTGAGTTCGAGCCCCACATCGGGCTCCAAGCTGACAGTGCGGACCCCGCTTGAGATTCTCTGTCTCTCTCTCTCTGCCCCTCCTCCACTTGCGTAGTCTCTCTCAAAATAAATAAACTTACAAAAATTTATATAAAAAAAGAATCTAACAAAAGCTTTAGAGCCCATCATTGGAAAAGTACAACTGGATATATCTAAGAACACTGGCTCATAAGTTTAGGGGTTTATTGATCTCCCAGAGACCAGCTAAGAACCCAGCTGTTGAACCTTGAATATGAAACTGGATTCTAGACAGAATTCAATTCACATCTTTTACAATCCCCTTCAGAAATCTGCAGAGGAAGAGACGCAAAACACACAGAGCATATACACTGAAGCAAGCATTTTTTCACACACTGCAAGGCATGGTTGTTGCTGGATGATAAGGTGCTGCTCCTGCCCTCGGAGAATTTATACTCTTGTAAGGGAGACAGTATATAGTATAGTAAAATAAACAAGTTTTTATCAGGTTTCACAGAAAGGAGGACATTATGTAAAGTTTCATTTAAACTCAGGCTTACAGACTAAAACTAGGATTTTGACAGTCAGAATGGAGGCCTGGAAGAGCATTTGAGAAGAAAATGGCCCGATCATGGTGAAGAGTTTGGAAATGAGAGTATGCTTTACAAAAGATAAGCCATTTAATTTCGTTGGGATAAATTCAATCTCTTCAAAGGAGAAGATAGTGGTAGGAGACTTGTCATACAAATAGGATGCTTTGACCTGAAATATTCAAGAATTATCAATCTATGTTGGATTGCAAGTAAGTAACTTCGATTCTAGCTTGAAGAAAAGAAAAGAAGAAATGTTTCCTTTGGAAAGAGAAGGTAGCTCATAAAATCAGAGGTAAAGCTGAAGTGGGTCAGGAAGTGGGACAGCTCCTGGGCTCTGAGAGGTGGGCACTAATTCAGGTCAGCTTCTCAGCACCACAACCGTGGCTACTTTCTACTCCTAGGAGGACCTGGTCTGACTGGGTACGGGGGAATCAGCAGCAGACTAGGCTCTAAGTCTGCATGCAAGAGCGAGTGGGGACAGAGGGAGAGAGGGTGAAGAAAAGAGGGAAAAAGAAAGGGAAATCAAGAGTGGGCAGTTAAAAGTTAACAGATGTGTCTCCATTCACAGGTAAATTTTGCATGCATTACACTTTGCAATCTCCGTTTTTTAAGGCAGAGGGCAGGAGGAGAGGGGTCAAACTTAGAATCCCAGGGCGGACTGAAGAGGGAACACCTATGGAGATCAGTAGAACATGCAGTGGACTCATGACGGCTCTTTGGCATGTGATCAATAACCATTCTGAAATGGATCTATTTTAAACACGATTATCAGGGCTGTCACAATCTGACGGTTCAGAATGACAGCAGGGGGGAACATGTTCAAGCACTGCCGTTTCCACTGCTCAGGAAATAATACGGTGAATGGTTTTAAAATTCCAAATCCCCAGAGCCTCAAACCAGTGCAATTTATTTTAAAATACTTTTTCCAAGCCATGCCCTCTTTAAACCCCAAGTCTTTGATATTTTCCTCTCTTTTGACATAGATAAAGCAGCTCATTAACTGATTATCTATGGCTCTGAAGTCCATCAGCAATCCCTTCAGGAGTCCACATTCATTTCCAGAGCCTCCTAACTGTTTGCAAAGTACTGTGTGAACTGACTGCTCCTTACGTTTCTGATTATTCTGTACTCTTGAGATCTCTGAGATTATGGAACAGCTCCTGCCTGATCACTTTCACTTCATGGTGAAACAGGCTTACTATGCATGTCCTATATCACCTACAGAATGGAGGCCATGGAGTCGCATCATTAACAGTTGTTTTGTTTTGTTTTGTTTCTTTCTGGACCTGAGCTTTCCTGGCATCCACTTCTTCCTTCTTCCAGAATGCACCTTGTTCCAGAGAAGGGCAATTCATTCTTCCAAGAAGGCCTCCCTGACCACACAATCAAAAGACGCGATCCTGTCCCACCAGACAGGCTGTCTCTCTCAACCTCTCATACGTTCCCTTGACAGCATTCACCACAATGTGTGATTTGGAACAACCAGTTGCTGTTCTTTGGAAGTCTACCTCTTCCAACCGAAAGGTAGGTTTCCTGAAAATAGGAACGTGTGCATTCTGTCTGCTCTCCTAGCCCCGTGCCCACCACTGTGGCTGGCACATAGCAGGGGCTCCCAAAGTATCTGCTGAATGAACAGGGGCATGGAACCTGTGTCTTCCTCTACCACACGCGTCCTTCTGCTTTCTCTTACTTTCTCCTTCTCCTTCTCTCTTTCCCTCCTGTGGGCCTTGTCCTCCATTCACTTCCCCCCTTTTCACTCCATTCTCTTCAATCCATTTGTTCAACCAACCAACACCTCTGAAGACCAGCTCCACTTCAGGCACGAAGTCTTGCACGCAAGAGACAAAAAGCAGATACAACCCCTTCCCGCAAGGATCCTACAAGCTTCATTGTTGTGCTTTGTATCTGATTCCCCAAACAGAAAGGAGTCTCCAATTTTCCAGAACAGTCCTAGCACCACACAGTGGGGCCTGTCACCTCCACAACACATTCCCTGCTGCCAGCGGCTGGGACCTCCCGGTGGGGGAGGGTCCAGCGTGGCTGCACACTCGACCGCAGGGCTCCCGGGACCTTGGCAGCGTGAGACCAAGGCCCTCCTGGGGTCACTGAGGAGACCTGTGCCACGTGAGTGTGTGTCCTGCTCCCCGTGGCCCCGCCAGACCCCTCACGCGACTACCCCATGTGGTATCCATGACAACCTATGGATATTCCAGGGGTATTTCAGCTCTTCCCTCTCCCTGTGGGCAGAATCCTACTGTTGCTGTCTGGCGGGCTGCCCTGCCTCGTCACGCATACTTGGCTGCTTTCACTGCCTTCCCTGCACACAGCCCGCCTCTATGGAAATGATTCCCAAAGAAAGGAGAGACCTAGGCGCTCCTGTCTGAGAAAGGAATATGCCACATGGCCTTGCTCCTCTGGCTCCTGATGGCCAGATGGTGGGTAGTCTCCCTATCCAAAGAGAACTCATTTTCAGCTGGGCTGGAAATCAGTTCATAGGCTGGGCTGGGCAAATCTCTCTCACTCTTTCTCTCTCTTTTCAAGAATGTGAATTTGGGAACAGAGGGGGCTGTTAGGCATCATCATCGGCTGTGGGCTGGTGAGGCTGGGTTGCCTGAGGGTTGGGCCACATGTAAACAGAATGCTGAGGAACAGAACGGAATCGGGTGGGCCTGGAGAGAAGCAAGGACGGCAGAGACCCTGGGGCCCCTGGAGGATAGAGACACGGCTTTGGTCCTTAGCAGATTCCCAAGAGGCCCGGCACACTGCCCCGTGTGTTCCCAGGAGTGTGTCCGGTCCCTGACTTGCTTTGTTCCCTGCAACCTAAACACACGAACCAAAGCACATCTTTCTGTGTAGGGTGCTCTTCTGACCCGGCCAAATCTACACTTTCTGTAGAACTCGGCTCTCAACTCCAGCTCACACATAAAGTTGGGAGCTCAGTCTTCCACCTCATGAAGGAGCTATCTGGGCTCACCTCCCAGGAAACGTCCTGTGGTCTGCAACCCGCATGTCCCACCCGAGTGCAGCTCTCTCCTCTCGTCTATTACCCAGCACTGCAATTACACACCCACAGAAATCTACTATCTCAAATATTTTGAGGCCAATGACTTTTCAATACATTTTAAAGCGTGCCTGGGTGGCTCAGTCGGTTAAGTGTTCAACTCTTGATTTCAGCTCAGGTCATGGTCTCACAGGTCACGGGTTTGAGCCCTGCATCGGGCTCTGTGCTGATGGCATGGAGCCTGCTTGGGATTCTCTCTCTCACCCCCTCCCCTTGCCCCTCCCCCCATACTTGCTCTCTCAAAATAAATGCATAAACATGAAAAAAGCCACATTTTTAAAAAAGTGGTGTTATTGGCTACAGGAGGCTATAATAAAAGTAACATTCCAGACATGTGTTCAAGTTTTTTGTGCATTGCTTCTTTGTCCATGTTTATGTCCTGTGCTGGGGCCAATCTCCTCTCTCTCTCTCTCCTTTCTAGGGATAAAGGTGATACATCTTTTTTCAAAATACCTTCCTGGTTTGGAGACAGTGACCACAATCCATACAAACAAGGAAAAGGCTTATAATGTGAAAGATATCAATGGATTCCACTTCAAAGATCTCATGTTTAATAAAGTACCTGAGTAAGGTATGAAAAAGGAAGATCCAATGCAGGTGACACAAAGAACAATCAAGGAGTTACCTAATAACTCGCTGATCTAAAGCCAGAAAACTTGGTTATTGGTCCTGCTCAGAACCAGGTTTTAGAACAACTTGAAAATTATTTTATGATGTTCGAGTACTCAATGGATTTAGGATGGGGAGTACCGAGAAAACCAGCTGGCTTTCGGCTCCAATTAAAGACAAGGGCTCCTGTCTAATTGCAAAGCTGCTTACAACTGCCTTCAAGTATTATTTACTCACTGATCACATCCTCAAATAATCTGCAACAGGCTAAGAGGATTTCTGGGGAAGAAATTGTACGAATCTTTTGAATTCCTATTTGGAAGCATGTACAGAGGTGCTTATAAAAGATAGTTTTAGCCACATCACAGAGAGAAAATTGCAATATTTAAAGGACAAGTATTTAATATGGCAATATTTAAAGGACAATTCAGTGGAAAGATACATTTTGGGACATCTGCCCAGCTCTATAGGATTCCCCTTGTTTAGAATTTCTCGTCTCTCCCAAACCCACAAGGTTGGAGTGGTCTGGGGTTGCATCCCTGCTCTGTCACTCATTAGCAGTGCTGCAAATTATCCAACAAACTCTCTGTCCCTTGATATCTTTGTCTGTAAAATGGGGATTATATTCTCGGGTGGTTGTGAGGATTAAAGAAGATAATGCTTAGAACAGCAACTGGCATTTAGTAAATAACAAATGTCAGCCATTATTTCTGAGCTCCACGCTCCTGGCCTGGCTACCCATGCCGGAAGCGTCTGATTTCTCCCCCTGGGAATTTGGAATCGGGATGGCACTGGGGGTTAATCTTCCCATGCAGCTGCACCTGGAGTATGAAACCTTGGTACTTGGCTTTGAGGTCTGAGGAGCAGAGAATGTGGTCCACACAAGAGAAATAAACCTCAGTGGGAGAAAGCAAGTCCGACCTGGGGTCCTCATCATTTTCCCTGTCCTGCTTCAAGTCCCGGGCTGAGCCGGCTCGCCTTCCTGCCCTGGTTTCTAGCAGACGCCAGTCTGCTTATAAAAAAGCATCCTTTGTGCTTGGACTAACTTGGGGCGGGGGGGCTTATACAGGCAACCAAGAATCCTAACTAATCCACCAACACTAGAAAAAAGATGAAATCTACTTAGGAGAAAAAGGAGGAGGTACAGAGGGAAATGAATTACAACATGCCACCAGCGAATAGCCAAGACAGTCTCTTCATCAATGAATTCGTAGTGGGAATTTTCCCCAGAAACTCGGTTTCAATCTGCTTTTTCACTTTTCCAGGATTTTCTCCTTTTAGATCCAAAGACTTTGACATTAGGTTTTAGTTTTGTTTAAAAAAAATTTCAAGTACACAGTAGGTGCTTCCAGAGTGACATGACAGGGAGAGAGAAGTCTTTATAAACAGGAGTCTCTACCTTGGGAGTTTTTTAAGGCAAAGACATGGACTGAACAGGTCAAAGTGGAGAGTGCCTTCCCCACCCCCTCAAAGATCTTTCTCGAGGAGAAAACATGGTTTTGACTTTTAACAACATAGATAATGGTTTTAGCAAAGAAGAAAGAAGGAAATTTTATTAGGTTTAGGTGTCAACAAGGGCCAAGAAACACCGAACAGAAACATTTTTCTCCCTCCCTCCGCCCCCTCCACCAACTCACTGATGGAACAATATAAGAACTCCTTTTGCCTCCTGTGGAAAGAAAAAGGAGTTGGGGAATCTAAGTCCTTATTCTAGGCTCATTTAACTCTCCAACAAGTCACTTAACTGTAGGGATCCCAAGAAATCAATTCCCCTCAATCTAGCAATTGTTCAGCTGCGGACAGCCTCGTGCTTGGCTTATAATGTTGTCATTCAGCTCTGTGCCCCGCCGTCAGTTTTGACCACACTTCCGAGAAGAATGGGGTGGCAAAAATCAAAAAGACATTCTCAAAGAACGGAGTCCGGTGTTGGAGGGTTCAACATTTGGCCTTTTGTGTCAGCCGCGTGTGGGCCGCCTCCGGGAGAAGGCCAGGGGGGTGAATGAAAGGGCGCACTTCACGGGGGGGACACAGGCACAATTCAGGCTCAGTCAATAGCAGACCCGGCTGGAATGCGCTCTGAGGCGCGAGGTGGGTGGACTCCCACGCAAAGGGCATTCTCACAAGAGAGCCTACCTGGATTGAAATAAAAAATAATATTTAATAAGTCCTGGTCTCCCCACGTGATGGCATTCTTGTACTTCTGGTACAGAGGGTATAGCATGTCCTCCCAAGCCAAGCCTGCTGGAATCATGCTGTTCTGGAAAAGAGAAAACCAGTAGAGCGGCTGAGGCCCAGCGAATACATTTTGTCCACGGAGAAACCTGGTCCCCCAAATCCCCCCAGGAATGAAGCAAAATAGAGGAGGGGTCCTGCTGGCCTCAAGACACAGGACAAAGCAAAACTAGGGCTGCAAACTGTGGAGTTCTGCCAGATGGCACATGGATACTAGATGGGCCAGGGACCACGAGCTGGGGCTGCAGTTTCCGCTCAGAAAACTATGCCCAAACGGAACCTCTCTTTCTTATGCTGAATTCCTGCCTCAGACAGCAAGGAACAAAACACAGATGGCAGAATTAAGGCATCTAAGGTAAAACACCTTCTCCTTGTCTTAACGTAATTTACTTTTAAAATAAAAGCAACACATTCATAGACTAAATATTCAAATAGCACACAAAGATAAAATTACAAAGTAAAAATATTCTTCCTCCATCCTCCTACCATTTCCACCCCCACTCTTCCCAGAAATATCCACAGTTAACAATTAGGTATTCTCTTAGGTATTTCTTCTGGAAATTTCTAAGCCACAAAGGAGATCATACTTTATGGTACCATGCTTTGTTGCATTTTAACTTTTGCCCTTAATATCTTTTTAGTCTTACTTATCTTACCTATAGATTGATCTACCTCTTAGTAAGAGGAGGATTTTTTTTTAATTGACTAGATCTCTACTGATGTTCATTTAAGTTCTTTCCAGTTCTCTACTAGGATAAAAGATGAGGCCATGAGCAGTCTTTTACAAATATCTCTGTATGCTATGTAAATATATCCCTCGGATAATTTCACAGATTTTTCTATGGCTTTTGCAGTTTTGGGTATACACAGAATTTAAACATTATAGAATTCAGAAATGCAACATAACATTCTTGAATAGTAAGCGTGCTGAAGCTTTAAATTCCTCCACAAATACCTGGGCTTTTCCCGAACAAACAAGTATTTCATAACTTTCCAAATGCTCTCCTCTTACCTGGCTCCTTCCTTCCTCACCTATAAGCCCCTTAACTTCCAAAATCAGTACACTGACAATCTAGGAACCTCACTGTTGAAATGACAAAACCCCAAATTCTAAACACGAAATAGAAAGTACTTCCTTACCTTAAACTGGGCACTTCTTATACGAGTTAAATTCATCAGCATGACTCCTGAATTAACTCCTGCAGAGCCATAGTAAGGGTGCCGAGCAAAGCGGCTGTACCAGCCAATCTTGGGGATTTCATGTTCCGGGGCCATGGCTGCAAGCTGGGTGGCATTAAACTGCCTCAGAAGCTTCCAGATGTCATCGACAGGTCTCAGAAAGAGAACGTCGGTGTCCACATATAGAAGGGAATCCACATCCTTTAAAATTACCTTTGTGTATTTGGGGAGAGGGGAGAGAAATCAAAACAAAAACAAATCAGAAACAAAGGAAATGATCTGATAGGTCAACAGGGCCACCAATTTCACTGGTCAATGCTGAATTCCAGAAAGGTGTTATGACTCTTGGCTTTCATTCCTTCCGTCTCCTTTGACTTCCGAGATGAATATTAATTGAAGGGTAGAGACTCAAAGGAAGATGAATCTTCATTTAGTCTGGTTCAATTCTAGGACCCTAGACTATATTGGGGAAGGGTTGAACCTTCAAAGGAATGACAGCATCAGCATATGGACCGAGGGTCTCTCATCTACTTTCATCCTTCCATGAAGCCGTCTGTCTTTCTTAGTTTTTTCTTAGATCGTGGGTCTGGCATTAGACAACTTGAAGTGGACAATCTCTAGATCAGCTCATGCCAGCGTTTGGGGTAAATACTCTCTGTCTCTGGATCCATTTCTTCTAGTGTTGATGGGTATAACTGCACCTTTTTGAAATGACATTTTTAGCTAAGATTTAGTCTTGGGAACAGGAGAAACAAATCATTGGCCAGCTTTGTTTGTAGATCAGAGATTGGCAAACTTTTCCTCTAAAGGATCAGATAATAAATCTTTCAGTCTCTTCATGGCAACAAAACAAAGTCTGCCATGGTAGTATGAAAGTTACAATAATGCATAAAGGAATGGGCATGGCTGTGTTCCAATAAAACTTTATTCAGGGGGACTAAAATCTGCATTTTATAGGATTTTCAGATGCTACAAAATCTTTTGCTTTTTTTTTTTTTTTTTTTTTAACCATTTGAAATGTAAAAGCCATTCTTGGCTCATGAGCTGTGGTTTTCAACTTCTGTTGCCATTCATTCAAGCCAGCCTTCTGAAGCAAATGAATTCTCCTGTCCCAACTACTTGGCTTACGAGAGTTTTACCTTGGAGTTAGAGATTTCAAAGACTTAGTTACTAATTGTGTTATTTGCCTTATTTTGCCATTATTCCCCAAATATTGTGGTAGCTTGATTAAAGAAGGATTTGAATATTCCTGTATCCCTTGGCCTAACATTATCCGAACAACAACGTAAGACCTAATACCATAATGACACTTGCAATGGGGTCAGCGTCTGTATCTTCAAAATTCATATGCTGAAGCCCTAACTCCCAATCTGATAGTATTTGTGGATGGGGTCTGTGCGAGGTAATTGAGGTTCAATTAGGTCCATGAGAGTGGGGTCTTCATGAAGGGATGAGAGCCCTTATGAGAAGCCAGAGACCCTGTTCTCTATCATGAAAAAAAGAATGAGAAGCAGCTGTGTCAAGCCAGGAAGAGGTACTTCTTAAACAAAACCCGACCAAGCTGGCACCATGATCTCAGACTTTCAGCCTCCAGGACTATGAGAAAAGACATTTCTGTGGTTTAAGCCCCCAGTCTTTGGTATTTTGTTACGGCAAGCTGACTAAGACAATGTTCCACTGGGATCCCCAATATTTAAAATCGATGAACATGTATGTGCAGTATATGATGGATTATCATGCACATTTCAGACTTGAATGGTTTCAGAGCTTACATGATCAGCCACAGGATTTAGCTTTCTTTCTCACTAGGGGAATAGATTTTACAAACCAATAAAAAGAAATTAAGAATAACGATTACCAAAAAAAAAAAAAATAATGATCACCTATCATTTCATAAAAGATTATCTTGACATCCATCTTAACAATTTGAAAATCTTAATTTCAGACTTAAGATGAATTTTTCAAATTAGACACACAAACTTAAAAAAAATATGCCCTACCCTATCCTTATTTTTTTCTTATTTTGCCATGGAAAGGTAAAAAGTTTGTCACAGACTAGCATCTATGTGATCATTTTGTTTTGTATTTTTGTTTTTGTTTTTTTAAATCACAGTTCCAGAGTACTGTGGAGCAAAGGCAAGCTCTCGACAGAAGTATTAGTAACTGCATTTTATGATACAAACTATGAATTACATGTAAATACAGTCATGATGCCTTGAATGCCCAACACCATGCCAAGGGCTCAACCTCCTGTCAATTTATTTTACTGGGAAGAAAAGCTAAAGCAAAGTAAAGGGTTCTGTCCAAGTTCATCTGTCAAATACTGCTAACGATTGCTGCATTTGGGCTAATAAGGTTATAGCAAGATTAAGTCACTTTCTAGAATGGGTATTCAGGGAAAAGAGACTGTATGATGTTCCAATAAAAAGCTAATTTAGAATTACAGAATTACAGAGGAAGAGGAACCTATTTAAACCCATGTGAAATAGTACAAATTTCTCTTTATGGCTGATTATCTAATAAGGCCTGAATAAAAGCACATAATTTAATGCTTTAATAAATTAAGGGTTATGCAGACCTCTACCCAGAAGAATCAAGCTTGATCTTAGCCAAAAGGCTAAGAAGTGATAAGCTTGCTGACTTGATTGCCCTATTATTTTCTTGGCCTTAAATTATCATTTTTATTAAAGTTATCATAACTTTTTCAAAATATTACCATTCCTCATCAAAAGAAAAAAGAAAAAAAGAAAGACTCTTCTGAAGAAGGTTTGGAAAAAAATTAAAAAGATCTGAAAAATAGAGATATTCCAATAGGAAGTTATAGGCAATATCATTAATCAAGAAAGACAAAGGAAGAAAGTTGTATTGGAAATTTATAAAACCAGAATAAGCTTATATAGGGTAAAATTTTTATTTAACCAATACCAATTATTTGGTACACAAGACTGCTCCCCTTTTTTATTATCATAAACAATACTACAATAGGTGCCTTTTTTGGGAAATTTCTAAGCACATAATATGGCATTTCTTTTTCTCCTTTTTTTTTCATTTAATTTTTTAAAGTTTGTTGCTTGCTTATTACTTGTTTTGAGAGAGAGAGGGGTGCTTGGGTGGCTCACTCGGTTGGGCGGCTGACTTCGGCTCAGGTCATATCACGTGGTTCGTGGGTTCGAGCCCCGTGTCGGGCTCTGTGCTGAGCACTAGCTCAGAGCCTGGAGCCTGTTTCAGATTCTGTGTCTCCCTCTCTCTCTGACCCTCCCCTTCTCACACTGTCTCTCTCTCAGAAATAAATAAAACATTAAGACCCATATCTAATCCCTCCTCTGTGGGATTCTGGAGACATGTCTCCTGGAGTAGGACTGAGGGACACAGAAAAAAAATTTAGGAATACAGTTCCTGGCTACTAATTTTGGGAAACTTGCAAGACTTTAGTTAAGAAGGCAAAGCCATCGGCGCCTGGGTGGCTCAGTCGGTTAAGTGTCCGACTTCTACTCAGTTCATGATCTTGTGATTCATGAGTTCAGGCCCTGCGTTGGGCTCTGTGCTGACAGCTCAGAGCCCGGAGTCTGCTTCAGATTCTGTGTCTCCCTCTCTCTCTGCCCCTCACCTGCCTGCACTCTGTGTTTTTTTCTCTCTCTCTCTCTCAAAAATAAATAAGCATTAAAAAAAATGGCAAGGCCAGTTCAACTTCCGCTACAGATTACAAACTAGGGCCTGTGGGTCAAATTCAGCCAGTGAATGGATTTCTTTAAAAATTGACCACATAGCCTTTTTAAAAAATTGAGTTAGTTGCCAAATTTTTTTAAACTGAAGATCTCTCAGAAATATCCGCATTTCTGTCTTTAAAAAAAAGAAATCGACAGTCCCGACAAGAACAGTCTGCATCCCACACGGGAACCATCTGCTGGTGCTGCTTTACAGGCACTCCTTGCATTTCCTGCTCATTCATACAATCAACATTTATGTAGGGTCCACTAGGTGCCAGGGGTGACCAGCAGTGACCAAGACAGACAAAAATCTCTGCCCTCAGGAGGGAGACAGATCCTAAATAAGATATACTGTTGACATAGTATATAAATATAAAATTTATTTATAGTATATAAATAAAGCAGGAAAAGGGACCAGGGGTCCCAGGGATAGAGGAGTTTCCAATTTTGAATAGGGTTGGAGAGAAAGTGGTGCTTCGAAGAGGTGAGTAAGTGGGAATAAAGCAGGCTGGCATACTTCCAGAACAGCTGGGGACCAGTGTGGCTGGACCAGGGCTAACCAAGGGAAGAAGAGTCAGGGAGGAAGACAAGAGAGGTATGTGGGCCACTTAGGGCTTTGTTTGCCCTTGGAAGAACTTTGGCCTTTACCCTGAGTAAGATGGAAGCTAGTGGGGAGATTTAACAGAGGATGACAGGATCTGACTTAGCGAAATGGTCACTGTGGATGCCACACTGAGAGCAGGTGATGAAGGTACGCAAGGGAAGCAGGGAGAGCAGTTAGGACACCATTTTAATAATTCAGTTGAGATGTGATGGTGGTTTGGCTCAGGGAGTAACAACCCAGCGAGTGGGTAGTGGTAGAATCCTCGATATAGTTTAAGGGAAGG
Organism: Hyaena hyaena; assembly: GCF_003009895.1. Classification (NCBI taxonomy): domain Eukaryota; kingdom Metazoa; phylum Chordata; class Mammalia; order Carnivora; family Hyaenidae; genus Hyaena; species Hyaena hyaena. Next base: position 1,821,139 of record NW_024080680.1, read on the forward strand.
GCCAACAAGATTTCCTGATGGACTCTACGTGTTGTGTGAGACAAAGAAAAGTCAAGCGCAATTCCAGGGATTTTAACCTGAACAAAAGGTATGACAGAGTCACCTTTAACTGAGATGCCACCTGATGTGTATCATTCCCAAGTTACCTGTCTGGCCCTCACGGGTAAGTATCAGCATTTGTAGCCGCTGAAGCCTAGCTCCCTCACTCCCTCCTCTGTATCTGCTCTCCTTGAAATGTGAAGAAGCCATAGGTGCCCTGGGAAGGGATCCACGAAGGGTGGGATTCTGGGGCAATGGTCAGATCACCTAGTTCTTGACCATCATGGTGGTTACAAAGGCATGAGCTTATTAAGCATATAGAGAGTTTGGGTAGGTAGGTCATATTTCCAAATGGACACACAGAAGCAGCCCTAATGGCACACCTCGGAGAAGTGACAGTCCTTGAAAGCTTGAGTCTGGTATTTGTGAGTTCAATTCCTGGCAGGATGACCTCCTAGCCCTGTGGCTTTGGACAAGTTCCTTCCTCAGTCTTTCCAGGCCTCAGTTCCCCATCTGTAAAACCTGGAAAGCACGATCTCCACCACCACCACCCCTGTCCCCAGGTCGTCCTCGTGACCCAGTGAAATAGCACACACAAGGGACTTGGTACAATGCCTGGTACACAGTAAGTACTCAATAACTAACAGTGCCGTGGCTGTAAGAAGGCGCTGTGTTTTCCCTTGTCAAGTGTCAAGTGTAATTAGCTACCATTGCTAGCAATACCCACAGCACTTCAAAACATGCCAACCACAAAAAGCCTCTTACATAGAGTCAGGCGAGAAGAAATGAAGTTTTTGAACTTTCTAATGTCATAATCTACTTATTGCCTTGAGTGAAAACAAGTCCAGAAGGCCTTTTTACTCTTTATCTGAAAAAAAACAAAACACCAGGAAAAAAAGAAAAAAACCTCACTCGTTCTGTAACATTGTGCCTCTGGAGGCTAATTCTGTAGCAATAACTGCGGTATTAATTTAAAGAGGATCATTCAGCCATGTGATAATGGGAAGAGGAATATTTACTGAAAGGATATAACATTAGCCACTCTAATTCCCTTATGGAAATCAGTCAGCGCTAGAAATGAGTTGTTTTCTTAGGAAAGAGGGGCAGACAGGCAGCACACAACTTTGACAGTACAACTTCTTGGTTAAAAGCTTTGGGTCTGAGGGGCACCTGAGTGGTTCAGTCGGTTGAGAGTCTGACTTTGGCTCAGGTCATGATCTCACTGTTTGTGGGTTCAAGCCCTGCATAAGGCTCTGTGCTAAATGCTTGCTCAGAGCCTGGAGACTATTTCGGATTCTGTGTCTCCTTCTCTCTCTGCCCCTCCCCCGCTCATGCTCTGTCTTACTATATCTCTCAAAAATGAATAAATGTAAAAAAAACCCCACATATATGTATATATATATATATATATCCATATATATATATATATATCCATATATATATATATATATCCATATATATATATATGTATACCCATATATATATATATATAAAGCTTTGGGTTTGAAGTCTAATTACAGTAGCCCCCACCCCCAGTCCATGAGGGATACATTCCCAGATCCTCGGTGGATGCCCAAACCATGGGTTATACTGAGTCCTCTATTGATACTGTGTTTTCTCCCACGTGCATATATCTATGATGAAGTTTAATTTATAACTTAGGCACAGTAAGAGACTAACAATAACCAATAATAAAATGGAACAATTATTACAATATACTGTAATAAAAGTTATGTGACTTCTCTCTCTCAAAATATCTTAGGGGCGCCTGGGTGGCTCAGTTGATTAAGTGTCCAACTTTGGCTCAGGTCATGATCTCACAGCTCATGAGTTTGAGCCCCAAGTGAGTTTGACAGCTCAGAGCCTGGAGCCTGCTTCGGATTCTGTCTCATCTGTCTCTGCCTCTCCCCCCCTCTCAAGAATAAAAATAAACATTGAGGCGCCTGGGTGGGTCAGTGGGTTAAGCGTCTGATTCTTGGTTTCACCTCAGGTCATGATCTCACAGTTTCATGTGTTTGAGTCCCGCACTGGGATTTTCTCTCTCTCTCTCTCTCTCTCTCTCTCTCTCTGTTCCTCCTTTCCTCCTCCATTTGTGCTGTCTCTCTCACAAAATAAGTAATTTTTTTAAAAACCTGAAAAATAAAAATAAATATCAAAATATCTTACTGTACTGTCCTCACCCTTCTATGATAATATGAGATGATAAAATGCCTACGAGATGACATGAAGTGACAGGAGGGACGTAGGCACTGTGACGTAATGTCAGGCTACTAATGACCTCTGGCCCTATGTCAGAAGGACTTCTGAACTGAGGCTGACCAGTAATCGAAACTGTAAAGAGCAAAACACGGATAAGGGGAATGATCCCTTATCAATTCAAATTCCGTTTCTACTACTAACTGTGTGGTCTTGGGCAAGACCACTTACACGTTCTAAGCCTGTGTCTCCTCCTGTAAGTGGCGTAGGGAACCCACTTCACAGAACTGCTGGGATGATGAAATGGGACCGTGCACGTGGCAAACACACAGCAAGCGCTCAGTCACTGCTCTGCAGTCCATGCTCTGCACCATTTGACAGTGGTGCTCTCTCCATGGCTAGGATCCTACATTCACAGCCTGGGGTATGTACCTGGCTACTGCAGTAGTGGCAGCTGTCGTAGTAGTAGCGAAAGAATGAGGCATATTCTCTGTTGTCAAGGAGGTCTGATGGGGGAGGCAGATAAGAGGCAGAGCAAAGTAAGGTGTGGGTGATGACAGGGGAAGCAGGGAAGCACATGGCAGAGTCCCTAATCTCATCTGTGGTGAAAGCAGGGAAGACTTCCCAGAAGAAGCAACATTTATGCTGAGCAATAAGTGAATAGTAGGGCAAAGAGTACTGAAGGTAAGTGGAACAGCATGTGTGAAAAGGTCCACAACCAAAAGACAGAGTGTGACACAGAATGGGATGGCCAGGTGCCTGGTGGCAGGAGAGCCAGGCTGGTGAGCTATTAGACTAGCAGAGTGGGCAGGGCCCAAACAGATGCTATGCTGACGGGATCCTGAGAGCAAAGGGGTGACGTCTAATGATGTGAACCATGGGGCGCCTGGGTGGCTCAGTCAGTTAAGTGTCCGACTTCGGCTTGGGTCATGATCTCATGGTTCATGAGTTCGAGCCCCATATTGGATTCTGTTGACAGCTCAGAGCCTGGAGCTGCTTTGGATTTTGTGTCTTCTCTCTCTGCTCTTCCCCTGCTCTCTCTCTCTCTCTCTCTCTTTCTCTCTCCCCCCACCTCAAAAATAAACATTAAAAAAAATCATGTGATGCATACAGGCACATGTACCTCAATGTTCATAGCAGCACTCTCAGCAATAGCCAAAACATGGAAAGAGCCTAAGTGTCCATCAATGGACGAATGGATCAAGAAGATGTGGTTCATCTATACAATGGAATACTACATGGCAATGAGAAACAATGAAATCTGGCCATGTGTAGCAACATCGATGGAACTTCAGAGTGTTATGCTGAGCGAAATAAGTCAGGCAGAGAAGGACAGATACCATATGTTTGCACATGTAGGAGGATTAGGAGGATCTTAACAGAGGACCATGGGGGAGAAGAAGGGGGGAAATAGTGGGGGAGAGGGAGGGAGGCAAACCATGAGAGACTCTTGAATGCTGAGAACTGAGGACTGATGGGTATGGGGGGGAGGGAAAGGGGGGTGATGGGCATGGAGGAGGGCACTTGTGGGGATGAGCACTGGGTGTTATATGGAAACCAACTTAACAATAAACTATTTAAAAAAATAAACATTAAAAAATAAAATTTAAATTTAAATTAAAAAAAATAATGTGAACCAGAAAACCTAAGGTGAGATGCTTCCTCTTCTACTCACATAGCCCACCCACACCAAGCCCTAGAGAGTTCCATCAGCTTTTCCTCCAAAACCATGTGAAGCTCCCCTTTTCTCTCTCTCTCCTAGGCAGGATTACAGCTTCCTTACAGTCTGGAAAGGTCTGTTTGCTGGTCTCACTGTGTCCACACTTACCCCCATCCCACGCCCCACCATCTATTCCTCACAGAGTAGCCAGAGGGATTTTTCATCCTTGACCCATGGGTTATTTACAAGCCTGTGGTTTGATTTCCAAACATTTGGGATTTTCCAGATTTCTTTTTGTTATTCATTTAAAAAAATATTTCTTAATGTTTATTTCTTGGAGAGGGACAGAGTATGAGCAGGGGAGGGGCAGAGAGAGAGGGAGAGACAGAATCCAAAGCAGGCTCCAGGCTTCGAGCTGTCAGCACAGAGCTTGATGCGGGGATTGAACTTGTGAACCGTGAGATCATGACCTAAGTTGAAGTTGGACACTTAATCAACTAAGTCACCCAGGTACCTCATCTTTAGTTATTCATTTCTAATTTAATTCTCTTGTAGTCAGGGAGCAGAGACTACATGGCTTCAATCCTCTCAAATTTATGGTCCAGCATATGGTCTCTCCTGGTGAATGTCCCCCATACATGTGAAAAGACTGTTTATTCTGCAGTGTTGGGTGGAATAGTCTATAAATTCTATAGCTGTCAATTAGGTCACGTGGCTTGATAGTGTTGTCAAGGACTCTATATGCATACTGATTTTCTGTGTTTGTTTATTCTAACCAACAAAGGTCCATGGAATTTTACCTCCAGACATTAAGGAAGGGGTGGAGAATTATGAAATAACTGAAAATTCACTTACATCAACAGATATGATGAAGTCTTAGTAGTTTACTCTTGCTTTTGTTTCCCTTGCCTCAGGAGACATATCCAGTAAGAAGTTGCTTCGCCCGAGGTCACAGAGGTTACTGCCTGTGTTCTCTGGGATTTTAATGTGTTCATGCTCCACATTTATGTCTTTTTAAAAAAAATTTTTTTAAGTTTATGTATTTATTTTTTAATATATTTTTAAAACTTTATTTATTTATTTAAGAGAGACAGAGACAGCATGAGTGGGGAGGGGCAGAGAGAATTCTAAGCAGGCTCCATGCTGCCAGCACAGAACTGGATGCAGGGCTTGAACTCACGAAACCTTGAGATCATGACCTGAGCTGAAACCAAGAGTCAGATGCTCAACTGACTGAGCCTCCCAGGTGCCCCATGTTTATTTATTTTGAGAGAGAGAGAGAGGGAATGAGCATGTTTGAGGGGCAGAGACAGAAAGAGAGAGAGAGAATCCCAAATAGATTCCACACCACCAGTGTGGAACTTAATGTGGGAATGAACTCACCAACTGTGAGATAATGACCTGAGCTGAGATCAAGAGTCAGATGCTCAACCAACTGAGCCACCAGTCACCCCCACGTTTAGGTCTTTAATCCATTTTGACTTTACTCACATGTGGAATTTAAGAAACAAACAAACAATCCTGGGAGTAAAAAGAGAGAGAGAGGCAAACCAAGAGACAGACTTTTAACTAAAAAGAACAAAGTGATGGTTACCAGAGGGGAGGCTGGCTGGGGGAATGGGTGAAATAGGTGATGGGAATTAAGGAGGGCACTTATTGTGATGAGCACTGAGTGTTGCATGTAAATGTGAAACCACTAAATTGTACAGCTGAAACTAATATTACACTGTATGTTAGCTAACTAGAATTTAAATAAAAACTAAAAAAAAAAAAAAATCCAGCTATGATTTTGGACCATCATTCATTTTCATACTAATCAGTCAGTTACCAAAAGGAAAGCGCTGAAGTCTCCAACTCAGCCTGTGGATTTGTCTATTTGTCTAAGTATGTTTTTGCCTTGTAGATTTGGACGCTCCTTTAGGTTGGTGGTCACTCATTTAGGTTGGCGACACCTTCCTGGTGGCTTTTACACCATTAAGAACTGTTCGGGAGGCTTTTTCAAAAAATCTGCATTAGAGGATGCCACTTTCATTCTTAAACCCCTTTAAGACCTGTCACTGCACTTGAAACAGTCACACACATACCACGGCCCGCAAAAGGCCCTGTAGAATGGACATGCTCTGCTCACCTCCACCCTCGTTTGCTTTCTGTGGTGTTCTTTCACCTTCTAGCCGACCTAAGGTATTTTCTGGCTTCAGGGTCTTAAACTTTTCATTATCACTCTGTTACCGTCAAATTCAGCAGAGGCCGGGGAATGAAATAACTAACTTAACTACGGAGCCAATAAGCATTTAATTCTCTTCCTACAAATGGCCAGAGTCTCCTCTGTCGGAGAGGCTCTCACGTCTTTGCTGAGACCGGTACTAACATATAAATCTCTTCTTTCAGAACAAAAATAAATGGAAAGAGGGGACTTCTTATTTACCAAGGAATCATCTTTTGGAATTCCTCATTTACTAAGTTCATGACATCTGACGTAAAGAAGATAAGGTCTCGAAATATGCTTAAAAACATCATGCTTATTGGAGCACCTGGGTGGCTCCATCGGCTGAGTGTCCGACTTTGGCTCAGATCACAATCCCACAGCTCGTGAGTTTGAGCCCCACATCAGGCGCTCTGCTATCAGCACAGAGCCTGCCTGCTTGGGATCCTCTGTCCCCCTTCTCTCCGCCCCTCTCCTGCTTGCTCTCTCTCTCAAAAATAAATACTTAAAACATGAAAAAATTTTAAAAAGAACATGTTTATTGACTATGAAATACATGTGCAGCCTCTGATGCATTAGTCAGTTTCAAGGTTTGTGAGCTATTGTCTTAGATAATTGCCTAAAGAACCAAAACCATGATTAGTGTGAAAACGGACGACGTTCTCAGATCATACCTGCTGCTGTAAATGAGTTGGCAATGACTTGATGTTTCTCTCCTCCTTGGGAGTCTGTCCATGAAGCTCCACTGAGCTTCTGTGATTGGCCATAAGCAACTTCCCTGGCCTGTCAGTGAAATGCTCCCAAAGGCTTCCCCCAGGTGAAGCAGGTTTTCCCATTCACTGTACTAGAATACCCAGTTCTGACTTATCCTTTAGATCTGAGCTCAGATGTCACCTCCTCCGTGAGGCATCCTAGACAGTGCCCGCCCCTCCCCCTTCCCAGTCTCCTCATCACCCACGATCCTTTTCCCAATACTTCTTACACCAGTGGCCTTTGTTGAATTATTTTCTATTTACTGCTTGCTTCCCTGAGTAGAATAGAAGCTCTGTGAGGGCAGAGACCCTCTGTGTCTAGTGAAGTTCTGACGTCTGTGTGCCTCGCACCATGCCTGGTATAGAGATTAGGCATCCAATACATAGTTATAGAAACCAAGGAATTCAACTGCTGACCTGCAGCAGAACCACTAAAAAACTTAAAATGCTTCAGGGCTGATGGGTAGATGAGGACAGGTCCTGACAAACAAGATGATCTGTCAACACATGAAGTCTAGGAGACCCAAGTTCCAGAAAAGAAAACCAACATAACACCTCCCACACCGAATGAATGCCCCTTTGTTTGCATGTCCAATACATCCTCTTCTGCCGAGGGGACAGCTCAGGGCTAAGCATGTAATTCCAACCCCTTACCTCTGAAGTTTCTCACAAGGTTCTGAAAACTGAGGAAAAGGTAAAGGAACCAGAGGAGGAAGAACAAAACAGAAGGAAAGACAAAGGAGCCATTCAGATCCAAGTGGAACCAAACTCGAGAGAAGGAACCTTTGGAAAATGCCATCAATGATACTCACAAGAAGGTAAAAATAGGTAAAGAGGGTGAGAGCAGGAGGGGGAAGCAGAGAGGAGGAAAGGAGAAGGTTTCAAGAAATAGGAAAAAAAAAAACCCAACCTCTTTTTTTTTTTTTTTTTTGTCCGGGTGAAGAAGACAGCTATGCATATTAAAAAAGAGAGAGAGAGAGACCTTCTTACAACCAAAATAGCCACAACCCATTTACTCAGAATGGGCAAGGCACAGTCTCCCTATTTACCGAATCAGATCATGAGTAAAGAAAGGGAAAGGCAGATGTGGAAAGGCCCAAGAAAGGCAGACGCTGCTGGTGTGGGGATGGGAATGAGCTCTGGAGACGGATGGTGGTGCCCAACTGAATGGACTCAGGCCCACAGCGCTGGACGCCTCAACCCCATGCAAAAAGCTAAAAGCGTTTTATATTGTATATATCCTATAATAAAAATAAGGAAAAGGAAAACACAGGCACCGTTAGCATACCTTTTCAATTAAAGTGTGCTTTCTGCAATGCACTCCGTGGTGTTACTTAAGCTATTTCTACCTTTGTGAATTTTCACTTCCCTAAGCCAAACATATTCGAGGTGTTTTTCCAAGGTATTCTTTCATTCTTTCATGGTTCAACCAGGTCGCTGTCCTTTTTTCTTTTTTTTTTTTTTTCTCTTCTTGTTGTGAAATATCAGTCATATAGCACACTCTCCCCCAGGCCAGATGTCTATCAGAGCTGACCAAGAGGACATCTTGGGCCAAGAAAGGAGCATGGGAGAGTATTGTCCCTTCTGCTACCTGCCTCCTGCTCTCTCACAGAGAGCTTTCCCGGGTGGGGGGTGGAGGGGGGGGGATGGGCAGACTCTGGGAAAATGTTAGGTGACCCCTGCCCCTTCCCACTCTACAGCAAGATCAATCGGATGGAAGAGAGCGTCTAAGGTTATCTGGACCTTCTGCTCTGGGACCTAAATTCCAAAGTCTCCACACCAAAAGCAGAAAGGAAAGAAAATTCTACATAACCACATAAATCCGCAATTCAATAAGAATAAGTACCCTTTCCCTCCACCGTTTTGCCACGTTCCTTTTGAAAAAAACCCCACACTGGACCTAGAGTGACACAAGCTATTACAGAGACAATAATTTTTGAGGAAAGAAAGCTGAATAAATAACAAACATTTCCACCAACGTCTAGGTAGTGTGGAAGGTCCTCTAGTAAAGAGAGGTGGAAATTTGAAGGATGAAAACTGATCCGAATGGGTAATAGCCCGAGACCCAAGTAAACAATAATCCCATAAAATAATTAGGTAGGTAAGATACTACCACTCTGTGTAAGGTACTGTTCCACCAGTTGAACCTAATGAGGTAGTAGTAGTATCCCCATTTTATAGATGGCAAAACTGAGACACAGAGAGGTTAAAGTACTTGCCAAAGTCACAGAACTCTGAGATACTGAATCAACAGACTTTTTTGTCAATAAACTAATTTACAAATGTAGAGGAATAATAAACTGATCCTTTTGCTTACTCAGTAGCTGTTGCATGTTAAGCATCATTCTGGGCCTTTTATATACATTGGTACCAGTGCTTCCACAGCCTTGCTAGAGTGGTATTGTTACCTGCATTTAACAGATGAGCTCAAATAACGTACCCAAGGTCACTGCTAAAAAATGGCCATGGCAGAGTGAAACCGGGGCTCTCTGATACCAAGGCTCAGGCTGATTTTCACCTAATGCTAACAGCACATGTTCACATAATGTGAATGGTGGATGTTGTCTGTCATAGCGCAGTTATTCTTGAACTTCCGTGTACATGAGAATTATCTATGAAGTTTGTTTAAAATGCAGATCCCCCGTCCCTTCCCCTGGATTCTGAATTATTAGGCCCCTGGAACCTGTCTATACGTATGTACGTATTTTTAAATGTTTTATTTTGAGACCATTTTAGACTTTCGAAAGAGTTGCAAAGAGTCCAGAGAGCTCCCGTGTACTCTTCACTGAGCTTCCCCAAGTGTTAATAGGTGTCATGACCACCGAGAACTTGTCACCACTAAGAAATTCACCTTGTATAACACTACTAACTTAAAACTAAAGAAATGACTCTGATTTTAGCAGCTTTTCCACTAATGTCCCTCTTCTGGTCCAAAATTCAATCAAGAATCTCACATTACATTGAGGTGCTATGTACATCTTCCTAGTTTCCTCCAATCTTTCCCGGTCTTTTCCTCAGTCTTTCCTTATCTTTTCATGATCTTGATACCTTTGAAGAGTACTGGTCAGTTACTTGGTAAAAGGCATTCAATTTGGTATCTGGTGTTCGCTCATGATTAGACTGAGATTATGCATTGTCGGGAAGAACACGGCAGAGGTGAAGTACCCTACTCAGGGTATCATATCTGGACGTACATGATGTTGATATGTATTACTAGCGATGTGAACCTTGATCACTTGGTTGAGGTACTGTCTGCCAATATTCTCTGCAGTAAGCATATTATTTTCCCCTTCATAATTGCCAAATATTTTGGAGGAAATACTTTGAAACATGCAAATATCCTGTTTCTGGTTAAACTTTCACCCCCTAATTTTAGATCTTAACTATAGTCATTAGTGCTATGGTGTTCTAATGGTCATTTTCTATTTTCTGCATTCTTTCTACAAATATTAATTAGAATTCTTCTGAAGGGAAGAGTTGTCATTTCTCCCACGTATGTATCCATTTAGTTATTTATTTATATTAGTATGAACTTATGGAAAACTATTGTATTTCAGGGGTTATAAGTCAATACTGTCATTGTTTATTTTGTTGCTCATGCTGTTTCAACTCTGGTCAGATGGGAGCTCTTTCAGAATGGTTCCCGTGCCCTTTCAATATGTCTCCCTCCTTCCCTCTCTCCCTCTATCCATCCGTTTTTTATTTTAGCACATTGTTAATTTCCAGTACCACAATACACTCTGCTTCCAACCTCTTTCACTGGATACAGTTAGGAAGTGTACCTATGTATACTAACCAATGCATACACATATAGCTATAATTATCTATCTATCTATCCATCCACTCATTCATCCATCCATCCAAAAAAAAGAGTCCAAATGGATACCTGACCTCAGGAGACTGTGTGTATGACGTGTGACTTTGAGAAATGATATATGAAAGGAAAAAGAAATTTGAGCTTAGATTATTAGGGTGTTGAGCTGAGTTTTAAAGAATTGGGTATGATCTTAATAAGCGAGGCTAAATGTGTGGGAGTGAAGTGGTCAGGGCATTGTCCCCAAGCAAAAGCATGGAGAAGGATAATACATTCAGGGGGGCAATGGCAAACCAGCCTGGCTGGACAGGTAAACCATGATTTGGAATAATGCTGAAGAATTAACAGGTGAGCTCAGTCAGAAGGCAAAGGGCCCTGAACAAAAGGCTGAGGGTTTGGACTTGATCCTACATGGGAACAGAGACTCTGAAAAGGTTCTGAGCTCAGCATTCACATGCTGAGAGTAACATTCAAAAACCAAACATCCAGGAGTGGCCTGCAGGAGGGAAGGGACACAAATGGCAAGGAGAGGAGTAAACAGGGCAGTACAATGACACCGTTCTCTACTATCACTGCCATGTTTATTTTTTTGTATTAAGGTAATTACAGCCAGACCCAGAACACCTGGTCAGAAAGAGGCCTGTACTTTCACGGTGAGTCTATGTCTTTGCAAATGTGAACAGATAGTGTCCACACATTATGAAAAGCTTTGATGTTCTTGTTTTCTTCTCTTTCTTGCTGGTTTGCCAATTTAAGGAATTCTCCAAATTACACAACACACTAATGACTGTTTGTGTGTTATAGAAACAGACAAGGCAGCAGTCTGTGGTGTCAGAAATTCACGTTCCTCTTTTCCTGTCTATCCCCTGCACACCGCTACTCTAAGCCCCCACACCCTCTCTCTTTTCATTAGAACGAACTCATAGTAACACTTCAATGAACATCACCTCGACTGTTTCTACACATTTACCTGTATGTGTGATTGTAGTATGGCTAGACATTCTGATCTCAACTCACTTGTCACCTCTTCACAGATCTCCACTCCCCATTACTCTCTAAACTTACTAAGGTTTTTTCCCATAATTCTTTTTACTGCCTGAAATAAAATGTATTAACTTACTTTTTTTTTTTGTCATTCTTTCATGGTTTGGATGTAAGTTCGATAAGAGGAGGAAATGTAGCTCTCTTGCTCACGATCATATTTCCAGGGACAGACACATACCTGGGGCTCAATAAACACTGTTGAATGAATTGCTGTGTGTATATATACACTCACACACATACATGCATTTGGATTTTTAAAAATAGTAGTGGAATCATTCTAAACATACTTGTTAACTGTCTGCTTTGAGATATTTTTCTGCAAAGGATGTTCTGTTCGAAGCTGAATTTTCTCAAACATCCTATTTGATAATGTTAAAATAGCTTAAGATAGGAGAGAATCATGAACACTTGGAAAGTATTGTTCCTATATAATAATTTTTTCCTGTTTTTTAAACAATTTTTTAATATTGATTTTTAAAAATATTTTTGTTTATTTTTTGAGAGAGAGAACAGAGTGTAAGCAGGGGAGGGGCAGAGAGAGAGGGAGACACAGAATGTGAAGCAGGCTCCAGGCTCCAAGCTGTCAGCACAGAGCCCAAAGCGCGGCTCGAACTCATGTGCAGTGAGATCAAGACCTGAGCCAAAGTCAGATGCCTAACCAACTGAGCCACCCAGGCGCTGTTTTCCTGTACAAACATTAGGAGTTTGTACAAAAATAAATATCCATTTTTTATTAAATACAGATCCACCATTTTAACTGTTTTGAGATGTTAAGGTTGTTCATTAAATTACCAGCTTAAAATTTGGTGGCACGGAAGAAAATTAAACTACAGCAATTTGTATTTTTGCTTCTATTGTGCCCTCTTGTGGAATTATATGTAACTTACATACTCATTTTTGTGAAGTTCTAAGAAAGAGCAGAATGTACCAATGTCATGACTGCATTCACACATGCTCCCCATTAACAGACTCCTCTTATCAGTTTAATCTTTGATCTCCATGCAAACAACAATTCAGGCTGCCTCCGAGTTGGACAAATAAATGATGGCTTTGCTTAGGGTAGTTCTCCTAAAATTCTGGCTCATCAAACTTGTATTTGGTCTTTGATTTCATCATCTCAGCTGTGCGGCCAACTGTTATATTTGCATGCAGGACGTTTTCCACAGGCCTTGCGCTACCGAAGGTATCTGATTTCTCTGGTGCGCTCTGAGATAATGGCTCTCTCACATCTTCCATCTGGTTCCATCCCTTTTGGCTTTCTTCTTCCTGTTATCAGGTGTTGCAATCCCAGCCAGCAAGTACACACTATCTTTTCCTGTTGACTGCAGACATCCTGTTAGCCATGGTAACTGTCATTTAGAGCAGTCTAGTCTTTTGGATGTGTTCTCTGCTAGGGAGTTGCTGAAAACAGGATCGATCACTGGGTCTCCAGAACTCCAGGTCTTCACTAGAATTGGACTAGTTTTCTAAGAATGTTTTCCCTTTCCTTATATTTGAAAATCAAATCCAACCAACATTTACTGAGTATTTACCGGCGGTGAGGCTAGACACTTTTAGAAGTGTTATACCTTTAAATCCTCTCTGTTGCTCTTTGAAGCACTTGCTAAAGCCCTAATTATAAATCCATGCTCCCTCTCTTCCTCTCCTCCTCCCTCCCTCCTTCCTATCTTCCTTCTTACCGTCCTTCCCTCCTTCCTTCTTTCACCCCCTCCTTTCTTCTTTCCCTCCTTTCTTCCTTCTTCCTAACCTCCTTTCCTCCCTCTCTTCCACTCGTCCATGCATCTAACTAATTTTACAGAGTGCCATCTCTTATTATGTGCCATGTACTATTCTAGGTGCTGGAGATCAAAGATCTTTCTCCTGATAGGGCTCACATGATAGTGGAAGAAGTAAAAAAAAAATGAAACAAATAAGTACGTTGGGTAGTACTCTACCTCTGAAGAAAGCAGAATAGGGGGAAAGCAAGGTGGAACAATTTTAAATATAACAGCCTTACTAAACAGCAAAGCAAAGACATATGAGCTTTAGTCACACCTATTTAATAGTGGAAGAATGGAAGGTTCGGGAGGTATTCTGGAACACTGTGGTAATGTTTTCTGTAAGTACAGGAGAAAACTGTGGCCCTTTGAAAATGCAAGAAGTAGGGCAGAATAACTATATTATAGAAGAAACTTGGGCTTGTTTCCGTTTCCTTATTTATAAAAAGGATACAAATCAGAGTTGTGAAGAGTTAATGAAACCATAAACCTCCAGATCCTCCAGGTGTTGAGAGCAACAGGCATTGCATGGTCTTTGGCCACGTAGCATACATTCTTCTCTCGGTGGCCTGTCCTGAAGACACATCTCAAAGCCCACTTCTCAAACTACTTTCAACTGCATTTCACAGTAAGAAGTCCATTTGCATCATGATTCTAGTACATGCATAAATACATGAAACAGAAACAGAAAACTCAAAAATAATATTTGTCCTTGTTCTCTGCAATGCATGCTCACTATTCTATTCTACTTTATTTAATTTTCTGGAAATCTGATCATAATCCACTGAATGGATTTCAAAAGTTACCAGTAGATGATTTTCCACAATTTGACAAATACAAGGGTTGAAGTTAACAAAGGCTTGGTAAATAATTAAATACAGATAGAGAGACAAGTGGACACATAAAAAAAAATTCCACGTCTCTCACTGCATTTACTACTTTTCACAACTAACAATCAATTCCAATTCTTCAAGTGCTTTTTTTGAGGGGCACCTGAGTGGCTCAGTAGGTTAAGCATCTAACTTCGGCTCAGGTCATGATCTCACAGTTCTTGGGTTCAAGCCCCATGTCCGGCTCTGTGCTGACAGCTCAGAGCCTGAAGCCTGCTTTGGTTTCTGTGTCTCCCTCTCTCTCTGCCCTTCCCCTGTTCACACTCTGTTTCTCTCTCTCTCAAAAATAAATACACATCAAAAAAATTTTTTTAAATAGAACTTAAATTGTTTTGGATATGTGCATTCAAGTCACTAAATAATATGCTAAAATAACAACTGTTTCTCTGAATTTACAGCACTTCTGACACCAAATGTGTCAATCCTCCAACAATGCAAATCGACTAAGTATCCTACAATTCAATTATGACACTAACCACCTGAGTACAGACACCACTGGGTAAGGGCCCAGTCTGTCAAGATTGCACCTCACTTGAGATGCTAATCATGGTTCTTGGTTCCCAGGTACCCACACTTCTGTCTAACTTGGGTACAAGTACATGAGCGTTCCCATGATCTTCTCCTCAAGTTAGATGATTTGCTATAACAACTCAGAAACTCAGGAACTAACATTTTCATTTGTTTATTATAAAGGATATAATAAACGATATAGATGAGGAAGTACATAGGGTGAGGTCCAGAGGGGTCCCACACACAGAAGCTTCTGTCTTCACAGAGCATGGCGGAGGTCACCATCCAGGCACACGAATGTGTTCATCAGTCTGGAATCTCTTTGTAACCCACAGTCTATACATTTTTATGGAGGCTTCATCACTTGGGCATGATAGTTTATTAATTCAATCTCTAATTTCCCTCTACCCTTCCTAGAGGATGGAGACTAGGGTTGAAAGTTCCAAGTTTCTAGTCATGACTTGGTCTTTCTGATGACCAACCCAAGAAGAGTCACCTCAGTGGAACAAAAAACACTCCTATCACCCAGGGGATCCCAAAGGATTTAGAAGCGTTGTGTAAGATGCTCTTATTAACCCAATCATACAGGAAATTATAAGATTTTTTTAGGAGCTCTGTGTCAGGAAAAGGGTCAAAGACCAAATACTAGAACAAAAGGTATGCCTAGCACCCCTATCACTCAGGAAATCAGAAGAGTTTTAGGAGCTAGGTATCAAAAACCAAGGGCAGAGTCCAAATACGTATTTCTTATTATGTCACACATGTCCTATCTATTGATTCTCTACCCTGGAAGATAATTTAGCTCCCTTTCACACAAACTCCCAACCCCACCAGCTTCTCAAATACACCCTTTTTAACCCCTAATACAGCACATCAAACTACTGTTTAGCTCAATACACATGTTATCTTATGATGGCCATGTAAACACTATTTCCAAGCAAGCCATGGAGTGAACCACAATACTTGACCTTTCTGTACAACACTAGTTTCCCTGGAATTAATAATTGCCTTTTGGGCTGTTATTTTGCTTACTTTTCCACATATTTAGAAAAGTTCCCTCATAGCTTCCTGAGATGCTTTAATCAATGCTATGCAGCTCTTGCTTTCTTTCCCCTGAAACTCCTTTTATGTCTTTTGTGGGATTCCTTCTTCCAGGATCCTAAATCTTTACTGATCTACTCCTTCATTCTGGTGGAGCGGTCTATCAGCAGCTCCCTGAGGGAAGACTCCAGACAGAAGAGGTAACTATTTCAAAACTGTTCACATTTGGAAATGTCTTGGTTCTACCCATGTGGTTGATTGGTAGTTTGGCTGGGTATGGAATTCTAGGTTGGAAATTATGTTGTTCTGAATTTTAAAGGCATTAGTCCAATATTTTAGCAATTCCATTATTACTGTAAAGAAATCTGGAGCTCTTCTGGTTTCTAGTTCTTTGGATGTGACCCCTTCTCCCCTAGTGACACTTAATATGATATTCTCCCTATTGTTCTCAAAGTTCAAGTCCTTTCTGCCATGTGATCTAGTCTGCTGTTGAATCCCTTGAATTTTTTGGTGCACTCATTGTATTCTTCAGCTCTGTGATTTCTGTTTGGTACTTTCTCATATTTTCTAGCTCTTTGCTGAAATTCTCACTTTGTCTAGGCATTGTTCTCTGAGTTTGGTGAGCATCTTTGTTACTGTTATCTTTTTAATCAAGCACTTAGGGGCGCCTGGGTGGCTTAGTCGGTTAAGCGTCCGACTTTCGCTTAGGTCATGATCTCGCGGTTCGTGGGTTCGAGCCCCGCGTCGGGCTCTGTGCTGACTGCCAGCTCAGAGCCTGGAGCCTGTTTCAGAATATGAATCACACTCTCTCTGACCCTCCCCTGCTCACGCTCTCTCTCTCTCTCTCTCTCTCCTAGAAATAAATAAAAATATTAAAAAAAAAATCAAGCACTTATTTCCATTTAATTAAGGTCTGTCTCTGGAGTTTTACCTTGTTCATTTATTTGGAACATATTTCTCTGTTTCTTCATTTTCCTTGACTCTCTGTTTTGGATTCTGTGCATTAGATACAACAACCACCTCTCCCAGTCTCCTATACATCTCACTATAATGTATAGATGAACCTTTTGAATCAATCTCACCCAAGCTCTATGTTGTCTCTCAAACATTCTTGATGATTCAGTCCACCTTCTTTGTTCTTAGTGGCTCCCAGTAGTTAAGAGTGCCAAGACCCATCTCAGTGTGGGTGAAATGGGTATTTTCTTGCTTGCTAAGTATGTTGGAATCACTCAGCAAGCTCCTAAATTTCTTTCAGAGAAAATTATCCCATGTGTAGCTGTAGACTCAGAGTATCCATGAGAGAAGGTGAATTCAGGAGGCCCCTATGCTGCCATCTTGGACTGGAACCCTGAAAGTCGAAGCCAATCTAATTGATGTTGTATGGCTTTGTTTGTTTGTATGTTTGTTTTCATTTAATGTGATAATCTTTTGGTAGTTCCCTCAACCTGGAAATCTGTGTCTAAGAAACTTCCTTGAATTAATTTCAATGTTGATTCCTATCCTTTGTGTTCCCTATTCTCATTTTCAGAACTACTAATTTTCAGATATTGGATCTTTCCTCTAATTTTCTGTTCATTTCACTGCTATTCTCCATTTCATTGGCTTTTATTGTTTATCACTCTACTTTTGGAACAATTTCCTCAACTTTCTCTGCAGTTTTTGTATTGAGTTGCTCATTTCTGCTACCACATTTTGAATTTAATTTTATATTTTTTAAAGTTTACATATTTATTTTGAGAGTGAGCGAGGGAGCAAGCAGGAGAGGGGCAGAGAGAGTATCCCAAGCAGGCCCCACACTGTAAGCACAGAGCCTGACATGGGGCTCAAACTCACAAACTGTGAGATCATGACCTGAGCCAAAAATCAAGTCAGACACTTAACCTATTGAACCACCCAGGCATCCCCATACATTTTGAATTTATAAACATTTTGGCTTTAGTCTCTAAATGTTTCATTTTTTTACAGAACCCTATGCTTCTTGGGGCTCCTGGGTGGCTCAGTTAGTTAAGCGTCCAATTCTTGATTTTCACTCAGGTCATGATCTCATAGTTATGAGACTGAGCCCCACATCAGGCTCCACACCCAGCATGCAACCTGCTTAAGATTCTTTTTCTTCCTCTTCCCTTACCCCTCTCCTGCTTATGCTCTCTCACTTTCTCTCTCTCCAAAAAAAAATAATAATAATAATAATTCTATGTTCTTTCATGTAATATTTTCTTTCTCTGAGGATACTAATGACAATTTTTTTAGAAGTTTTATTTATCCTGCATGTATTGTTTTCTCTAAGTTGATAGTTTTTCTTTATTTGTTTTGACCTCTGTCATTTCTGTTAGTTTCTTCAAATGTCTAGTAATCTCTGAGTTTCATTAACTCAGCCTGAGTCAATTATGATTGCTTGCAACCAAAGAATTATGTTATACTAGGTACTCAATAAAGATGAGTTATGATTCTTATACTTCATAAAAGACCTGGTAATTCCAGAACTACTAGCAAGGTGATCATGTTGGGGACAAAAAGATAATTTCCTACAATGTGTCTGATATTGTAACAGTAATATTCTCTGCTGAGGTATGTTCTGACTGTTCTGTGTTGTTTATGGCTTGGCCAAATAGACCAAAATCCTTTTTGTTACTACCAGCCAAGATAAAGTCCCTTTGGGAAAAAAGTTAATCAGCTCAGTAGTATCTTGCCACATATCAGTCTTTTTAATGATAGCAACTATAATAAAAATAGCAGCTCACACTTACTATGTGCCAGGCACAGTTCTTAAGGATGTTCAATGTATTAACTAATCTAAATATTTACAACACTGTTGTTGTGAGTTGGTAATATTCTTATTCCCATTTTACAGATGAACAAATTCAGGCAAAGAAAAGTAATTTCCCCAGGTTACAAAGTAGTAAGTGGTAGAAGCAAGATCTGAACATATTTGGGCTACTTTAGAGTCTATGGTCTTAACAACCACACCATATTGCCTTGATACATCTCAAATTAATTTCTATCTCCATTAAATGCTTCCTAGTACTGTGGCTATTAAGTTTCTTAAAGGCCCCAATATATATATATATATATATTTCTCATCCTAACGAAGTACAAGGGCTTGCTTATCTGAAGGCTTGAGAAGAGATGTTATAGAACTAGTCATTCTCAACTCAGATAATTATCTGTTGTTTGGCTTCTCTAGCATATCTTCCTCCATCTTCTAAGGACAACCCTCTCTCCTGTGGAAAAAGTCAAACCTGTGGGTCAGATGTAGGTGGCCCCTGCTGCCCATGGATGATAATGTGATTTAACTTGGGCTAATAAGAGTATCTTATCTTTCTGGGTGTAATGATTATTCAGGGAAGGACACATAAGCCATGCAAGGGCAATCATAATATACCACAGGATTTTTTTTTTTTTTTTTAATTTTTGAAAGACAAAGAGAGGGAGAAAGAGAGACCATAAATGAGCAGAGGAGGGACAGAGGGAGACGGGATCTTAAGCAGGCTCCAGGCTCAGGGCAGAGCCCGATGCATGGCAAGATCTCATGACTGTGAGATCATGACCTGAGCCCAAGTCAAGAGTCGGATGCTTGGCCTACTGAGCCACCTAGTTGCCCCTAACCCAGGATTTTTATGACAGTTATTAAGTACCATGCTTTTGCTTTCTCTTATAATGACTTTACTCAAATATAAATTACATATCACTTCATCCATTTAAAATGAACAATTCAATGGTTTTTAGTATCTTCAGACTGGTGCAACATGAACACAATTTTTTCTTTTTAAATTTACATCCAAATTAGCATACAGTGCAGTAATGATTTCAGGAGTAGAATCCAGTAATTCATCCCCTACATATAACGCTCAGGGCTCATCTCAGTGAGTGTCCTCCTTAATGCCCCTTGCCCATTTAGCCCACCCCCTCCCCTACAACCCCTCCAGCAACTCTGTTTGTTCTCTTTATTTAAGAATTTTTTGTGTTTTGTCCCCCTCCTTGTTTTTGTGTTTTTTACATTATTTTTGCTTCCCTTCCCTGTTTCATCTGTTTCGTATCTTAAATTCCATATATGAGTGAAGTCATATGATATTTGTCTTTCTCTAATTTCGCTTAGCATAATACCCTCTAGTTCCATCCTTGTTGCTGCAAACGGCAAGATTTCATTCTTTTTGATTGCCAAACATCATCACAATCTAATTTTAGGACATTTTCAGCACCTCAAAAAGAAATTCTGTACACGTTAGCAGTCACTCCCTATTTTCCACATCCTGATTAGCCTGAGGCGAGCACTAATCTACTATCTTTATAAATAGATTTGCCTATTCAGTACATTTCATATAAATGGAATCACACAACATGTGATGTTTTTGAATGGCTCCTTTCACTTAGCACGCTTTCAAAGCACACCCACACTGTAGCATGTATCAATACTTCATTTCTATTTCCTGCCAAGTACTATTCCATTTCACACACATAATTCATTTTATTTATCCAGTCAACAGTTGATGGATTGTATCTATCCTTTTGGGCTGTATCCATCTTCTCCCTCTTAGGAATAAATCTGCTATGAATATTTGTGTACATATGTTTTCATTTCTCTTCATTATCTAGAAGTGGAGTTGTTGAGTCATATGGTAACTCTATGTTTAATCTTTTGGGGAAATGGCAGACTGTTTTTCAAGGCAGCTGCACCATTTTACATTCCTACCAGCAGTGCACAAGATTTCCAGTTTGTCCATATCCTTGCCAAATTTTTGTTATAATGTCTTTTTGATTATAGCCATCCTAGTGGTGTTAAGTGGCATCTCAATGTGGTTTTGATTTCATTTCCCTGATGACTAACGATGTTGAGCATCTTTTATACGTATATTTCCCCTTTTTATATTTTATATTTTCTCTAGAGGCATGTCTATTCAGATCCTTTGCCCATTTTTTAATTGGGCTATTTATCTTTTTATTATTGAGTTGTAAGAGTTATTTGTAACAAGTTCCTTATCAGATATGTGATATGCAAGTATTTTCTCCCATTCTGTGGATTTCTTTATACTTTCTTAATGGTCTTCTTTGAAGCACACAAGTTTTCAAATTTGATGTAGTTCAAATTATTCGGTTTTTCTTTTGTTCCATGGGTTTTGGTATCATATCTAAAAAAAACCCAAAAACCCAATGTCTAATCAAAGGTCATGAAGATTTACTCCTGTATTTTCTTCTAAGACTTTTCCATTTTTAGCTCTTCTATTTAGGTCTTTGATCCACTTGAATTTATTTTTTTAATATGGTACAAGGTAAGGAATACCACTCTATTTTTCTGCACATAGATAATCAGTTTTCCTCGCACTGTTTTTTGAAAAGATTTCTCTCTCTCCACTGAATTACTCTGTACCTAT
Source organism: Hyaena hyaena (assembly GCF_003009895.1). Classification (NCBI taxonomy): domain Eukaryota; kingdom Metazoa; phylum Chordata; class Mammalia; order Carnivora; family Hyaenidae; genus Hyaena; species Hyaena hyaena. Next base: position 1,842,414 of record NW_024080680.1, read on the forward strand.
GAGGATTTATTTCTGGACTCAATTCTCTTCCACTGATCTATATGTCTATCCTTATGCAGTACTGCATTGGCTTGGTTACTGTACCTTAGTACTAAATTTTGAAATCAGGAAGTGAGAGTTTTCCAATGTTGCTCACCTTTTCCAAGATTGTTTTGGATATTTATGGGGTCCCTTGAGTTTCTTTTCCTTCCTTCCTTCCTTCCTTCCTTCCTTCCTTCCTTCCTTCCTTCCTTCCTTCCTTATAAGGATTATTTTTAAGAGCAGTTTCAGATAAACAACAATATTAAGAGGAAATACAGAGATTTCCACTGTATCCCCCATCTCTACACATGCATAGTCTCCCCTATTACCAACATCACTCACCAGAATGGTATATTTGTTACCAAGGATAAACCTACATTGAAATATCATAATCACCCCAAATCTATACTTTACATTAGGGTTCACTTTTGGGGTTGTGCATTCTGTGGGTTTGGACAATGTATGGTTACATATGTTCATCAGTATAATATCATATAGAGTATTATCACTGCTCTAAAACCCATTAGTGCATTGTATGTTCATCCACTACCCCTGGTTGTCCCCCAACCCGACAAGCATTTTCGTTGTCTCCATAGCTCTTTGCTTTTACCAGAAGGTCATATAGCTGGAATCAAAGAATGTGTAGCTTTTTCAGATTGGCTTCTTATGCTTGGTAATATGCATTTAAGTTTCCTCTATGACTTTACATGGCTTGATGGCTCAATTCTTTTTCATACTGCATAATATGCCATTATCTGGATGTGCCATAGTTTATTTATCCATTTACCTGCTGTGGGACATCTTGGTTGCTTCCGAGTTTTCAAAATTATGAATAAAGCTGCTATAAACATCTAAGCGCAGCTTAATGTGTGAGCATATTTTCAACTACTTTGGGTAAATACCAAGAAGTGCAACTACTGGGTCCCCTGATAAAGGTACATTTAGTTTTGTAAGAAACCATCAAACTATTTTCCAAAGTGGCTGCACCATTTTTCATTCCCACAGCAAGGCATGAGAATTCCTGTTGGTCTACATCCTCGTCAGAATTTGGTATCATCAGTGTTCCAGATTTTGACCATTCTAACATATGCGTAGTGGTATCTCATTATCGGTTTAATTTGCATTTCTCTGATGACATATGACATACAGCATATTTTCATATGCTTATTTGTCATCTGTATATCGTCTTTGATTAGGTATCTATTAAGGTATTTGGCCCATTAAAAATTTTTTTTAATGTTTATTTATATTTGAGAGAGAGAGAAAGAGAGAGAGAGAGAGAGAGAGAAAGAGAGAGAGCAGTGGGAGGGGCAGAGAGACAGGGAGACAGAATGCAAAGCAGGCTCCAGGCTCCGAGCTGCCAGCACAGAGTCCAATGCAGAGCTCGAAACCATGAACTGGGAGATCATGACCTGAGTCTAAGTTGCATGCTTAACTGACTGAGCTACCTAGGTGCCTTGATTTGGCCCATTTTCAAATTAGGTTGTTTCCTAATGTTGAATTTTAAAGAGTTTTTGGTGTGTTTGGGGTAATAATCCTTTATCAGAAATTTGCAAATACTCTCTCCCAGTCTATACCTGGCTTTCCCATTCTCATGATATTGTCTTTCACAGAGCAGAAGCTTTTAATTTTAACAAAGTCCAGCTTGTCAATCATTTCTTTCATTGATCATGTCTTTGGCATTATACCTAAAAAGCGATCACCATACCCAATGTCATCTAGGTCTTCTCCTATGTTATCTTCCAGGAGTTTTATAGTTTTGCATTTTACATTTTGGTATCTGATCCATTTTGAGTTACTTTTTGTGAAGTGTGTACGGTGTGGATCTATATTTATTACTTTGTATATGGATACCCAGTTCTTCCAGCACCATTTATTGAAGAGACTACCTTTGTCCTGGTTTATTGGTCCTCTATCAAAGATCAGTTGACTATATTTATAGGAGTCTATTTATAGATCCTCTATTCTGTTCCACTGACCTATTTGTCTACTCTTTTGCCTATACGACTCTGTTTTGATTACTACAGCTTTAGAGTAAGTCTTGAAGTGGGGCATCAGTCACCCAACTTTGTTCTTCTCCTTTAACATTGTATTGGATATTTTGAGCCTTTTGCCTGAACTATATAGATTGTTTATATCTGTAAAGTAACTTGGTGGGATTTTGATTGGAATTGAGTTGAATCTATAAATTGTCTTGGGAAGGAGTGACATCTTGACAATATTGAGTTTTCCCGTCCTCTTAAGGTCCTAAAGCTTACTTTGTAAGAGCCATATTAGCTATTAGGTTTTTAAAAAATGTTTATTTTTAAGAGGGGGGAGTAGGGCAGAGAGAAGTGGACAGAGGGACAGAGGATCTGAAACAGACTCTGTGTTAATGGCAGAGAGTCCAATGTGGGGCTCAAACTCACAAACCATGAGATCATGACCTGAGCTGAAGCTGGACACTCAACCAACTGATCCACCCAGGTGCCCCAGCTGTAGGGATTTTTGTAGATAGTTTTTTATCAAATTGATAACGTTTCCTTTAATTCCTAGTTTACTGACAGTTTTTATCATGAATAAATGTTGGATTTTGTCAAATGTTATTTCTGCATCTATTGATAAGATCACGTGCTTTCCTTCTTTTAGCCTGTCAATGTGATGGGCTATGTTAATTGACTTTTTAATGTTTGAGCCAGTCTTACATACCTGGGACAAATTCCACTTGGTGATGATGTATAATATTTTGTATAATTTTTTGGATTTGATTTGCTAATATTTTGTTGAAGATTTTTGTATCTATGTTAACAAGAGAGATTAGTTTGTAGTTTTCTTATTGTGTCTTTGTCTGATTTTGCATTAGAGCAATGGTGGCTTCACAGAATGAGTTAGGAAGTATTCCCTCTTCTTCTATCCTCTGAAAGAGATTGTAGAGAACTGGTGTAACTCCATCCTTAACTGTTTTTTTTGTTTTAATTTTTAATGATTTTATTTATTTCTGAGAGAGAGACAGACAGACAGCATGAGCAGGGGAGGGTTAGAGAGAGAGGGAAATACAGAATCTGAAGCAGGCTCCAGGCTCTGAGCTGACTGTCAGCACAGAGCCCAATGCGGGGCTTGAACTCATGAACCGTGAGCTCATGACCTGAGCTGAAGTCGGCTGCTTAACTGACTGAGCCACCCAGGCGCCCTCATCCTTAACTGTTTAATAGAATTCACCAGCAAACCCATCTGGCCCTGGTGCTTTCTGTTTGTAAGGTTATTAATTATTGATTCAATTTCTTTAATAGACATAGGGCTGTTCAGATCATCTATTTCTTCTTGTGTGAGTTTTTTTTTTTAATTTTTTTTTTAATGTTTTATTTATTTCTAGGAGAGAGAGAGACAGCATGAGCAGGAGAGGGTCAGAGAGAGAGGGAGTCACAGACCGAAACAGGCTCCAGGCTCTGAGCTGGCAGTCAGCACAGAGCCCGACGCGGGGCTCGAACCCACGAACCGCGAGATCATGACCCAAGCGAAAGTTGGACGCTTAACCGACTAAGCCACCCAGGCGCCCCTCTTCTTGTGTGAGTTTTGATAGTTTGTCTCTTTCAAGTAATCGATCCATTTCACTTAACTTATCAAATTTGTGGTCATAGAAATCTTAGTATTTTGGGGGGGCACCTGGATGGCTCAGTTGGTTAAGTGTCCGACTTTGGCTCAGGTCATGATCTCACTATTCGTGGGTTCGAGCCCCGCGTCGGGCTCTGTGCTGACAGCTAGCTCAGAGCCTGGAGCCTGTTTCCAATTCTGTATTTCCCTCTCTCTCTGACCCTCCCCTTCTCATGCTGTCTCTCTCTCTCAGAAATAAATAAAGCATTAAAAATTTTTTTAAAAAAAGAAATCTTAGTATTTTTTTATTAAACTTTTAATGTCCATCAAAGTACATCTGTAGTAATGATGTCCCCTCTTTCATTTCTAATATTAGTAATTTGTGTACTTTCTCTTTTTTATTAAGTTAGCCTGGCTAGAAGCTTACAGACATTATACTTCCTTGGATTTCCATATGAATTTTAGAATCAGCTTGTCAATTTCTGCAGTGAAGCCAGCTGGGATTTTGCTAAAGATTGCATTGAATATGTAGATAATGTTGAGGACTAATGGCATTTTAATAAGATTAAGTCTTTTCATCTATGAATATGAGTCATTTTTCCATTTACTTAACCCTTCTTTAATTTCTTTTATCGACTCTTACAGTTTTCAGAGAACACATTTTATACTCATTTTGTTAAATTTATTCTTGGGGATTTTATCATTTTTATCATTATACATGGAATTACTTTCTTAATTTTATTTCTGGATTGCTTATTGGAAGTGCTTAGAGATACAATTTGTTTTTGTGTCTTGGTTTTGTATCTTGCAACCTTACTAAATTTGTTTATTTAAAAAAATTTTTGATGTTTATTTATTTTTGAGAGAGACAGACAGAGTATGAATGAGGGAGGGGCAAACAAAGAGGGAGACAGAATTCGACCGGCTCCAGGCTCTGAACTGTCAGCACAGAACCTGACGTGGGGCTTGAACCCATGAACCGTGAGATCATGACCTGAGCTGAGGTTGGATGCTTAACCAAATGAGCCACCCAGGCGCCCCATTAAATTTGCTTATTAATTCTAAGCATTTTTTATTATTTATTTATTTTTTAATGTTTACTTATTCTTGAGAGAGTGAGAGAGCGAGAGAGAGAGCGAGAGTGAGAGAGAGAGAGCGTGAGCATGAGCAGGGGAGGGGCACAGAGACAGGGAGACACAGAATCTGAAGCAGGCTCCAGGCTCTGAGCTGTCAGCACAGAGCCCTCCACGGAGGTTGAACCCACAAACCATGAGATCGTGACCTGAGCCGAAGCCAGAGGCTCAACCGACTGAGCCACCCAGGCGCCCTAATTCTAATCATTTTTTAAGTTGATTCCTTAGGATTTTCTATATATGATATGAAGTCATTCGAAAACAGAGATAGTTTTACTTCTTTCTTTCAAATCAGAATTCATTCTGTTCCATTTTCTTGTCTGAATGCCCCGACTAGAACTTCCACTGCAATGCTGAACAGAAATTTTGAGAGCATAGGAGCGTTTGGGTGGCTCAGCCAATTAAGCGTCCAGTTCTTGATTTCAGCTCAGGTCATGATCTCATGGTCCTGAGATCAAGCCCCATGCAGTGCTCCATGCTGGGTGGGGAGCCTGCTTAAGATTCTTTTTCCCTCTACCTCTACCGTGCTCATGCAAGCGTGTGTGTGTGTGTGTGTGTGTGTGTGTGCGCGCGCGCACAAAAATAGTCTTCCTCTCTCATAAAAAAAAAGAAAGAAAGAAATTTTGAGAGCATTTAACTATTTTTTATTTGGTCTTAGATATAAAGATTTCAGTCTTTTACTATTAAGTATAACACTAATTGTGAAGTTTTTGTAGAAGCCCTTTATCAGGTTGAGAATGTTCTCTTTCTATTCCTAGGTTTGAATGTTTTTATCATAAAAGGTTACTTGATTTTGTCAAACTTTTTCTGCATCTATTGAGATGTACATGACCTTTTTGTTCTTTATTCTGTTTATATATTATATTAATTGATTTTACTATGTTAAACAAACTTTGTATCCTTGGGGAAAATCCCACTTATCTATGGTGTATAATCCTTTTTTGAGTTGCTGGATTTTCTATGGTAGTATTCGCTGAGGATTTTTCCATCTACATTCATGAGTAATTGGTCTGTAGTTTTCTTTTCTTGTGATGTCACTGCATGGTTTTGGTTAACAGGTTAATATGTGGCTTAAAACAATGAATTGGGAAATATTCACTTCTTTCCTTCCTTCCTTCCTTCCTTCCTTCCTTCCTTCCTTCCTTCCTTCCTTCCTTCCTTCTCTTTCCTTTCCTTTCCTTTCCTTTCTTCCTTCCTTCCTTTTTTTTGAAACAGATTGAAAAGAATTTGTATTAAATCTTAAAATTTTTGGTAGAATTCACCAATGACACCACTTGCTACTGAGCTTTTCTTTGTGGGTTAAAAAAAATTTACTAATTCAAAGTTGTCCATTTCATCTAAGTTATCTAATTGATTATCATACAGTTTTTTATAGTATTGCTTTATAATTCTTTTTATATCAGTAATGTTGATATTCATCTCCCCTCTCTCATTTCTGACTTCAGTAATTTGTGTCTTCTTTTTCTCTCTTGTTCAGTCCAGCTACAGGTTTGCCAATTTTGTTGATCCTTTCAAAGAATCAACTTTCAGTTCTGTTGTTATCCTCTATTCTTTTCCTATTCTCTACTTCATTATTTTTTACTCTAATCATTGCTATTTCTTTCCTTGCTCTTGCTTGCATTTGGTTTGTTCTTTTTAAAGTGTCTCGAGGAGCCTGGGTGGCTCAGTCGGTTAAGCATCCAACTTCAGATCAGGTCATGATCTCACGGGTTCGTGGGTTCAAGCCCCGTGTCGGGCTCTGTGCTGACAGCCAGCTCGGAGCCTGGAGCCTATTTCAGATTCTGTGTCTCCCTCTCTCTCTGACCCTCCCCTGCTCACTCTCTCTCAAAAATAAATAAAACATTAAAAAAATTTTTTTTAAGTGTCTCAGGTAGAAAGTTAAGTTGTTGATTTAAAATCTTTCTTCATTTGTAATGTAGCAGCTTACAACTGTAAATGTCCATCTAAGTACTGCCTCAGCTGCTCTCCTAAGTTGTGGCATGCCTATTTTCATTTATCTCAAAGAAAAGTAGGGGAACAAAAAAGACATGAGACATATTGGAAAAAAAAAAGTAAAATGACAGACATAGATTCAACTATCAGTAACATTAAATGAGAGTGGATGAAACAATCCAATCAAAAGGAAGAAACTGCCAGAGATAGTTGATTAAAAAATATGTAATCTGCTGTCTACAGGAAACATATGTTAGGTTCGAAGATACAAATAGGTTGGAATTTCTAATTTCTAATTTCTTCTTTAATTTCTTCTTTGACCCAATGATTATCTAGGAGTGTGTTGTTTAATTTCCACATATTTGTCAGTTTTCCAAATTTCCTTCTCTTACTGACTTCTAATTTCATTCCACTGTGATCACAGAACATACTTTGCGTGACTTCAATCCTTTCAAATTCGTTGAGCTTGTTGTATGGCCTAACGTGGTCTGTCACGGGAATGTTCCATATGCACTCAGAAGAATGGGTGTTCTACTAGTCTTGGGTACAGGGCTCTATAGGTATCTGTTGGTCCATTTGGTTTTAAGTGTTGTTCAAGTCTATTTCCTTGCGGATGATCTACCTATTGTTTAACTCATTATTGAGTTTTTGCTTCCAACCTATTTGAATCTTTGAACCTAAGATATGTTTCCTGTAGATAGCACATTACATATTTTTTTTTATCAACTATCTCTGGCAATTTCTTCCTTTTGATTGGATTGTTTCATCCACTCTCATTTAATGTTACTGATAGTTGAATTTATGTCTGTCATTCTACTTTTTTTTTCAATATGTCTCATGTCTCTTTTGTTCCCCCACTTTTCTTTTACTGCTTTCTTTTGCATTGAGTGGATATTTTCTAATGTAACACTTTACCTTAGTGATTTTTTTTTATCGTATTTTTCCTCAGTGGTTGCTCCTGGGCTTACCGTATATGTCTTATCAAAATACACTTCAGATTTATACCAACTCTATTCCAGTAAGACATACTAATGTTTATTGTATATAACTCTATTCTCTTGTCTCCATTTTATGATGTCATCCCTGTACATATTACATCTATACATGTTACAAACCCAATAATATACTGTTATAAGTGCTACTTCATGTAAGTGTATATGTTTTAAAGAAGCTGGGAGAGGAAGGAGAACAAGAATATATTTATGGAGTTTGTTATATTAACCTTCTTTTACCATTTCTGATTTTCTTCATTTGTTCCTTTGGATTCGAGTTCTTCTCTGGTATCATTTTCTTATCCCCCACAACTTTGCTCAATGCCAACCTCTTTTGTGCCATTATTTTTAATTACATTTCATTTCTATGTTATAGTCCCAGCAATAGTTATGTACATATTGTCTTCTATAATTGTTCTAAAAATCGATTAAGAGAATAAAGGATAAGAAATATTCATTATGGGAGTGCCTGGCTGGTTCAGTCGGTAAAGTATGCGACTTTTGATCTTGGGGTTGTGAGTTCAAGCCCCCCACTGGGTACAGATTACTTAAAAAAAATTAAAATATTGTCTTTACTCGTGTTTTTTTAAAAAGTGATTTTGAATGAGTGTTCAGAGCCATTTGCTTTCAGCTTCAACAACTTCCTTTAGTATTGCTTGTAGGTCAATTCTGCTAGCAACAAATTACCTCAGTTTTCTTTATCTGGTAATGGCTTGATTTTACCTTCTTCTTTTTCTTCTTCTTCTTCTTCTTCTTCTTTTTTTTTTTTTTTTTCCTGCAAGAAGCCTTATTGTTTCCATTTGGTCCATGGCTTGGGAGAAGGCTGGGAAAGGGCTCCAGGATGGTTAAAAAGCTGTCTTGCAGCCTCAGAAGAGGCCCAGGCATAAGTCCTTGCACCAGAGGGATTCCAGAGGGCCCCTCAAAGGCTGCTGAGCTTGAGAGGCTCCTAGTCATGTTTGAGGGTGAGCCTTTCAAATAGATTCCTACCCAGCCCAGCCTGGGGAGGTTAGAAAGTTTGTCGCCCATTTTCTTGATGAGTTTCACCTCATCTAGGAAGTGGTTCTCCAGGAAGTCATGGAAATGGGGGTCTGTGTGGGCAGAATTCAGGGCATGCAGATCCAAAAGGGCCTGGTTCAGGTTCTTTTCCAGAACAAGAGCTGCTTCCATGGCATCCAAGGTTTTACCCCACTCATCTTGGTATGGCTTCTGCACATCCTGTAAGAGGGCATGGCCACAGTGCTGTTTTTGCACCTTCAAGAGACAGCTCAGTAGGCTCACTCTGCCTCAGCCAACTTGTGGGAAAAGTAGCCCATGCCCTCCAGAGCCAAATCTTTGCAGTAGAAATAGAAGCCCAAAAAGATGTAGGTGTAGGAGGCCGGTAGATGCTGACCAGGTGGTTGACAGCAGCCCCCACTTCTATGGAATAATCCTGATGAATTTGAGAGCTCATATATGATAGATAATAAGGAGCTAAGCTCAAAACAGGGTGTTGGCTGGTCCCAGAGGCAGAGGGTACCTGAGAAGACAGTTCTGAAGGTTGCAACTTGAAAAAAATTTGGAGGGTGGTAGGAGGCTGGTAGAAGGGGCATGCTTGGGTCTGTTCCATCCAAACCCTGTTGAAGCAATAGACAGATCCACTGGACTGTTGGGCACACAGCCTATCTCACCTTCATTTTTAAAACAGTTTTGCTGGATAGAAGATTTTTGGTTGGCAGTTTCCCCCCACCCCGTGGCACTTCAAATATGTCATTCCATGGCCTTCTGGCCTACATAGTTTCTAACGAGAAATGTGCTGTTAATCTAAATGGAGTTCCCTTGTATGAACAAGTTGTTTTTCTCTAGTTGTTTTTAAGACTTTGTCTTTCAGGATCTTTATTATGATTTGTCTGCATGTGGATCTCTTCGAGTTTATCTTACTTAGAGTTCTTTCAACTTTGATGGATAGATAGTTTTTCATCAAGTTGGCAAGTTTGCAACCATTATTTCTTCAGTTTTTTCTATTCCTCCCTCTCTCTCTCTCTTTCCTCTCCTTCTGGCACTCTTACCATGCATATGCTCGCTTGCTTGATGTGTTGCACATTTCTCTCAGTCTCTGGTCAATTTTATTCATTATTTTTCTCTGTTCTTAAGACTGCATGGCTTTTATTGATTTATCTGCAAATTTACCAATTCTTTCTACTTTAATTTCAGGTCTGCTGTGAGCTTCTTTAATGACTTTTCATTTCAATCATTGTAACTGTTAACTCCAGAAGTTCCATTTGGCTCTTTTTAAAAATAAGTTTCATCTTTTTGTTGATATTCTTAATTTTATGAAACATTGTCATCATTGCTTACTTTACTTCTTTAAGTATGGTTCCCTTTTGTTGCTTGAAAATATTTATAATGGCTGCTTTGAAGTCTTTTGCTGTGTGTGTGTGTGTGTGTGTGTGTGTGTGTGTTAGATTCTTTTAATTACTGACAGCTGGGGAGGGCTGGAGGCCCATGTGGGGGTGGTGTACTACCTCCTGGTCAGACCCTCAGGAACCAGGCCCATACCCACAGGTTCTGAGCCCACACCAGTGGAGCCCCAGGGCTGTACTATGTTCCCTAGGGATGAGACTGCAGCAAGTGATCAGGGCGAGGCCTGGTCCCAAAGGGGTGAAGTCTTTTTCTATTAAATCTGACATCTGGGTCCTATCACAGGCATTTTCTATTGCTTGCAATTTTTTCCTATGAATGAGTCACACTTTCCTGTTCCTTTGAATGCCTCGAACTTTTTTGATGAAAAAATATGGATAACATATTTAGCATGTTAATGTATTATAGCACGATAGGATGTTTTAGAGAATATATTTTAGCAACTCCAACCTACGGGGGTTAATGATGTTTTTTTTCTTTCTTTATTTGTTTAGAATCTTGCCTGGACTGTTTTAGAGAAGTCTGCTTCACCCACTGTATGCGGCCTGTGGCGTTGTTCCTTGGTGGATACAGCCTTGGGCATGCACACAACCACCCCGCAATGAGAGTGGTTTTACCACCTCTCTTTGACTGACTCTTTCTCTAATCTTTCTGCTAAGCTGTCTACCTCTGTTGGTACTGCACCCAGCTATCAGCTTCCACTAATTGCCAGCTAATTGTTTTTGAGGCACAAAGTGTTCCTCCATCTGATCCAATTAAATTTAGGCTCATTGGCAGGGATAGTTTTTGGGCCAGTCTTTGAACATTGCTCTGGCATCAAGAAAGTACTTTTTATTTCTCATTCCCTTGTTCTCCCTGGTAAACTAACTGGCCTATAGTTTTGTTTGTTGCTTTCATGAAGGTACCAGCTTCCTCTTAAGGAAGCCCCAGGATGTTGGTTACTTTTGCCTGGAATGTAAGCTCTGTGATGCATAGCTGGTAGAGATGAGAACTGCTCATGACCTGCCCTTCCCGAGGTGATACCGTTATGTCTCAACTGGGAGCTGCAGAGAAAGGATCCCTGTATTCTTGACTGAATTATCCAGAGCTGACTTTCCATCATGCTGAGTTGGAAGGGAAAACCGGAGGGAGGTTCAAAGGTCACAGACTCTCCCTGTTTCTCACCAAGTTTTACTGTAACATGGAGAACACCAACATGTCTGACTCCATGTTGCTTCGATTTCCCTTGCTGGTGTGACCTAAGCTTAGAAACTTCTGCTTTACACTGGGTGTTATATGGAAACCAACTTGACAATAAACTATTTGTAAAAAACAAAAACAAAAACAAAAAAAACAAAAAAAAAAAAAAAACTTCTGCTTTAGCCCTATAGGTAGCCATGTTAATCAGCAAAGAAATTTTGCTTACAGCTAAGATGTGCAAAAACTGCTTTATACTCCAAACCTACCTTACCTGAGGAGATAAGAAAGCACAAACAGAAATGACTATGCTACGCATAACATTCACAGGAATGACATGACCAGATTCCTGTACACAAAGATCAAGTGACCAAGGACAAAGAAGTTACACAACCCTCTTCAGATATCTACAGAAATCAGTCATCTATGGACTCCAATCCTCTCTCAGTCTCCCGCTTTTGCTAACAATATAAAAGAAGCTTGAATTTCCTGCCAAGGGGAGATGGTTCTTTAGGAAGATAGTCTGCATCCCCTTGGTTCGCTGGCTTTCCAAACAAAATCACTTTCCTTACCCCAACATCTTGCCTCTAGATTATGGACTTGTTGTATAGCAAGCAAAACAAGCTTGGACTTGGTTACATTAATAGATTTTCTTGAATAATCTGTTTCCTTATTTGCTTAGGCCCTTAACACAATCTCCAAAGATTCTAGATAGTTGCTTTAAAAATAATCTTCACCAGTTATGCCTACCTCTCTGGGGAACATTTCTGCAGAGTTCCTCTGCCACCATTTTGCAAGTAGCCACGCTTTCTGTTCTTTTTTCTGCTAAGCTAAGCTTTGAGAATTTGGATCTCAGGCTGCTTCAAGCAGTCATTATGCTCCTGGAGTGAGCCTTGGAAGGAACAGAGGGAGAGGCACTCAGAGCCTGGGTGACATATGGGAGCCCCTGGATCAGCCCTATGCTTGGGATCATCTGCACTTCATGGTCAGTTAAGCCAAAACATTTCCTTCTTTCCTTAGCTAGTTGGAAGTTGAGTTTTTTCACATGTAACCAAGAGTTGTAACTAATATCCCGAATGTCAAACCTTTAATAGTGTGTGAGTAAATGATAAGGACTATGGAAAGCTTCTTCAACCAAACTGGTATCCAGGGTCATTTTCAAGGGAATTTTTGATAGCTCATCTTACCCTAATAATTTATAGCCTCTTAATGCTTAATGAAATATAGAGACATCATTTGTAGTGATTCTAATAGATGTTCCTCTTACTAAGGATTTTTAATATGTTCGCATACATCTGTCAATATTTGTTGACGTCCAAAGCACGAGTTCCAAGGAAGCCTCAATGTTAACTGCTACTGCTGAGTTATAATATTAATAATAGTACAGAGGCCTGACCTTAATTACAGTAAGTTCTTATAAGTCAGGTAAGCTCTCTTGTCCATTAGCTTGCAGTTGACTCATTACAATATTTCTTGTTAAGTACACAGTTTTCCAAATATTGGAACCAGTTACAAACCTTTTTAAGAAACTTCCCTTTAACAAAAGGGAAGATTATATATTGCTACTCTCAATGTGATGTAGAAAATCTAGGTAATCTAAGATTCCTATTTATTTGGCATGATATACCAAATAATAAAGGATGGTCAAGTTTGTTAGACCTATGGAAATATCCAGAAAATTCAGGAAGAGTTTACAGGTCAAGGCTGGAAGCAATTTTATTCTATTCTCTCATGACAACAGTCTTCCCTAACTTCTTCTTCTGAGATGGATGTTTGTGACAAGTTTTGGGAGCAAGAATGACATCAGACAGTACTGAAATCTTGGAACTTATCAACACTTTGTTAAAAAGGGCCTTTCTCCCTGAGTGAGAACTACATAGCACCTTGAGCTAATGTAAATTTCCATATTGGATGCCATTCACCAATAAAGTCTCTGAAAGTTCTGCAATTCAGTGATCTCTGTCATGTTTTAAATATCTTTAGGATCCCCAGAAGATCATAATTAGTGAGGAGATAGATTTTTGGAATCAAGGAGGCAGAGTGTGCAACAAAATATATAGAGCCATTATAAAATCTCACTAATTGCAATTAAATGGGAGAAAGGTGATATGAATTCATGACAATTATTTTTATAATAGTGAAAGCTTTATGGATGTCACTAAAGAAAAAGGGAAAAGCACTATTATAGGATAAAATTTAATGAACAGATTTGATTTATTTGTAATTGACAGATTGTTTTAAATACTTTAAGCTTCTAAGTTACCTGAAAGCAGTATGCATCTTAGAGAACTTACTAGTACAAGTCAGTTGGAGTTTATTTTGTCTAATAATGGTCCTGCTCTTAGAACCATTATTCACAGAAACAGAAAATTAAATGTCCACTGGTTTCTGGAACTTTATAAATCATGAACTGGTGGTATCTGAATTCCACTAATTATACTTAAGAATCTAATAGGCTTGAGGTGCAGACCTGTACTCTGATCTTATTCTGATAGTAAAATCTTATGTGAGAAGGGGTTTTCTTTCTACAGGCTTGAGGTAGATGACACCCCCTCAGAATATGAGGGAGATTGTGGTTCTCAATCGACTGACCTACCACTTGCTAGAATGTTCGCATTTGGGGATCTCTAGCTTCACTCTGCTGACTCAGCAGTGCCTCTGATTTGGTTTTACAGAGATGAATTTCAAGGAAAATGTCACCTAGATTTTATTTCAAATTACCCTGAGGATCAGTACATTCTACCGATGGCCCAAAATGCCATAATCTACTGTTATGATATGCGACTTAGAGAAGGTAAATGTCCTGTCAACCACAATCTCTCTTTATTATTTTTAAGGAGGGCTAGTTTCCATTATCAAAAGCAGATAAGGAATACCAACACTCATTTGTCATTCAAAATGAATACTTCCTTAGCTGGGAATGAATGAAAACCATCATGGGGTAGGTTTGTTTTTTTAATAGTAGCAATAAAGTCACAACTCAAGGTCAGGGAAAACTCAACTGTGGTTCCACTGGGTTTCTTATACTTTTTGTATAGGTTGGATGACAATTTTCGAACAGGAACTTGGGCTTTCAAATACATTTTCTCCCCTAAAACAGAGACAAGGAAAAAGAAACCTGACATTTTTTCCTCATCTTCTAAAATGGCAATCAGTTATTACATTACCACCGCACAGATTTTAGATCCAGTGTGAGGTAGTCTTTCCTTACCCACACTTTTATGCACTTAATCCCACCTCACAGGAAGGTCTGTGGCATGTGACAAGCAGGCCATTAAATGACGTAGGGAGTGAGTGTGCGCAGATAGGCACCAACAGCACAGCTAGGCCTTTTTCTTCTCATGGGTTCTGGGTAAGAAATGCTAAAAGGACCAACTTGTCATTTAGGATTTCAAGCCAAAGGATGATGAGATTTCTCGGCATGGTCAGCTCCTAGACACTTTTAAGTCAAAATAGGACCCAAACGAAACTCATCTCCTTCCTATGAAAATTGATCACCCTTTTGTCTTTTCCATGTCTCCAAGAACCACCATCCATTTAGTAGGATGAGCCACAGGAAGGTCATGCATAGCTGAATATAGGCAATTTCAAACAGATCAGCCTTATTATCTGTTCAGGTCAGAAACCTGGGTGAAATCTTTATCACCTCACTTGGCCAATTCAACTCTTAATAGCAGCCAGTCATGAGGACTGATAAATACTACTTCTTGGGGAGGTTCTGAATCCATCTTTAGGGCACCCACAATAGCCTACCTCATCAGCAACTGGCCTAGTGATTCTACTGGCCACACTGCAATGAACTAGCGTGTCCACTTTAAAATACAAGTCAGATCATGCCACTTCCTGGCTAGAAATCAGTCAACGGCTTCTCAATGTCCTTAATAACGCAAAGACCAGACAATGCAACCGCTACTGACCTCTTCATCCCATCTTGCTCTGTGCTCCAGTTCCTCTCCCTTCTGTCATTACCTCAAACATGCTTCTTCCCAACTCAGGGCCTTTGAACATACTGCTCCATCTGCTTGGTGCCTTCTTCTCTCTCATTGCCAGCCAGGCCCTTTCCACTCAGTGATCCCCACTTCTCCTGTGTTCATGCCTCAGTATAAATGCAATGCCCCAAAGACCTCTCTCTGACTAGTGTGGAATCCCAGGTTACACATATATCCATGAGATGTCATTGTAGATCATACTTCCAGTTACCTGTTCAGGGCCCTGCTAGGCTCAAACTCCAAGGGAGCAAGGCTATCACTAACTCGTTCACTACCGTTCTGCCATCACTAACCCAGGGCCTAGTACTTAACGGGCACCAAGTAAATGTTTGCCGAAAGCACAAATCTCACCAATGTCAAGACTGCAATTCATGAGTCAAAGGTGCCATCTTTGCTCCATGATAGACATAGGTTTTGATGTATCTTCAGTGAGGGATGTCTGGGAGCTCAGTCGATTAAGCATCTGATTTCAGCTCAACGTGATATCACGGTTTATGAGTTCGAGCCCCACCTTGGTTTCTGTGCTGACAGCTCCGAGCCTGCTTTGAATTCTGTGTCTCCCTCTCTCTCTGTTCCTACCCTACTCATGCTCTGTCTCTCTCTCAAAAAATAAACACTAAAATTTTTTTTGATGTAGCTTCAGTGATTTTTCTATTTAGAATTTTTAGAAAGGAAACAAAAGCATTCAATTAAAAAATTCAAAAGTGAAAGCCTGAACCAGAACTCTGGGCCTTTTCTGAATTACTCCCTAGCATGGCTACAACTGGCAGTAGTTATTGTTATAAGAGAAATAATAATAATCAAAGCAAACATCTATTGAGGGCCAACTATGTGCCAAACCAATGGAGAAACATGAGGCCTGGATCAGGTGGGGGGTTTACTGAAGTTCACAGAGGTAGTAAATGTAGGACCAAAGTCACAAAGACTCATAATACAAGACACGCTTAGGATGGATGCTCTTAGTCCCTCAATCTTTTGGAAAGACACTTTTTTTAAAGTTTACTTATTTATTTTGAGGGAGAGAGAGAAAGAGAAAGAGAGGCAGAAAAAGGCAAACAGCGAGGAGAGAGAGAATCCTAAGCAGACTCTGCACTGGAAGCACAGAGCCTGACGTAGGGATTGAACCCACAAACCGTGAGTTCATGACCTGAACCAATATCAAAAGTTGGACACTCAACTAACTGAGCCACCCAGGTGCCCCCGGGAAGACAACTTCTTGAACACAGGAACCCTTTCTCTATATCTTGAAGAGTAAGAGACTCAACTATGGAATGAATCTAAGAAACACATGTTCAGCTTTAAGGAAAATGTCTCTCAACACACACCAGTTAATTTCACCATGTTTGCAAGAGCAGTTCTGTCTTGAGCAGCACCTTATTTACAGCTCGTGTTCCTACCGGAAGAAAGAGCCTCTGGGCAGCACACGGTTTGAATAATTTCTTCCATTCCTGAGGGTTTCCAACCGAAAATGTGATGGGGTAGATTCGGTGCTCAAACTTCTTTGTATACGAGTCAGGCCACTGCCGTAACTAAAAAACAAGGAATACAAGAAGAGGGTGATTAGGCCCCAGAGATATGGAAAACATCTGAAGCTTCTGGATGTTCAAGTGAACACTATGCAGGCAGCTTATAGAAAATCTAACTTCACCGCTGCTGTTAATGCTCAATGAATGA
Source organism: Hyaena hyaena (assembly GCF_003009895.1). Classification (NCBI taxonomy): domain Eukaryota; kingdom Metazoa; phylum Chordata; class Mammalia; order Carnivora; family Hyaenidae; genus Hyaena; species Hyaena hyaena. The sequence goes on from NW_024080680.1 coordinate 1,859,298, forward strand.
AAGACCATGGCTAGAAATAAAAATAAATAAATAAATAACATCCAAACTTGGCAAGGGTGTTAGGAGGCTGACACATAAATAATGTAAGAGGAGTGTAAATTTGAGTAAATTTCCAAGAGGGCACTTTGGAAAGTGGCAGTAACCAACCTCAAAAGATAAAGGCACAAAAGTTTCAACACAACCTACTTTGTAATAAAAAAGAAATCCTTGGGGCACCTGGGTGGCTCAGTCGGTTAAGCGTCCGACTTCAGCTCAGGTCATGATCACACGGTTCATGGGTTCGAGCCGCGCGTCAGGCTCTGTGCTGACGGCTAGCTCAGAGCCTGGAGCCTGCTTCAGATTCTGTGTCTCCCTCTCTCTCTGACCCTCCCCTGCTCACACTGTCTCTCTCTCAGAAATAAATAAAACATTAAAAAAAAAATCCTTGTGAACAAACTAAATGACCAATAAGTGGGAAAATTAATTATGATAGAACTATACAATAGACTACTGTAACAGTTAAAATAAAATAGATCTATATTCGCTGGCATGGAAGAAATATTTATGATAGATACTCAGGTTTTAGATAAAGCAAAATACACAAGAAATTTCTTAATGTGTTTCTTAAAGGGAAATTATATGCACATATATTTTATATGGAGACAAAAATCTGGACAGATGGACACTAAATTGTTAAAAGTGGGCACCTGTGGAGGTGGTTGTAGTAGTTTCATTTTCTAAGTTTATTTCTGTGTTCTTCATAACTTTTACAGTGAGTATATATTGTTTCTTTGCATATGTTAATTTCATGATAAAATCATTTCCTTAACAGGCTTTAGTTTTCAATGCAGTTTTATGTTTACAGAAAAACTAAGTGGGAAGCATAGAGTTCCCAACTACCCTCTCTTCTTCCCCTCTCCACCCCCACCCCCACCCCCAGTTTCCTCTATTATCTACATCTTACATTACTGTGGTATGTTTGTTCCAAATGATGGACCAACATCAATATGTTAGTAAGCAAAGTCCATAGCTAACCTTAGGGTTCACTCATTCTAGGGATTTGGACAAATGCATGATGGCAGGTACCCACTGCGGCAGAATAGTTTCAGCACCCTAAAAATCCCCTCCCCCTCCCTCCCACTGAATTCCTACAACCACTGATTTTTTTTTTTTTTAAGTTTATTTGGTGAGACAGAGAGAGAGAGAGACAGGACTCCAAGGAGACACCAGGCTGCCAACCTAGAGTACAATGCGGGGCTCAAACTCACAAACCGTGAGATGGTGACGTGAGCCAGAATCAAGAGCCAGCCGTCCAACTGACAGAGCCACCCAGGCACCCCAACAACCACTTATTATTTTACTGTCTCTTAGTTTTGCCTTTTCCAGAACATGATATCGTTGGAGTCATACAGTACATAGCGTGTTCAGATTGGCTTCTTATACAGAGTAGTATGCATTTAAGGTTTCTCCATGTCTTTTTGTGGATTGATAGCTTATTTATTTTTTAGCGCTGAATAACATTCCATTGTATGTTTTTTTAGCACTGAATAACATTCCGTTGTACATACAACGGTTTGTTTCTACATTTATCCATAGAAAGATATATTGATCGCTTCCAGTTTGGGGTGATTTACAAATAACACTACTCTAAACATTCATGTGCAGGTTTTTGGGTGGACAATTTTTCAGTTCATATAGATAAATGCCAAAGAATGCCGTTGCTGGAGTGTGTGGTCAGTCTCCATCTAGCTAAGAAATTGTCAAACTGCTCTCCAAAGGGGCTGTGCTGTTTTGTGTTCCCATGAGCAATGAGTGAGATTTTCTGTTGCTGCACATCCTCGACAGCATTTGGTGTTGTGGATTTTAGCCAGTCTGACAGGCATGTAGCGGTATCTCACTGTCTTCATCTGCAGCTCCCCAAGGACATACGATGTTGAGCATCCTTTGGTATGCTTATCTACTTCCCCACTGACACAATGGTTCTATTTCTAAGAATTTTCTTTTTTTTAAAAATTTTTTAATAGTTTATTTATTTTTGAGACAGAGAGAGACAGAGCATGAGCGGGAGAGGGGTAGAGAGAGAAGGAGACACAGAATCCAAAACAGGCTCCAGGCTCTGAGCTGGCAGTCAGCACAGAGCCTGACATGGGGCTCGAACCCACAAACCGGAGATCATGACCTGAGCCAAAGTCGGACGCCGAACCAGCTGAGCTACCCAAGTGCCTCACTTCTAAGAATTTTCTATGGAAAAATTCCAAATGTACATTTATATTTATGACAAGGTTGTTTATCATAATGTTGTAACAGTGAAAAGTTGGAAACAACCTAAATAACAATCTGGTTAAATAAGCTCTGGGGTTTGTCTCCAGAACCGAATATGATGTAGCAACTAATGACAACATTGTACAATGAGGGTTGGCAAGCCTTTGGTACTACAATGATCAAATCCAACCAAATCCAAAGCACACGAGCCAAGAATGATTTGACATTTTTAAATAGCTAAAAAACAAAAACAAAAAACAAACGTAATATCCTGTGACATGTGAAAATGACATGAGATTTGAATTTCAGTGTCCATAAGTAAAAGTTTTATGGGAACACTGCCACACCTAATTATTTACATATTTCTATGGCTGCTTTGACATTGAACATCAAAGTTGAGTAGTTATGAGACCACACAGCATGCAAAGCCTAAAAAAGTTACTGTCTGGTCTTTTACATAAGAAAGCAGCTAATGCCAGTTTTAGAAGAAATTCAAAAATGTAAAATTCAGTGATATAAAAGGGAATGTAAGATTCAATCCCATTTCTGATGTTTATAAGAAAAGGAATCTAAATAAATACACAAATATTGCCCTCCCTGACCATGAATAGGATGGTTGATTCTTTTCATTTATAATTTTATGATTTTTTAATAAGGTACATACAATGGTCACATAAAAATGTTTGAAGCGGGGCACCTGGGTGGCTCAGTTGGTTAGGTGTCTGACTTCTGATTTCAGCTCAGGTCATCAGGTTCGTGAGTTCAAGCCCCATGCTGGGCTCCCTGGAGTCTGCCTGTGATTCTTTCTCTCCTTCTCTCTCTGCACCTCCCTAGCTGGCACAAACGCACACATACTCTCTCTCTCTCAAAATAAATAAACTTTAAAAATAAATAAATAACTTTGCAGTTTTGAGATGGATATATGGGAGGGAAATCTCAGAATGAGAGGAAGAGCGAAAAAGGACTTAATAACTGATTTATGAAGGCCACTGGCCAATCAGAACCCACAGAAGGCACAAACACTCAGCACAACTGCATTGACACATCAGAAGTGACATGGGGCACAAACAGTGCAACAGTACTGACCACTCGGAATGGACACCAGGCACAAATCCTCAGTAGAACGGTGTCATGGCACCACAGAATCAGCCCTGGAAGGGAACGGAAAGGTCCCGTGGTCTGTTGGTTTCCTTGACTCCTTGATCTTTAGGACCCTACCTTCTAGATGGGTTTATCTACCTTTGCCAATCTATGTCATTTAACTGCAATGTTCAGTCTTTCTACATTTGTTTCAACACATGTATCTGAATTGCATACCAACCCCAGCCATTGAAAGTTCCTGCTGACTCCTAATCCTGGGGCAGAATCACACACACACACACACTCGCACACACACACACACACACACACACAGAGGATGCTGCCATCCCACTGGCCCCACCTATCACCGGAATGGAACGGTAGTGATCCCCACTTCCATGTCCCACTTTCCCTGACAGATGAGCCAAACCTAAGGCACATGTCTGATTCGCCAGCTACCTGGAGAGGCAAGGAAATCAACCAGCTGCCATTTTCAGCTTCTATATTGGGAGATGACAAAAACCAAGGAAACTCCTTGGTAAACATCACCAGGTATACTGTACTCACACAGCTCAAAATTTTTTAAGAAGTCTACTTAAAATTAGTAGAATTCACCCATAAACATCTCCCAGAGGACTCATGATGTCAACTGGCACTTTGTTTTGTGTTCTGCTCTAAAACATATGGCCCTGAGCTTCACGGGAAGTCATCACAAGAAACTGGATATTCCCACAATGCCTCTGTTTTGTACGGGACACTTTTGAGAAGGGGCACATCGCTTGCCCCTCCACACCAGCATCTCCTGTGGCTTCGCACAAGCTAACCGCTGCTGATCTACTACTTCAGGGCAAACAAAGTTCCCAACCTACAGATGTTCCCAAGGATCTCTGTGGAATGAAAGAATAAATAGATGATCTGAGTCAGCCTCACAAGTATGCTCCGTAATAACAGTAAGATTCATTTGCCCTTTGATACAGATGAAGAGACTGTGACCGAGAGAAGTTCTGTAACTTACAGAAGAGACGACGTTTTGTAGCTAAACTGGGATGAGGCCATATGCCCTGCCTGTCTTTTAACACCGAGTACAATTTCCTTTGTTAGTTGAGCTTTGCTGGTCTAACAAAAACCTGAGGAAATGAGCCACCAAAGGGATAAAGTCATCAGAGCAATTCAAATCCTTTTTCAGACTCAGTGATTCTCACATGCAATTCAGTTCCTAATTTATAATGTGCCCATTACTATGGCTTAGAGCAAATTACCCCCAAACTTACTAGTATAAAACCGCCATCTATTATGCTCACAGATTCCACGGATCAGGTATTCGGATGAGGCACAGAGGGGTGGCTTACCCTTCTAGCTTCACGGCTAGAATCTCTGAAAGCTAGAGACTGAAAGCTTCTGAAATTCAGGCCCCTTGCGGGCCTGCCAGTGGAGACTAGCTGTGGGCTGGAGACCTCAGCTCCTCTCTGGGTGGGTGTCCCCACATGGTCCCTCCATATGGGCTGCTGTGGGCTTCCTCACCACGTGCTGGCAAGTTTCCTGGGGCAGCCAAGCCAAGAAAGAGCGAGGGAGCAGCTGTACCCTTTCCACACCCTAGCATCAAACCTCACCTGAACATTACAGTTAGCGTGCTCTCTTTTATACATACATGCGTACGACATGTGTAGATGCATAAGCATTAGCTGTTCCCTCATAACGATTCATCCCCAAAACTTAGTAGCTCAAAACCACAAAAACGTATTCTCTCATGTAGTTTCTTAGTGTCAAAACTCTGCAAGCCACCCAGCTTTGGTCTGGCTTGGGTCTCTCCTGAGGGTGCAGTCCAAGTTCTGACTGGGGCAACAGTCCTCTGAAGGCTTGATGGGGCGGGACCTTCTATCGCCAAGCTCACTCATGTGAGTGTTACAAGAAGCTTTCATCCCTTATCATGTCAATCCCTACATGCGCTGCTCTGCCATGAAAGTGGCTTACTCCACAGCAAGAGACCCGAGAGGAGACTGAATGTGACCAAGATAGAAAGCACAGTGTCTTTTAAAACCTAATCTCAGAACTGATGTCACGTTGCGGCCTCTCTATGCTGCTGGTCACAGAGGCCAACCTTGGGTCAGTGAAGGAGGAAAGCACGTGAGGATGCAAACAACACAACGTGGGGCCGCTGGGGGCTTCTCTGGAAAATACGATCTGCCCCATATACATAATTATACACACCGCATCTTCCTTCCCCTCATCTCTTCTTTTTTTTTTTTTTAATATTTTTATTTATTTCTAGGAGAGAGAGAGAGAGAGACAGCGTGAGCAGGGGAGGGTCAGAGACAGAGGGAGTCACAGACTGAAACAGGCTCCAGGCTCTGAGCTGGAAGTCAGCACAGAGCCCGACACGGGGCCCGAACCCACGAACTGCGAGATCATGACCTAAGCGAAAGTCAGACGCTTAACCGACTAAGCCACCCAGGCGCCCCTCCCCTCATCTCTTCTAAGTTCAAGTCTCTTTTGTTCTGCTCCATCTCACGTCCCAGCTTCTAGCACACAGTGGGTCTCAATAAATACTTGTTCGGTGGATGTTGTGTAAGACATCGCTAGAGTTCATGCACAGAGCCAGTTTTTCCTGCCTTCCTGCACACTGAGTACTTCTCAGGCCCTTGCCACTGGGTGAACCTCGTGACTGCTTCTGGACAGTTACATGCGAGCAGAAAAGACTCACGTCACTGTCAAGTTGAGGGAGTGAAACGCATAGCCATGAACCACTTGTCTCTTTCTCTTCTGTGTGGCATCCCAAGAACTTCAGAGGCCAAGTGTTCTAGCAGGTGCAACTCAAAGCATGAACAGTCTTGGGGCGCCCTGCTGGCTCAGTCAGAGGAACATGTGACTCTTGATCTCAGGGTTGTGAATTTGAGCTCCAGGTTGGGTGTAGACATTACTAAAAAAAATAAATAAACTTAAAAATAAAAAAGAGCATGAACAGTCTTTCTTTGTCTTCTTCGGTCCTGGACCTGAGTGTGTGTGTGAGACATGTAAGCAGGCACGGGGTAAGTTTCTGAGCTTTTCGGGAGGTGTTTCAGCAGTCTGACCTAGCCTATCCCGATTCCAGAAATCTTAGCTCTTTGATCAATGCTACCAGCTTCAAGTTACAGACAGGGGAGCTGAAGCTCTAAAAGGCCACCACACTTGCCAGAGATCAAGTAGCAGGTGCACAGTGGAGCTGAGGCTTGCATTTGAGTCTTCTGCCTACTAGTTCAAGATGGAGTATGGTACAGTGAGTTAAGCTCATGGAGGTTCAAGTCTGTGACCTTGAAGTGACACCTGATGAGCAAATCACTAACACTCTCTAAGCCTCGATGATCTGTTTGCCAAACAGAGACATGAGTGCTACCTTCTCTCAAGGGTTAAAGAAGAGTACATCACACATCAGAAGCCCTTGATAAATGATAATGACCATCATCGTCTCCTTTCCCCACAGCTTCAGAGCAGCAAACCATGTGTGTTCCATCCCCTTTACTTTCCTTTGACTCAGATCTTTTTCAAGGCAGTTTCCAATCAATTTCAAAGCTTCGAGACTATTTGTTCTTCGGCTTCCCTTGGTGAGGATGTCAAGGTGATATTTTTCTTTAGGAAACATAACACATTTTCTAGCTTTCTGTTATTAGCCTTTCTCTGCTCGACATGCTTCTTTGGCATTTCTCATTAGTGCGGCCAGCCTGGTGACAGGAGACTGCCCTGCTGACCCAAGTCAGGAGACACAGAGCAAAACACGGTCTCACTCTACCAGCACTCGGGGACTTACCACAAGGGTAAACTTCCGAGACAAAGCAAAGTTTGGTCTGCAAAGTCACACACGTACCTAGACTGAGGAGAAGAGGTAGTTGCAAAGCTCTCCTTGTGTACGGGTAAAAATCATTACTTGTTCCTCAGTATAGTAAGAGTCAAATAAAAAAGGATCCAGATATATAACAAGATACTGTGCAGTCACCAGAAAAGATGAGGTAAGAATGTGCGACCTGGAATGATGCTGACAATATGGTTTTAAGGGAGGGGAAGCAAGTTCCAGAACAATGCATAGAGAATAACCTTGATTTTGTAAAAGAAATACACTTTAATCTAGGCCCATACAATTGTATGTGTTAAACATGTAGATAGTTAATTTTTTTTTGGTGCAAAAAGTGATTTTATTAAAGCACAGGGACAGGACCCACAGGCAGGAATAGCTCCCCAAACATGCAGATGTTTATATACACAAATACACATGTATACACATATACATATAGTCACACAGGTACACACCCACACATCTGTACATGAAAAAACATGGAAGAATAACTCAAAATTGGTAACTCTGATAGCTTCCTGTGTGAGACTCAGGGTAGAAAGGACTCCTACCTTTTAATTCATAACATCTATATCATTTGAATTTATTTTAATGAACATCTATTATTCACCATTCAAAACACATATATAAGTAGATTTTTTTGAAAAAGCTACCTGTCCCCCAAATGGGAATAGTGTTAATGACACCAGAGGCTCAAGCTCTGGGTCAAGGGCTTCGAGGGCATCATCTCGAAGAACCCTTATGGTATCTCTGTAAGGCAGGTGTAACCATCCCTGCATTATAAATAAGAACAGTAAGGCTCCGAGTGAGGAGTTTATGGCCACACGGCTGAGCCCACAGCAAAAATACATTAGCAACCAGGATATGCATTTCCCAAAATGCACCGTGTCTGCCCTCAGTAATATGACGCCGCCATTTCCACACATTCACCTGCTTATCAAACTCGGGCTTCAGAGAGTCTTCCGTGAAGATGTGGAACTGCATCTTCCTGTGGCTAAAGAGTACGGCTGATTTGAGCATGACCAGTGTCTCCTCCAGCCGGTTGCCACAGGCCACCACAGCCAAGTGGATCCAGAGCTCTCGAGGCAGCACAGCCTGGAAACTTCTGAGTTCTCCAGGCCTCCTAGGAAGAAGAAAAACAAGTTACAGCTATTACTAAACTCATTAAAAGAAAAAAAAAAAAAACAGCTAGTGAATCGTTGGAACATTTCAAAACATGAACAGGCACAATCTGTTATATTTTATAAAGTGATAAGCATTTTGACAATTCTTCCTGCTTAGAGAAAAATACCATTTATTCCCATATTTATCCTGGCAATGGCAGGATGAGTCACTGTTTGGCCTGCCTTAGGTGTCTGAGACTTTTTCTGCCCCACTCAGCTGTCGAGTGCCTGCTGGCTGCCGAATGGCCCATGTTTGGAAATAGCATTGCTAAGCTTCAACAGCTGACACAGGGGTTGTGGCGCTCACACTCACACAGGCCACGCAAATTAGATTTGAACGCAACATGAACAGAATGAGGGTGGGTCGTGGCTTTCCCATGTGAAACGAGCAACATGATACTTCCATCATCTGGATGGTTTTAGGTTGCGGTGGAATGCATGACCACCGCACCCAAGGAAAATCATGCGAGTCCGGGAGGTGAGCAAAGAAAAGAACACATGCGCCTCCGTGACATCTTCAGAGAGTCTGGAAGAAACAGGTGTTAATCCTAACCGTCTCGCTCAAGATGGCTGAGGTGGTAGATTGGAAATTCAGCCTCCAGCATGTAAGTCATATTAATGAGAAACAGGCAGGAGAGGAGACAGGTTGAGCTGAAAATTACCAAGGTATCAGATACTGAGTCAACAGCTGAGAGGGGAATAGGGTCCAAGAGTCCAGAATCATCATCCAGCTATTTCCTTGTAATAAAAGATTTGTTCCAGACAAGGAGACGCAGCCAACCCTCAAACACACCACTGAGAGACATTTGCAGGCAAGTTGGAAGGAGCTGGCCTGGAAAAGGTACCCTGAGACAAATGAAACTAATTTACTTGCACAAAAGAGTTGGAGGCCAGGGAAACTTGGACGAGGAATGCTACCTTCCTTCCAAAACTTTCGAGTCCAATCAGTGCACTGCTCCATTATCCACTGCTCTGTTGAATAATGGCGGTCTTGCTCCAGATTTCTTTCATCAGGAGGAGAGGTGAAGACGTGGGTGGAGCTTTCTGATTTGGTTACTTACGAGCATGCTTAGTGGAGGCTCAACTAAGCTCAGATGCCCAGAGATACTCAGATTCCACTGACTTCAGGGATCAAAGGAAGACACCTGAGATGTCCTAAGCATCTCCCAATGTTGCCCTCTTCTCTTCGTCCTCCTGCTGTGACCTGACGAGGCCACCATCTTCTCCCACTTCGATCACTCTGACAGCTCCCTCGATGGTCCACCTGCCGCCAGTCTTATCCTTAACTCCCACCTTCTGATTTCTTCTTGCTGGCACCAGAGTGATGTTCTTCTAAAACTCAATTAGGATTGCATTATTCTTTTGATTAAAATAAGGTAAGGGCTCCTGACTGCCCTCAAGATTGGGTCCAAACTGATGATCGTGGCTCCTATTTGTATCTCTAGCAACTGCCTCCAGCACCCCCAGCCTCAGTGGACAGCCATTCATAACTGTAGCCACAGTCACATATTCATACTTTCCATCCATTTTTATTTCTGGTCAGCAGACTGCTGGGTTGTCTCCAGGTCTTGGCACATGTATTCTCTCTGTCTCTTTTTCTTTTTCTTTTTCTTTTTCTTTTTCTGTGTGTGTGTATGTGTGTGTGTGTGTGTGTGTCTCAGATATTCTCTCCTCTGCTCTTTTTCTTGCTAGCTTCACACCATTTATTAACCAACAAGTCTATACTGAGGACCTACTATGTGCCAGGCACTGTTTTAGGTACCAGGAAGACAGCAGTGAACAAAACAGACCAAGATGCCTGCTCTTGCAGAAATTACACTGTCAGGGTGGTAAGGGAAACACAAAGAAGGAAGTAGCAATCAAAGCAAATAGGAACTGAAGAGTTTACATTGAAAGTTATCTGGTGATAGGGCTATGAAGGAGGTATACCCTTGAACAGGGAAGGATACAGGGGTGGCTGATGGGCTGGTAGATATTTTTATGCAGTGCAAAGTTGGGAATGTCCTCACTAAGATGGTGAAATCTGATGACAACCTGAAGGAGGTGAGGAAGTGAGTCATGTGCATTTCTGGGTGAGAAGCATTCTAAGCAGAGGAGACAGTGAGAGCAAAGGTACTAAATCAGGAAAATGCCTGGGAAATTCAAGGACCCCTGCCATAAGGACCCAGATGTCTTCCCTTCCTCAGCTCTGTGGGTGGGTTTTCATACCCACTATTAAAGCCAGCCCCCAATTAACTTATGTGAAAGGATGGGAAGGCTGTGGCGCAGATAATGCTAACATCACAATCAATTACAAATCATGCAAAAGATTGGCCAAAACATGCTACCAAAGAGATTTAATGCAAACTCATCTGCTTGAAATCATGCTCAATATTTAGGAACACAGGTATCATCCAAAGGTACGAAAACGGTCAATGCAACAGCATAGCTACCTTAAATATGAAGTGCTGCCCCATTTCAAACAACTGTGTCCAGTTTAGCTTTACATATTGGGTGTCTACATGAACCAAAGTAATTAACATCAGTAATCAGGGAAATACAAATTTAAACAGTATAGGGATTCCATTTGATTTTCAGATTGGCAAAAATTAAGGAATAAAATAAATGCTGGATCACCCAAGCTTGAGGGTGGATATGAGGGTGGGAGACAGCTCAGAAATAGCCAGGGGCAGTATAAGTTGACCCAAACATTTTGGACAGCCATTTGGGAACATCTAGGAGGAATGAAGAGGCACATACACCCTCCAGCCCTCTAGTGCTATACCTACATATATAACCTAAAGAAATTCTCGCATATTTATACAAGACCCATCAACAATGTTCACAGCAGCCCTGTTTATAATAGTGAAGAACTAAAAATAACATTGCTGGCCATGCATAGGAGAATCATGAATATATGTAATATGTTTAAAAGGAATACTACATAGCAGTGGAAATGAACCAATCAGAAAGTCACATATCAACGTAAGATCAAAGAGGAAAAAAGCAACTAACAAAAGAATAATACCTCAGATGAAGCTTAAAAACAAGGAAAATAGCAATTTATGTTGTTCACGGACTTATGTAGTAATAGTAAACATACACGAGGTCGATAAATAACAAATGCAGGATAGTGGTTATCTCTGGGGATTTTTATATATATATTTTAAGTTTACTTACTCATTTTGAGAGAGAGAGAGATAAAACAAGAGCAGGGGAGGGGTAGAGAGAGAGAGAGAAAGAGAATGTCAAGCAGGCTCCAGACTGTCAGTGTAGAGCCTGACATGGGGTTCGATCTCATGATGATCTGAGCCAATATCAAGAGTTAGATGCTCAACCGACTGAGCCACTCAGGCATCCCTAAATTTTCTGTTTTTTAATTAAAAACTGCTTGCGCTCCTCTGCAGCATACAGGCTACTCTCCAGACTTCCCTGGTTGGGGACCGTGCAGTATAAAAAGCAGGGACTGAGGACTGCAATCTTTCTCAGTGTCCGGTGACAGGTATTAAAAAAGAAAAATAAAGGCCTCTCCTGGTGGCGGTTCAAGTATCAGTGGTTGGGATTTAATGAGACCTTTGCTGCCCCCACTCTCTTGCCTCTCACATTACATTAAAAATCTCAGGCTTCAGGTAGTAAGCATTTGTGTCACGTGATCACAATGACTAGTCAAGTTTAAGGGCACTGAAATGGTGTGCCTTTCAACAACTCCTACCAATGGCGCCCTCAGCACGTCTCAGATGACACTTGAGACTCTGAGGATCAAGGCAAGTCCAGTCTACGAACCTAAAACTCCTTAACCCCTTGGATGACAAAGTTTGGGCCAGGAATGGGTGACAGGGACCTGGAACACTGTTCTAATGGACAGCTAACTCTGTTCTTACTTATACTTTATAAAAGGGGGCTGGAGTAGACATTTGCTGTCCAGGATTTTGAGGAACTTCCAGCTATGGCTGGAACTGATGGTGCCCATCTTGGCCCCCACACTGGTAGAATCTGAATGGGAGTCAACACAGCAGAAAGCAGAGCCAAAAGGTGGGGAGGGGGCACCCATCTGCTGGCCTTACTTGAACCCCTGGATACAGGCACACCTGACCATAACTGGAGACAGTTCGATTCTTAAGCCAATATATTTCCTTTCACTTAAGCCATATGGAAACAAACTCATGGTTTAGCATCACAAAAGAGTCCTAACGTAGGGCTTAAAAATGTTTCCAATCCCCTTGCACCAGCTCCGCCTCTCTCATATTCTCACCTTGAGTCAGCCTGTGAAATGCTCACTGAATCCATTTCTTCCTTATGGTTCAGTGCTAGGGCCCTGATCCAAAGGCTCATCCTTCTTGCAGTTTTATAGCTGGAAGAGATGCCAATTAGCAGCTAGTGCAGGGGATTCCCTACCCAGCTGCACATCAGTCATCCTAGGTGCTTGCTAATATGCCAACCTCCACACCACAGAGACCCCGAACCTGTGGCCCTCGGGGGAGATCCTGAAGTTTGCTGATTAACACACTTGTACCACTACCACCCACAGTTCAGCTACAGCCAAGAACTAATGATCTGAGCTGACCTCTCACCTCCCCTTTCTCTCCCAAACTCTGCCCCTATGCCCTCAGGTAAACCCATCCAGGCTCGGCCTTTTCTCAGAGAATTCTCTTCATGTCTCGCCTTGATGAAAACATGGCCACCTTGTGAGGATGCCGCCTCTCCAGCAGACCCCCAAGTGGAGGCTGCTCTTCCTCTCCTGCCTCGGGAGCCCCTGGGGCAGTAAGTGGGCCAGTGTCCTTCTTGTTCCTCACTGCCACACCTAGACGCTGGACGTGTCTTCAGAGTGACGTCTGTGGATGAACACTCACCTACCTTCTCTTTGCTGCTGTCGCTTCCCGAGACTGCTCTCAACTCCCTGAAGAGCTGAGCTTCTCACAGAATCCCTCCCCCACCAGTCCGTGCTGGCGCTCTTGAGGACTTCACCCACTGCTCAGAAGATGCTCCCAGCCTCCTGACCCTTTGGTTTTGTGACCCCTCCACCCACCACCTTTCCTTCTTTCTGCCTGAGACACCCAGTGCTGTGCTCCTATCGTGGACCTTTACACAAACTGTGCCCTCTGCCTGGAAAATTCTTCCCTTTGCACAGATACTTCCTTCTCTTTTTAAACAGCAGGATGAGCTTCCCTGACTACCACATGAAAGGAGCACCCTCCCTTTTATTTTCTGTCATGGTCTTATTGCTTATTTTCTTCCAAATTCTTACCTCAGCCGGTGATTACAAATTCATTCCTTGTAATTTATATCAGGGGCACGACATAATATACCATCGATATAAGGCAATGTAAGTAAACAAAATCTCTATCTTTAAACAAAGATCAGAAAAGGGGCACCTGGGTGGCTCAGTCGGTTAAGTGTTTGACTACTGTAGCTCAGGTCATGATCTCACATTCACAGGTTCAAGCCCTGCATCAGGCTCTGTGCTGACAGCTCAGATCCTAGAGCTCAGATCCTGCTTCAGATTCTGTATCTCCCTCTCCCTCTGCCTCTCCCCCATCATGCTATTTCTCTCAAAAATAAATAAACATTAAAAAAATTTTAAAGATCAAAATAAAATATACAATGTATATTTTCAATTAAAAATATAAAACATATGTGTTGAAATATTGAAGTTGGTAAATGGGAAAAAAATCTTGCCTTATATGACTTCTTTTTGCATAATATGTATTTTTACAACTGTCCTAATAATATGAATACAATTTTTTTTGGTTTTTTCAATTTTACATTCCATGTTTCTCATCTGATTTTTATTTTTCTTGTCACTTTTTAAGTCTTCAGGACCATCGTTTTCACTGCCTCTTTACTATTCCATCCAACTAAAACACAAAACACCATAGCTTATCAGCATTTCCCTTTTGTTGGGTGTTTCAACTGTTCCGTCACATTTTTAAAAACTAATAAACTTTGATACTAAATATGTACGTGCCAACAGATTGTTTTCTTCTTTTCATTATGTCCTTTGACTATATTCCCAGAAATGACATTACCTGGTTAATACTAAGCTACTATCCTATCAAGAATGCAGTAACCTTGACAGTTTCTCAAATTTACCCGAGAGTTATTAGAAAACCCCACACCATGAGAAAAAACAACCCTCCCTCAAATATAACAAACACGACCCCCTACACCTCTGAGTTACTTGTATGACAGAACCATGGAGCCGAAGGCAGAGACATGATGAGATGGGCTTGCACACAGCATCCATGCCTCCAAGTTCCGCATGGTCCAGAGGGTGATGCGTCAGTTACAGCTGCCATTAAGACACCGTATCAAATCACTTTGAGTCTCTGAATGAGAAAGCTATTCCACTTCCAGTTCTTTTTCAACAAAGTCAATAAGAGACTCTCAGCTTGGTCATAACATGTCTTGAACACCTTTCTAATGTTGCCTAATCCCCCTTTCAAGTCAAAAGACAGCAGATCTCAGATACAGAACCTTCAATGGCCAACTTAGAAATGCGTAATGTAGTTTCATCTTCTCAGTGTCTCTTTTGATGATTACCTTCTATTTATGTTACTGCCGACAATCCATGGCCATGATAGAAAAGTTTCCGCTACAATAAATAAACTTAGAGGGCACCTAAGTGGTTCAGTCAGTTAAGTGTTCAACTCTTGATTTCAGCTCAGGTCATGATCTCAGGGTGGTGAGATCGAGCCTCACATGGGGCTCTGCACTGAGCGTGGAGCCTGCTTAAGAGTCTCTCTCTGCCCCTCCCCCACCTCTCTCTCAAAAATAAATAAATAATCTTAGAATGTGCAGAAATTAGAACCCTCATGCATCACTGGTGGGACTGTGAAATGGTGCAGCCACTTGGGAAAACGGTTCCACAGTGCTCCAGAAGGCTAAATGCAGACCTACCATGTGACCTGACAATTCCAATCCTAGGTATCTACCCGAAAGAAATGAAAACATATGTCCACAAACAAACTTGTACACAAATGTTCACAGTAGCATTATTCACAATAGCCAGAGAGTCTAACACAAAAGTCCACCAACTTATGAACGGATAAATAGTAGATGGCATACCCATAAAATGGAAAACAATTCGTCAACTTAAGGAACGAAGTGCTGATGTACATACCCTATAGTGTGGATGAACCTTAAACACAGTCAACTATGAACCTTGCGGAAATACAGACCACATATTGATGATTCCATACATAGGAAAAGAGCACAGTAGGAAAATCCATAGAGACATAAAGCAGGTTGGTGGTTACCAGGGACTAGGGAAAGAGGGAAATGGGGAGTGATTGCTTAATGGGTGCGGGGTTTCTTTTTTGGGTGATGAAAATATTCAGAAATTAGATGTGATCATGGTCACATGACTCTGCAAACCACCGTACTGGACACCTTGAAAGAGTATTTGGATTATATCGCAATCAAGCTATCATTAAATAAATCAATCACTGATGTTTAACAAAGTTTTTTTTTTTTAATGTTTCAGGTTAGCAATGGTAGTAGAGCCGTATTATAAGATTGCTGGCTCTGATGTGGGATTGACTGCTGTTTGCAAAATGCTGTCTCCATTGTCCTGGCTTGAGCCCTCTCTGTGCAAGCAAAGAATGATATCCAGGGAAGGCTTAGAGGGAAAAGCTGCTTCACCAGCTCCACACTGTCCGAGACTAGGCATCTCCTTAATCGTTAAAAGTCTCAAGAGTGTGACTTAATTAAATTTCAATTTCTGGAGTGTATAAATAATGAAATACGGCACTTATGTGTAGTGCTATTTACTTTGTAGCCTATTACTGCAAAACACACTGAATTATTAAAGCGAGTAATTGGATGTACTCAGACCCTCCTTTCTGCTGTCTCCTGCTACCTCTCTTCCCAGGGACTCTCCTGAACTGACAAGCTAAAGTGCCTCAGGTAAACCTGATGCTGTGATGCTGACAAGCTAGAAAATCCCAGTTGTTTAAAATACACCTGGGTGGCTCAGTCGGTTGGGTGTCCAACTTCTGCTCCACGATCTCATGGTTTGTGGGTTCGAGCCCCATGTCGTGCACTGTGCTGACAGCTCAGAGCCTGAAGCCTGCTTTGGATTCTGTGTCTCCCTCTCTCTCTGCCTCTCCCCCACTCGCGTTCCGTCTCTGTCTCTCAAAAAAAAAAAAAAAAAAAAAAAAAGAACACTAAAAAGAAGAAAATATTTTAAAATACAGTCTAAAAGGGGCGCCTGGGTGGCTTAGTCGGTTAAGCGTCTGACTTTCGCTTAGGTCATGATCTCGCGGTTCGTGGGTTCGAGCCCCGCGTCGGGCTCTGTGCTGACTGCCAGCTCAGAGCCTGGAGCCTGTTTCAGTCTGTGACTCCCTCTCTCTCTGACCCTCCCCTGCTCACGCTGTCTCTCTCTCTCTCCTAGAAATAAATAAAACATTAAAAAAAAATTTAAAATACAGTCTAAAAGAGTGCTGTTGGTAACCAGTTTTAATAGGGAAAGAAATACAGAAATATTGTGGGGGAAAAAAAGGCAGAAGATGAATTTGAAAAAATCACACACTCTCATCTAGGGGAAGAATAGATTCCCTCCCAAGTGGAATCCTTCCAGATGAACTCATAGCTATTGGAAGCAGCAGCAGGTCTGCAGATGAGGCCAGAGTGGCCGTTTAGAAGTGGAAACACCTTGATTCGGCCCCTGGAAGGAGAGTCTGGTAATGGGTAATTATATCCACGTTACATGTTGGCAGTGAGAGGCACTAATAAAGTTCCCTGCAAACCACAGGTCTGGGAGCACGTTTGTCCCCTGACAAAAAATTTCCCTGCCAGAGCTGTGAGTATAGCCTTCACTTAGAAACCCAGACATGACGCCGAGGACGGTGCTAACAGTTAAATCACTTTTAATGACCCATGGTTTGGAGTTAAATCAAGCACCATTAATCTTCCACAAAAGGCAGAGAAGCTGACATTTGCCTTGAAGCCATGCTATTATATGAATAGTGTCCACACAGCACCAAAAAACTGCTGGGGGGGGGCAGTGCATAATACAATGATTTGATAAGTACACTCAATTATGAATAGCATATTTTTAGTTTGGAACATGATATCTAAAACATGGCTGTGCTCCTAAACAAAGTCTAGGTCCAATACATACAAGCTGCTCAAAGCTGAAAGTTGTCAATCTTATCTATGTGTCTACATGCGTGCATGTCTGCTTGTAGACACTATTAGACACATACACCTGCTTGGTGGTTAGTAAGTGGCAGTCAGTGCAAGGATTCAAACTCAGGGAGCTGGACTTTTGAAAGCTGGAGCATGCTTTTAATCATCATGCTCTATTTGGGGCTACACACAAGTGATTTAGAAAAGGAACCCACTCTGGGCAAATAAACCCTTTATCTGTACTCAGGGCTCGACACTCAGCGATCTGAGCCTGGACAGGGTTTTAGACCCCATCCACTCACAGCCTCCCCGGGCAGGACGCTCAATGCACACCTTTACCAACTCGGCCTTCATAATCCAGGCATTCACCATTCACTGACATCACGCACAAGTGTACTTACACATATTCCTCTCCCTCTAACTCTGTGATGCCGCCTGGACTCATTCTCATTCTATTTGTTCTCCTTAGGTTTGCTCCTGACACACCAGAGCTTCTATTTCTCCATCTCCCTCTTCTCTTCAAATTAAGCTGTTATTGAGGCTGTAAAATATGAACTAGCAGTGCTAGTTTGAAATAAGTGGCTGGTGACATACGAGGGAAAAGAATGAGGCTTACATATTCTGCGGACGGACACTTCTAGCCTGTTTCCCAAAAAAGAACATGAAAGGCCAACTTAGGGGGAGGAAAAATGGCCTCGCCAAGTAATTTCCATCCTCCTTGGCCTCAGGCCAGTAAGGGATTTTTAATTTTCATAATTTATATACTTTAACTTATTGCATAAGTTATACAAGTAATGCAAACATTCATCAGAGAAAAAATTTTAAATACAGACAAGCCAAAGGGGGGGGGGGCGCACCGTAATTCCAATTCCATAACTATTGTTACTATTTTAGTAAAATGGAATAACCTTCCAGAGTTACATTCAATATACGTGAATGTGTATATATAACTATGTAAATCTATGAAAACATTTTCTTTTTTAATATTTTTTTATTTTTTACTTATTTTGTATATTTTTAATTTTTTTCTTTTCTAGTTTATTGTCAAGTTGGTTTCCATGTAACACCCAGTGCTCAGCCCAATATTAAAACATTTTAAAGGAGTAATTTTTATAACCCATTTTCCCCTTACAGATATGAAGAATCTTTGAAAATAAAGAGAGATTTTATCAAAGGATCTTCTTCAAAGGGATTCTAGAAAGCCATCATGTAGTTCAAATTTCACGATCTGTTCCCAAGTATGGCATGGTGATAAGCAGTTTGACTTTAAAAGCACATGCACCTGGCTTCAAATTCTAGGTCTGTCATTCGGCTGCCCCATTGTGGGCAAATGCCTTAGCCACCTCTAACCCTCACTTTCCATATCTACAAAATGAGCACACTGATCATAGTGGACATCTGCTTTTGGCTTTGGTGTTTCTTAATAGCATCCATTTCGAAGAGTTTCTGGTAAGAGCACCTTAACTGTCTTTTGGGGAAACCAAAAACTTGTTTCCTTTTCTGCTCTTGGTCCATGAGGTTTGGAGGGGCTGATTCATCCTCTCCCTAGGCGTCATCAGCAATCGGATATGCATGGGATCCATATCGGGTCAAGAGAGGCAATTCTGGGACTCGCGCTGGATGAAGTTTTTCCCTTAGCAGTGACTGAAGGAGGAGAAGGTAAGCCTAGACCTGCTGGACTTCTCCAAGGGAGAAAACCCACATGAGGGTGTGGCCCACACACAAGACAGCAGAGACCGAAGATGGGGGGCAAGATGGCCAGAAATCTGGGATACACCTGTGACCTTTGCACTTTACGGGTGTTTTTTTTAAGCTTAAGAGAGTTTATTTATTTATTTTTGACAGAGAAAGAATGTGAGCAGGGGAGGGGTGGAGGAGAGAGTGAGAGGGAGAGGAAGGAGAAGAAGGGAGGGAGAGAGATGGAGGGAATCTCAAGCAGGCTCCAAGCTCAGTGCAGCACCCGACTTGGGGCTCAAACCCACGACCCTGGGACCACAACCTGATCGGAAATCAAGAGTCAGACGCTCAAGTGACACTGAACGACTCAGGCACCCTTGCACTCTACAGTTTATGATCCAGTAAACCCTCTTTTCTGACCAGGTGGTATAAGCCACTAGCTCTCACAACTGCGAATGTTCTGACCTATTTGATAATAGTACTTCCCTCGGAGGCTGTTAGGAAGGTGAAATGAAATAATGCAGGAAAGTGCCTCATACAGTACTGTGGCACATTTTAAGTCATCATTAAATTTTAGCTGTTACCATCATCATGATTATTAAATAACTTGAAATGTATACCAAGTCTTTATTTTTCTCTATTTCAAATACATGATAAAAGCCAGCTAGGCAGAGTAATAAAAAGTATGCTACTTCAAGTACCAGTACTCTAACTGCAGATCAGATGTGAAGTTTTTGTACACTTTTTAAACTCTGAATGTTTCTTCTAAAATATCAATTTCCAATGTGTTTCCAACTTCTCTTGTGTTTCTTCTAAACCAGCAATTTTGGGGCCCCTGGGTGACTTAGTAGGTTGAGTGTCAGCCTCTTGATTTCTGCTCAGGTCATGATTCCAAGGGTCGTGGGATCGGGCCCTGTGCTGAGCTCCAAACTAAGCATGGAGCCTGCTTGAGACTCTCTCTCTCTCTCAAAATGAAAAAAAGAAGGGAGGAATTCCTAACAAGCCATTCTCCCTGAGGGGTAAAATCTGACACTGGAGCCCCAGAGCTTATTACTTTAAGGCCGGCTGAGGTCCTTGTGAGTCTCATAGAACAGGGAGGAAGAAAATGCAGAGCCTTTTCAAGCTCAACCGGAGAGGTAGACAAAATTCTGCATTTGGATTCCCCAAGAACAACCTCCTAATTCCCATGCACATGAATTTGGACACTTAACTCATCCTCCACTTTTCTGAGCTGGGAAACAATAGCTCTCTGCCCTTAAGGAGATGGCAAAGCTTCAGGTAGCCACTATCGCAGGCTTGACACTCCCCAGATCAACAGTCCAACTGCCCGAGAGGCAGTCAGGAAGGTCCTCCCTCATCTACATCTTCCACTTTTACTGAGGATCAGAAGACTGAGATTGGTGAATTATTATTATTTTTTAATGTTTATTTACTCTTGAGAAAGAGAGAGAGAATACAAGCAGGGGAGAGGCAGAGAGAGTGAGAAAGAGGATCTGAAGCGGGCTCTGACAGCACAGAGTCCGACATGGGGCTCGAACTCATGAGCTGTGAGATTATGACCCGAGCCGAAGTCAGATGCTTAAATAACTGAGCCAGTCAGGTGCCCCTGTATTATTTATCACATATAAAAGCTGAGTTTTGATTTCCTCAAATCATTATCCAAGAAAAGCCGGCCCTAATCTGCCTGAGCCCTAGCTCCTGTTTGCTAAGAGCTTCTTGTGTGCAAGAAACTGTGCCAGCTTTTTACCTGTGTTAGTTCATTTTACCATTGAACTTAGGCAAAAGCCATGATTTGCTGAGGAGGAATAATTCAAGGCCACACTGCCAGTTAGCTGGGTCTAGTTAAGATTCAGTTCCTGACTAATAAACAACAGTGGACAATAAATAACAGTATTCGGAACAAAGAGTCATTTGTGGAATGGCCATCATGAGCTAGCCCAGTGGTAGGTGCTTTATGCACATTATTATTATTTTACCTCTTCGGACCCCAGTTTCCTTCCCCACGAAAGTGGTCATGTTCTCCATTGTCTCTTACTTAATGAATTTGTACTAGACTATTTCATATTTCATTCTGTTGCCAAAAGAGGTCGGGGCTAGGGAGCATGGGCAGACATCAACACATCACCTTCATATATACCAAAGTCACTCCTTGCCGGCACAAAATCAAGGAGTCCCAATAAAGGCATCAAGTCAAGAAACTCCTCTTTCCAAGGGCAATTTTCAGAATTTCGTAATCTGAAATAAATCAAGTGCTGGGCAAGATCTGGAAAGGAACACAAAATGAATTCCCTCTTCAGCAGAAGTCTCTTATTTTTTCTTTTGAGAAATATTTATATGGTGGTAAAATATATAACATGTAATTTTGTCTTTTATTTTCTTGCAGTGAGATAATATGAAGGGAGGTAACTCCAAGGGTGAAAAAAATCTGTTTCTAAATTTTCTTCCAAGAATCTCACCTGTGAGTCTGTATGGGGATAAGAATCACTATGGCTACTCTTTGCTGAACTTAGTGTTAAAAGCAGGAGCGAGGTACTGAAATTAGTCAGAACTCCTTGGTGGTAAGTGACAGAAACTCAGTTCACGGATTCTAGGCAAAGGATGAAGCAGCACAGCCAGCAAAGGGCAGAAGCTGGCCTTGGGAACCACATCAGGCCTTGTCCCTTCACCCCCATCGCTCTGCGTTGTTTCTCACTTTGGGTTCATGTACTCTCAGTGCACACTGGCTCTCTCCACATGGCAGAAACACAGCTGTCAATCCTGGATTTCATACCTTAGTCTTAGCCCCTAGAAGTAGTTTGCCATTATACCGTCTCTGATCCAATTTTTTAAATCCCTACAAAAGGGTCTAATTTGGCCCAAGAACCTATCCCTGAATCACCTGCCACATTGGACAAGGTTAAAGGCACAAAGTGGCTGCGCTAGGGTGGGGTGGACATCCACTGCTATGTGCGCCCTGCAACTGTTCCCCTTTCTCTCCATCGACAGCAGCGGGACTTTGATCTAAAGAACCATCTGGTTCAGGTAAGATGATTTTGGGTACAAATGCCAGAAACCTCAACTCCAATGCATGTAAACAGAGGGCCCAACACAAGACAGGTGTCAGGATTCGTTGATTCTTGGGCTCAGGGATGTCCTCAAGAATCCATATTCTCCTTTCTCTACTCTACAGCTCACAGTGATGGCTTCATCCTAAAGCTGGTTCATGGTAGGATCATGGTAGTAACTGGGAGTATTTATTTCCTTGTCTCTATCTAGCATACGGAGTCTTTTGTCCAATAATATAAAATATGTGCTTCCCTTCCGGTTGGTTCAGTCAACTTGGGTCAGGTAACACCTGTGGACCAATAACTGTTGCCAGAGAAATGGATTTATTGAATGTTTTAGTCCTGGATACACGCAATTTATACCATGAAAGGGGTGGGATTACCATGCCTGGCTTAGACCATCTCCTGGAAGTATGTATGGCCCATGCACAAACTACAAGGTGGCGGGGATACAAGTTAGGAGTCAATCACAACATCTACCATATCACCTTCCCCAGGTGGTTTGAGTGGTCATGGCCTCATTCAGTAAGCAATCATATCCCACCCCTCCACTCCTTCCCGGTCCCTCATCCATACCACAGGCATTTAAACCAACCAAAGTCAACGAGAGGTGAGAAAACATGCTCTTGCCCTGATACGTAAGGGAAGGAAGTTAGAATGGTCCAGGTAGTAACGTTTAGCTTAACACAGAGATGGTCACAAATGGAAATATGTATATGTGTACATATATAGGTTAGTATAAACACATACATGTTTTGCAATGTCAGCTGTGAGGGTCTAAAAGAAATGACCCAGCACCTAGTCGGTCCTAGCAGCACCTAGCACGTCTCATACCCAGATCTTGGTTTCAAATACCATTCTCCAATAAGAGGAATCAGGGCTCCTTGAAGAAACGGCTGATTCAAAAACTAAAGCAGAAAACACACAGGATAAGCCTGGAGCATCCTGTAGTGCCAGAGAGTAAGGAAATGCTCAAACAACCAGAAATGAAAACAAAAACCAAAAACACACTGATGGGAGTATGTCAAAGAAGAACAGAAGCCAACTGTAAGAGCTCCTAAAGGCCAATAAAGAAACAATTCCAGCAACAAAAAAGTCATGTTGGCTTGTCATTCAAGGTATAAAATAAATATCCATAGGTTCATAGTGATAAAATGAGTAAATAAATAAATAGAGAAGAATCAAATCTCCCACGCAGGAGAATTTCGAGTAATTTATAGATACTTTACCTTCAAGAAGGGAGAGCACTGGGGTGCCTGGGTGGCTCAGTCAGCTAAGCATCTGACTTCAGCTCAGGTCATGATCTCATGGTTCGTGGGTTTGAGCCCCGGGTCGGGCTCTGTGCTGACAGCTAGCTCAGAGCCTGGAACCTGCTTCATATTCTATGTCTCCCTCTCTCTCTGACCCTCCCCTGCTCACTCTGCCTCTCTCTCTCTTAGAAATAAATAAAACATTAAAAAATTAAAAAAAAAAAAAAAAGAAGGGAGAGCATCGCTTCCCACTCTTTAGGTATGTGGGCTATGCAGAGACCTCCTTGTAAAGTATACAGTATGGGAAGGGGGTGGAGGGGAAGGGCAAGCTGCCAGTAGAAAAACCTGAACAAACACCACCTGTCCCAGGTGACCAAGGCTGATAACAGCAGTCATAAATCATGGTGATAGCATATACACTTGAAATGCTGTGATGAAAATGGTACCTTACCTCTCTGGCTCCCAATAACCCATAACTTAGTGCTATAATGAGTAAAGCATCAGACACATTCCAATAGTGCAGCATCCTACAAAATATCTGACCAGTGCTCTTCAAATCTCTCAAGGTCACCAAAAACAAGGAAAGTCTGAGCAACTGCCACAACCAGGAGGAGCCTAAGGAGATATGACAACTATATGTCATGTGCTATCCTGGCTGAGATCCTAGAACAGAAAAGGGACATTCTGTAAAAACCAAGGAAATGTAAAGAAACTGAACACTAGTAATAACGTATGCTATTAATTCATTAATTATAACAAATATATCATAATACTGAAAGGTATTAATAATGGAGGAAACTCGGTGTAGGGCACAGGGAAACTTTATACTACTTTCTCAATTTTTCTAAAAATCCCAAACCGTTCTAACAATTAACATGTATTGGGGCACCTGGGTGGCTCAGTTGGTTAAGCGTTTGACTTCAGCTCAGGTCATGAACTCCCAGTCTGTGTGGTCAAGTCTGGTGTCGGGCTTTGCTGACAGCTCAGAGCCTGAAGCCTATTTCAGATTCTGTGTTTCCCACACTCCCTGACTCTCCCCCACCCTCCACTCTCTCTCTCTCTCTGTCTCTCAAAAATAAAAAACATTAAAAATTTTTTTAATAAAAAATAATAAAAATATCTATTAAAAAGAAAAAAAAATATCTATTAAAAAGAGCACCTGGGTGGTTCAGTTAGTTAAGCATCCAACTCTTGGTTTGGGCTCAAGTCATGACCTCACGGTTTGTGAGTTCAAGCCCCACATCAGGCTCTGTGCTCACAGTGTGGAGCCTGCTTAGGATCCTCTTTCTCTTTCTCTGCCCCTCCTCCACTCACAATCTCTGTCTCTCTCTCAAAAATAAGTAAATTAACCTTAAACTAATTTTTGAAAAGAAAAAGAAAAAAGATACCCTCTCTTTTAAGGATGTTATAATTAAAGATCCTCACGATGCTTCCCATTGTTCTTCACTATGAGATTATTTTGAACATTATTTAATAATATGTAAGTTATTTACATAAGTAAAATCTTAGCATAGTGCTGGCACAAGGTGGGTGCTGAATTCATTCATTAGGTCATTTGACAAATATGTATAGAGTACCTACTATGAGATCATCTCTGTTCTAGGTGCCAGTGGTACAGTGATTAATAAGGCATGAACTGTACATTGCAGGAGAGGAGCAAATAAACTATAGTGTTCATGCAATAATGTGTGCTATAAAACAACAACCTAACCAGGGTAAGGGTGTACAGAATGACGGTGATGGTCCTTTTTCCTAGAGCAGCTGGGAAGACCCCTCTAAGAAGTAAACTTGAAAGCGTAGCTTGAAAGAAAGGAGCTAGCAACCCAAGGATGTGAGCAAAGAATATTCCAGCGCAGAGAACCAGTAAAAAGGGCTGCGGTGAGAACGAGCTGAGTGTATCTGAAGGCTGGTGGAGCTGAAGCAGAGCGGGAGAAGATGATGTCAGAGACCTAAATGGGGCTGAAATCAGACAAGGGCCTGAAGGCCAGACTAAGAAACTGAATTTTCTTCTCACTGTGACCAAAGGGCTTTCACCAAAGGGCTTTCACCAGCCAAGACCCGACGCCGTCTACATCTGTAACATTACTCCAGCGGACTGTAACATTACAGAAGTGGACTGTAGAGGGTGCTAGAAGGAAACATGTAAACCAGATCCTGTGCTACTGTGGAGGCCCACGTGTAAAAGACAGTGGTTAGGAGCCAATGGTAAGCACAGCCGCAGTGGAAATGGTGAGAGTGGGGGTATGTGTTTTTTTAACCTTTTCTTTTTTTTTTTTTGGTTTATTTATTTTGAGAGTTACATACGCACAGGTGGGGGAGGAGGAGGGAGAGAATCCCAAGCCGGCTCTGCACTGTCAGCACAGAGCCCAACATGGGGCTCCATTTCACCAACCACGAGATCATGCATGACGTGAGCCCAAATCAAGAGTCGGACCCTTAACCGATGGAGCCCCCCAGGTACCCCAAGAATGGGGATATATTTTGAGATTAAACCAATAGGGCTCGCTGATCGATAAAAGGCAGAATCATGGAGCAATCAACAAAAATGAATGGGAATAGAATCAAGACTTACAGTACAGAATATCACAGACAGTCCCTTTAAAGTGTTCTGGGGCTACCGGCTGATTACAGGATCACCACAGAGCTGGCATTTTGCTATATAACAGCATGTGGCTTAAGGGAGGCCTTTATTCAGGCTTTAACCCTCTGAGAAGACTTATCTCAGACACCAAAGGGAACTGCAGGAAACGGTGTCTCTTGATGAGCGAGTAAACACGCTTCCTCTCACTGGGGCAGCGTGGGACACTGCCAAGTGTAACGTGTTTCTCTGTTGTCTCCCTGCCCCCTTCCCTCCCAGATTCTGGGAGAGCACCAACTTTCTTCCACCACTGTACAAGGAGAGCCTGGCCCAGAATATATGTGCAATAAACATTTGCTGAATGACTGTGGAATAAAATGGCAGGAGACCTCTACAGCGCTTTGAGTAGCCTGGAAACCCTATTTTAAGAGAGAAAGCAGCAATACCCACGCCAGTGCAAGAAGAAAAAGAATAAAGTTCAGGAGAGGGTTGGGATTGAGTAATCAGCAAGAGTTCTAGGCTAGAGCCAATAACTGAGAAACTGATTTTGCAAGAGGCAGCACAAAGGGCCTAGCAATGCCCATTGCTGGGATTTTACAGCTAAACTGGATGATCTCATCACAGGCTCATCAAATGTCAGAGCTGGAAGAGATCTTGGAAAACTTTTGGAGTAATGTGCTCAGTTCACAGATGAGGAAATTAAGGTGAAATGGGTTGGGACTAGAACCCAATTTTCTGGCCTCCAGACGCCAAATTCCTTTCTACATTCCATTGATTAGCAATTTGATTCAACTGCCTTTTGCATACACAGGCTCACAGAGGAGTTTTCAGAAGTGAACGGGAGAGACAATCTTCTAAAGTTTATCCTCCAGTGAAATTCTTTTTAGAATTCATTTCCATGAAAACAAATCATCCCACATGAGCAACTTTTCCTCTTATCATTCAGTGAAAATACAGCAGCCCATCATGATTCCCTTTTTGACATGGCTGCCAGGAAGCTTAAAGCTAAATTTAATACTCAATCCTCATAACAATGGTGGCTCAGTTTTTGACAAACCGTGCTTATTTCCTCCTCCTTTTCATGACTTTTCATTTTTTTTCTGACGATTTCAATGGCCTTATTATATATATATATATATATATATATATATATATTTTTTTTTTTTTTTTTACTGAAAGTCATCTCAAATGCTCTTTGGAAGTTTAGCCAGGTAAAAATCACCAATAAACCAAAATAAAAGGAAGATTTTGTTTCTCTTGTGCACTTGGAACGGCTACTATGATCTCGTGGTATCCATTTTCAGATCCCACCCCTGACCTAAAAGCTTAGACCTTACCTCCGGGCTTTATATTTATAGAGAGGAGAGGCCACCACAGGACAGATTGCATACAAATGACTAGTTATAAAATTGTAGGGTCTGTCTGCTAACGAGGCAAGTCCCTGGAAACTTCTCTGAAATGAAAACAAGATGTGGAAGGAGAGGGCTATGTTTCCTGCGCTGACGTGGCAGAACTTCACTTCCAACAGTACCCTGGGGGGGGCCAGGCAGCCGGGTCCACGGATGGTCAGCAGGTGGTGGACTGTACCACATCCAAGTGCAATCTCACTGCTCACTACTCCCCAGGACGGAGAAATGAGCTCGCGTAACCTTCATCTCTTCTGGCTTGTAGCCACATAACGAGATTAAAGCACCCAATTTCTAAAAACACGAGGCTTTCTTTTCCCTCCCTAAAATGAAATTCCTTCTAAACCACAAAAATTTAACCCAAGCAGGATTAGGAAAGCAATAAAGGAGCTCAGGCAGAGACCGTTCCTCCTGCTTCCTTGCTGTCTCAGAATCTTCCGTCGCCATTTCTGTCCAGGTAGTAAAAAAAAAAAAAAAAAATGTTACTAAGTCCCAAAAAATGTCAACTTCTCCAGAGGACACAAGACTTTCACCTTTATGCATTTGAGCTTGAGACTTCTGGTGGCTTTTTTGTTTTTCACTCTTCCCTGAGTTTTTAAATTTTGTTCTATATTCCTGTGGTGTTGGCCATGACTTCCATGATAATATAAGAGATATGTTCAAAAAGAAAAATGGCTTCAGGAGGTACTGCTGCTCGTGAAAAGAGTCCTTCCCTAAAGCATCCATCTGGATTCTGTTCACGATCTCTTCCTAGTCAGTCGGAGCCAATTTGTTCCGATAGAGACAAGAAGATCCTGTCCCGTGTGCCCAACACCTTGAAGAATGAGACCGTTGTAAAAATCTGTGACGTTTCTTTAGAAAAATCTCAGAAGAACTTACGAAATGCAGGCAAGGCTAGTTAATGCAGGACACCAGCATAGCAGGTAAGGGTGAACCGGGCCCCGGCTGCCTGAATCTCCATCCTTACCTGTCACACGTGATCTGGGAACCTTGCACAAACTGCTGAACCGTGCGCATTACTTTCCTTAACTGTAAAATGGGGATGATACTGGTGCTTACGTCATAGAGCAGGCTCTCAAACACTGGCGTGGGTTAGAAAAATAGGAGGGCTTATTCGAACACCGACTACTGATCTCACCCCAAGGGGTTCTGATTTCATGGGGCCTGGGTGGGGCCTGGGAATCTGCATTTCTAACAAGGCTCCAGGTGACACAGCTGCTGCTGGTTCAGACTGCACTTTGAGAACCACTATCACTGGGTTACCATGCAGATGACATGGTTAATACATGTACGTTATGGTAACAATGACTATTTTTACATACTGCTGTGAGCACTGTACCTGGTGAAAGGTTAGCAACGTTAAATGGTGTCAGTTACTACTGATGTAAAAGTCGGCCCATCCACTTACAAACCGTAGAAAACTTGCAGTGGAGCCTTAACATTATAAGAAACCTCCGTTCCTAACAGAAATATCCTTATTTTAAGGGATGCATACATTCATAAAAGGCTGTAAATGGCTCCAACGGCTTAAAAGAGACTCTAGACCATTGGGGTTTTTTCCCCCTCTCTTTAAACTTGTCAGTACCCATCTGTACATTTATTGTGAGGCAGAAGAGAAACAAAAGCTGACACAGCTACTTCTTGAGGTTTCATGTCTTTTCTCTTAGTTACAGTAAAAGCGGCAAAACAGATTTACTCATTACCGCCAAAAAGAATTCTTCAACTCATTTCAAGTAATTAAGGAGCCCAGCAGCACACGCAGTCGCAGTAACGGCAGTTAGAAACATCACCAGCTTCCAAAGGGCAGAGGAAACAGACTCGCAGCGAGGGTATTGTTAAAAAGCTCTACACAACAAAGGAAATGAAGGCAAATCCCTAACCTGGGGGCGGTCCAGCAGCCCGGAGGACAAAGATATAATGCTCTGCTGAAAAGCTTGTGGCGGGTTAAACTCAATGCAGAGAAAGAGAATATCAACCCTAATGTCAAAGGTTACGATGTTTTCCTTGTAAGACACTTGGTCCGTGCTTAAGTCTGAAGTCCCTCTCTTCTGCCCGGGCCACGCCACGCTCTCTCCACGAAGAAAACTTTTTAATAAACCCAGGTCGAACGCCTCTTCTGTTCTAAGCACAGGGCGATTCGAGGTTCAACGAGAGGCGGCTAGCGAGTCTTTGGTAAACATCTAACTTTTCCAACTCAATCACATCTTAGTTTTTGGTACAGAAAAAAAAATTCTCCAGTGAAACATGAGACGTAGATACAGCATTCTTGCATCGTGATGGCTTTTGGAAGATTAAACAAAGGGTGCACGTTTGCAAGAATGCAAACACACGCCTTGCCCCGAGTGTTGAAAAGTGTAATACATAAGCCACCCTCCGTGACGCTTCTCTTTCAAAAAGGTACGTGATCAACAGCACTGCGCTGTCAACAGGACTCCACGAAGGTGGCTCTTACTTTCCAGGGGAGCAAAGACAAATAGAAGCGAGCAGCCCCTGGGTGCACTTGGAGTCCGTCCCTCCAGCCCGAAGCCTCCCCCGGACTCGGCACGGGCTGAGGGAGTGAGACACGGGTCCCCCAGAAGGGATTCTGGGGCTGCCACGACTCACCTCGCCAACTTCTCCAGGCTCGCGGCGCCCCGGCGGCCGGCTCGGGGGCGCGGGCGCGGGGGCCGGCGGCGCCTAGCGCGCGGGCCGGCGGCCCCCAGGAAGGGGCCGGGGCCGGGGAGGCGCGCGGGGGCCGGCGCGGGGCGGCGCTGCGGGGCGGCCGCGGGACGCGCGGGCGGCGCGGGGGGCTCGGCGCGGCCGGCGCGCAGGGACAGCAGCGCGAGCAGCAGCGCGGCCAGCGCGAGCAGGAGCAGCGCCGCCGCCTTGCTGCGGAGCTTCATGGTGCGGCGCGGCGGCGGCGGCGGCGGCGGCCCCCGGGCGGCGCGGCCCCTCTGCGCATCGCTGCGCGCTGGGCGGCTGCGGCGGGGCGAGCGCAGTCGAGCGGGGCGGCCGCCTCCACCGCCCGCCCGCCGGGGACTGGGGTCCGGGCGGCCGGCCGGCGGGCGGGCGACGGAGGAGGAGGTGGACCGCGACGGGGAGGGGGCGGGAGGGAAGGAGGAGGTGCGAGCAGGGCTCGAGGAGGAGCGGCCCGCGCCTACCGTACTGTGTGGAGTAGCTGCCCGTCCGGCCACCCGCCAGCAGCCAGGAGACTGGCGCTTAGGCTTCAGGTAGGGCAGCCTCAATACCCCTTCATTCATTCATTCATTCATTCATGCATGCATGCATACATGCACTCATTCGTTCATTCATTCATTCATTCGTTCATTCATTCATGCATGCATGCATGCACTCATTCGTTCATTCATTCATTCGTTCATTCATTCATGCATGCATGCACTCATTCGTTCATTCATTCATTCATTCATTCATTCTTCAATCTGCTCGTCCATCCATCCGCTCATTGCCTCCCATACCATTCCATTTCCTTCCTCATCCCGTCACTCACTTACTCTCCCGTCACATCCACATCGGCTCTTCATCTCTTTAATCTATGCATTTCCCCCATCACTTATTTTTATCCATCTTTCCACACACCCGTGCATCTCTCTATACGTCCGTTCAGGCAGGGGCATCTCTGTTCTGTTTGCCCAATGCAGGGCCTGGTGCTTGGCGGATATCTGTTGGACAAAATCACTCCAAATCCATGTAGTCTAAAGAAGTTCCAGAAAAAAAATTCCAAGTCTGGATTTAAAATCTGACTCGGTCCCCTACTGCCTCAGTGATCCTGAGCAAGTTGCACAATTAGAACCTTCATGTCCTTACATGCAACCTGGGAATGAGAACACTGCTCTCCACGGAGGCATTGTGTGGACATTAAATTTAAAACACACATTCAAAGAACCTAGCACAGTGCCTGACTCAAAATAGGTGCCCAATAAAAGCTCTGTGATCATCACTACAGTAAAACGTAGCTTATCATAAATACGTAAATGCAAAATTTTTTTTTCTTTCTGACATAGATTTGAGATAGAGTATAGCTTTACCTCCAGTGTAGAAATAGTCTTCAGAGAACTTCACAGCTATAAGCACCAGATCAAGTTTTGGAACTTTCAGACCATTCTTCCAGGGCATCTCCAGTCACAAATCTGAAGCATTAGGACACAAACTGTTATTATTCACCTTGAACTGCCAACCAATGTTCTATTAACTCTCTTTTCAGCAGGGCCACAGCACAAAGAAGACCAGAGATAACAGGGTCTCTGAAATTCTACCAGAATCCACGTTGATTTAGAAAGCATTTAAAATTCAATTGTATCCCTGGGGCACCTGGGTGGCTCAGCTGTTTAAGCTTCCCACTTCAGCTCAGGTCATGATCTCACGGTTCATGGGTTAGAGCCTGGGTCGTACTCTGTGCTGACAGCTCAGAGCCTAGAGACTGCTTCGGATTCTGTGTCTTCCCTTCTCTGTCTAACCCCCCCCCCGGGGCCCCCATTCACACTCTGTCTCTCTCAAAAATACATTAAAATTCTTTTTCTTAAATTCAATTATATTCTGAATGATTCTTATATTAACATTATATTTTAATTATTTGGGAACCCATTGTATTTAAAATTTTAGGAATGAGAGGGGCGCCTGGGTGGCTTAGTCGGTTAAGCGTCTGACTTTCGCTTAGGTCATGATCTCGCGGTTCGTGGGTTTGAGCCCCACGTCGGGCTCTGTGCTGACTGCCGGCTCAGAACCTGGAGACTGTTTCAGTCTGTGACTCCCTCTCTCTCCGACCCTCCCCTGCTCACGCTGTCTCTCTCTCTCTCTCTTAGAAATAAAAAAAAAACATTAAAATTTTAGGAATGAGAATGTTTAATAACCTGGAGCTTCTTCAAAGCAGGCACCATGAAAGGGTGCAAGGTCAAGCGTGGCCTTCCAGTGGTTCTCCGTGAGGGTGAGATACCATTCCAACAGAAGGCATCTAAAATTGTGAGAAGGATGTTTTGGGTCGTCACAAACACTGGCAGGTTCTGTCATATGTTAACCCTCGACAAAGCTCAGAACACTGTAGCACAACAAGAATTGTCCTGGGCCAAGTGCCTTGTGAAAACCCTGCTGAGAAACTCTGAGCTATGGTAAGGCTTGGTGTATAGGCCTTCCAGATTTAGAAATGGCCACCATCATGTTGCTCTGTGGCCCAGTGAAGCAGAAATTCCCAAATTCTGTCTTGCCACATCTCTTCTTCCTCAAGGAGGACACATATGACAAGGATAAAATAAAGCAAAGTAACAATGAAGTAGTGCCTGGTGTTTTAGCCTCAAACACCAAAGTGAAACTTCGAATAATTACACTTGACCAAACAGAGGACTTCATTTTCTTAAACTCCACTGACTTACGTCCTTCTCCTGAATCTAAACCCAAGTTTTGGATTTCACTGCTCTGATTGGTGGAGAAGTACAACTTCTGGCATCACGGAAAAGGGGTTCCAGATACCATGTCTATGGCTCACCCAGTTTCTCACTTAGATGTTTACTATGCAAAATGCTTGTTTATTTGACCCCCATCCCCATTCCTGAAATCTGTTTCTCCTCCTGGAATTTTGATATCTCTAGACACTTAGTTGCTCAAGCCAGAAATTAGGTGGCAGTCATTCTTGATTTATCTGTTTCTCTCACCTCCTGTGTCAGTTACCTATTATCTATTGTTAGTTATTATTATCTGTTGTTCATAACAAACTACTCCCAAATTTGGTAGCATAAGATAATGCACATACAATCTCATCATTTCTGTGTGTCAAGAATCCAGGGGCACCTGGGTGGCTCAGTTGGTTAAGCAGCCAACTTCACCTCAGGTCATGATCTCATGGTTTGTGGGTTTGAGCCCCGCATCGGGCTCTGTACTGATGGCTAGCACAGAGCCTGGAGCCTGCTTCAGATTCTGTATCTCCCTCTCTCTCTGACCCTCTCCTGCTCACGCTGTCTCTTTCTCTCTCAGAAATAAATAAAAAACGTTAAAAAAAAATTTAAAATCCAGAACACCTTAGGTGGGTCCTCTGCTTCACAGGCTTTCACAGGGCTGCAATAAAGTGTTGGCTCAGAGCTGTGGTCTCATCTGAAAGTTCAACCGGTGAAGGATTCACTTCTAAGCTCACTTATATGGTTGCTGGAATAATCCAGTTTCTTTCTGGTCAGTGAACTGAGAGTCTCTCTTCCTTGCTATCTTTTGGCCAGAGGATGCCATCTGTCCCTTGCCAGGTGGCCCGCTCTGTCAGCATAAGGCTGTAGGAAGAGTCAGAGAAAGGATGCAGTGGTACAAAAGTCATGGTCTTTTATAACCCAGTTTCAGAGGTGACATTCTGTCACTTTATCTTGTTCTTGCTAGAAGCGAGTCATTACATCTCATTCATATTCAAGAGGAGAAGATTACACAAGGGCTTGACTACCAGGAGGCCAGGTTTACAGGGGGTCATTTTAGAAAGCTGCCTTTCTTACCTCCCATATCCAGAGAATTAGCAAATTCTGTCAAAGCTACTTCTAAAATATGATTGGCATCTGTCCACCTCTCTCCTGAATTGCCAATCATGAGTGCTTGACAAGGACAAACCTTGATAAATCTTAATAGCCTCATTCCTATTGTATTCCATATAAATTGTGACAATTCCACTCCCCACCCCCCAGGCTTCACCCCTGTTGTAGGATGTGGCTATTCTACAGCCTACATGCAACAGCAGTTCCCCTCTAATGATTTTCCTTGCTTCTTCCTATGCCTTTTTCTGAGTTTTAAGCCAGGATGATTTTTTTTTTTTTTTTAAGAAACATAAATCGAATCTGATTTCTCCCCTGCTTAAAACTCTGCAGCAATTCTTCATGGTTCTTTGAATAAGTCTGAATCCCTTACCATAGTATCTAATTCCAGCATGATCTGGCCCCTGACTGCAGCTCCCCTGACTACATCCATCCTGAGGCTCCTTCCAGTTCCGGTGGCTTTCCATCAGGGCCTCTACCAGTCCTGGCTTTTACTTGCTTCAGTCTCTTTGTACTTGTGGTTCCTTTTGCTGATTTCAGGCTCTGGAAGGCACTTCAAGATTTAGATCTTGGCCTAAAGCCACCTCCTGAGAAAGAATATTGCAGGCTTCCTTCTTTAAGGAGATAGTGTTCCTCCTAGTACTATTTGCCCATGTTGTTTCCTGCACAACACGTAGTACAAATTGTATGTATGTGTATACATACATATACACACATACATCCACATATATGAACAATCACAGATATACATATATATATATATACACATTCATATATATGTCTGTTTTCAAGTGGAATTATTTATGGACAGTAGTATATATAGTTTGGGTTTTTTTTTTTTTCTTAGAGAAAGAGAGAGACAGATTGAGTGGGGGAGGGGACAGAGTGAGAGAAGGAAACAATCGTAAGCAGGCTCCATGCTCAGTGCAGTGCCCAACACAGGGCTCAATCCTATGACCCTCAGATCATGACTTGAACTGAAATAGAAAGTCAGACACAACCAAGTGAGCCACCCCGGCACCCCTAGAATATATAGTTCTTAATTGTATAGGTAGATATACCTCAAAAACCAAGGTATAGAACATTTCTAACATCTCAGAAGACTCTCTATGCCCTCTCCCAGGGGTTACATTCAAGGATAATAATTACTCTAGCTCCTATAATCATAGATTAATTTTGTCTGCTCTTTGAAACGTTATATAAATAGAACCATATGATATGCATGCTCATTCAACATATTGTCTGTAAGGTCATTTCATGTTTTTCCACATATCAATTGGTTGGCTTGTATATATGTTGGTCTGTTTGATGGGTAATATTCCATTATATGAATATACCATCGCTTATTATTTTTTATTCATTCTACTATTTTTATTTTATTCATTTTTACTATTGAGGTAATGAAATTATTTCCAACTCTTATGAACATTCTTGTACAAATCTTTTGCTGGACATAAACATACATCTCTTTTGAGTACATGTCCTAAAGTGGAATTTTTCGGTCATACAGTGGCCATATATTTAGGTTTTTTTTTTTAATGTTTTATTTATTTCTGAGAGAGAGAGACAGCGTGAGTAGGGGAGGGTCAGAGAGAGAGGGAGACACAGAATCTGAAACAGGCTCCAGGCTCTGAGCTAGCTGCCAGCACAGAGCCCGACACAGGCTCAACCCACGAACCGTGAGATCATGACCTGAGCTAAAGTCCGACGCTTTACCGATTGAGCCACCCAGGTGCCCCATATTTAGTTTTAAATACTGCCAAATGTTTTCTGAAAATGGGTGTACCAATCTGCACTCCCAATAGCACTCCAGTTTATTCCACATCCCCACCTATACTTGATCTTGGGTGTTAATTTAATTTTAGCTATGCTGGTGAGTGTGTATTGTGTTACAGTTTGAATTCTCATTTCCCTGGATCACCTGTTACATATTTATTGACAATTTGCGTATCTTCTTTTGTGAAGTTCCTCTTTGGGTCTTTTGAGTATGGGGGGGGTGGGCATTTGTCTCTTTCTTATTACTTTGTGGGAGTCCTTTATATATTATTACTATATTACTTTTGTCACATATACATTTTGCAAATAACTTCTCTCTGTGTGGCTTTTCACTCTTTAAATGGTATCTTCTGATAAAGAGAAGTTCTCAATTAAGTGAAGTCCAGTTTTTCAATCTTTTCTTTTATGGTTAGTATACTTGGTGCTTTGTCTAACAAATCTTTGCCTTAGTCACAAAGAAATTATTTTATTTTCTTCTAGAAGATAGTTATATGATAGAACTTTCTTATATGAGAAATGGGAATGTTTCTGATGGGATGATGGGAATGTTTTATGTCTGCACTAAATGTTTTATATCTACACTACATTAATATCGTAGCCACTGGCCTCATGTGGCTGTTGAGCACTTAAAATGTAGTTAATATGACTGAGGAACTGAAAATTTTAAATTTTTACATAAATAGTCATATTGGGCTAGTGGCTATATATATTGGTTATTCCAGTCCTAGACACTTTATTGTTCTGGTTTCCACAAGTAGATATATAACATATTGTGGGTTATTTTTGTGTATGTGTGTGCATGTAAAGTAAGGTAAAGATCAGGATTACATTTTTCTATATGGATATTTAAAGGACCCACTTGTTGAAAAAAACATCTTTTCTCTCAGTGAATCCCCAATAACTTTTCATAAATCAGGTGACCAGTCTGTAACAGAAATTAAGAATGCCTTTGATGGGCCCATTAGACTAAACACTGCTGAGGAAAGCATCTCTGAGCTTACAAACATATCAATAGAGACTTCTAAAACTGAAAAGAAGACTGAAGAAAAGGAACAGAATGACCAAGACAGAGAAAGACAGATACCATATGTTTGCACGTATAGGAGGATTAGGAGGAACTTAACGGAGGGCCATGGGTGAGAAGAAGGGGAAAAATAGTGGGAGAGAGGGAGGGAGGCAAACCATGAGAGACTCTTGAATGCCAAGAACAATCTGAGGGCAGATGGGGTGGGGGGGAGCAGAAGGGGGATGATGGGCATGGAGGAGGGCATTTGTGGGGATGAGCACTGGGTGTTATATGGAAACCAACTTACAATGAACTATTAAAAAAAAAAGAATAACCAAGACATATGGGACATCTACAAAAGGTGTAACATACAGGTAGTGGGAATACCAGAAAGAAAACAAAAGAAAGAAGTAGAAGAAATTTTTTAAACAATAATGACTGAGAATTTTCTCCAAATTCATCAGAAAGCAAGCCACAGGTTGAGGAAGCTCACAGAATACCAAGCAAAATAAAGGTCCAAAAGACTACACCTAGGAATATCATATTCAAGATGCATAAAATCAGAAATAAAAAATTTTGAAAGAGGCCTGATATTAAAAAATGTTTTGACTGTAGAAAAGCAAAGGAAAGAATTATGTCCACCTTCTCCAAAACCATGCAGACAAGAAAAGAGTAAGTGTAATACATAAAAAGATTTAAAAGAAAAATTTACCAACTAGAATTCTGTATCCTCATAAATTATCTTTCAAAGGTGAAGGAGAAATAGACTTTCTCAGAAAAACAAAAATTGGGAAAATTTGTTGCCAGTAAATCTGCCCTGCAAGAAATGTATAAAGAGTTTCTTCAGAAAGAAAGAAGATGAGGGCAACTGCGTGGCTCAGTCGGTTAAACATCTGACTTCAGCTCAGGTCATGATCTCACAGTCTGTGGGTTCGAGCCCTGCATCAGGCTCTGTGCTGACAGCTCAGAGCCGGGAGCCTGCTTTAGATTCTATGTTTTCTTCTCTCTCTGCCCCTCCCCCACTCCCACTTTGTCTCAAAGATAAATAAACACTAAAAAAAAAAAAATAAATTTAAAAAAAGAAAGAAGGAAAATGATATAGGTAAGAAAAAAATCAGATCTACATAAAGGAAGGAAGATCATCTTTGATGCTCAAGAAAGGAATAATGTAAAACAAAAACTTTATTTTTCTTGTTCTTTATTGATCTAAAAAAATCAGTTTGTTTAAAAATAATCATAGCAGTAATGTATCTAATGCTTAGAGGTATGTATAAGTGAAATGAATGACAGCAATAATAAAAGGGATGGAAGGAGGACACTAGAAGTATTTTTAGTGCAGGTACTTGCACTATTTGTGAAGCAGTAGAGTGTTATTTCAGAGTGAACTTGAATTAGTTGTAAATGTATATTGCAAATCCTAAGGCAACCACTAAAAATATTTTTAAAAAGAAGTATAATTGTTATATTAAGGAAGGAGGGAAAATTTAATTATATAATACACTTAAAACCACATAAAGCAGAAAGAGAAGAGAAAAAAATAGGAAAAAAGGAAAAGGGCAATGAATCAAAAAAACAGTAACAAATAGAATACATTTTAATCAAACTTTATCAATAACTGCTCTAAATATCAATTGTCTAAACACACCAAATAAAAGAGATTTTCAGTGTGAATCAAAAAACAAGACCCAACTATATGTTATAAGTAAGAAACCCACTTTAAATACAAAGACATATATAGATTAAAAGTAAAATGGGAAAGCAAAGGGGTGGAGAAAGTTATACCATGCTAACACTCATCAAAAGAAAGCTAGAGTAGCTATATTAATTTCAAATGAAGCAGATTTCAGAGGAAGAAAATTATCAAGGGTAAAGAAGAGAATTACATACTGATAGAGGGGTCAATTTTCCGAGAAGACGTAATAATCCTTGATGTGCATTAACCTAACAAATGAGCATCAAAATACTTGAGGCAAAAACTGATAGCATTGCCACAAGTAATTGAATCAGCTGCTGTAGTTAAAGACTTGACTTTACCAGCAGTCTGTCAGAAATGGGCAGATTCGTCAGGCAAAAAATCATTAAAGATATAGAACTTTTGATCCACTGAATATAATTGACATCTACAAACTACTTCATCCGACAAAAACAGAATACACATTGTTTTCAAGCTCACATGGAGGATTCACCAAGATAGACCACAGTCTGAGCTATAAAATGCACCTTAACAAAATTAAAAGAATATGAATTATTCAATGCATGTTCTCAGAACACAATGGAATTAAGCTAAAAATCAATACAAGATAGCTGAAAAACTCTAAAATACTTGGAAATTAAACAACACAGTTTTCCAAACCACATGGGTGAAAGTAGAAATCTCAAGAGAAACTAAAATATTTTGAACTACGGGCACCTAGGTGGCTCAGTCAATTGAGCTCCTGACTCTTGATTTTGGCTCAGGTCATGACCCCAGAGTCATCAGATTGAGCCCCACATT
This sequence comes from Hyaena hyaena, assembly GCF_003009895.1. Classification (NCBI taxonomy): domain Eukaryota; kingdom Metazoa; phylum Chordata; class Mammalia; order Carnivora; family Hyaenidae; genus Hyaena; species Hyaena hyaena. The sequence goes on from NW_024080680.1 coordinate 1,898,435, forward strand.
CAGCTCTGTGTTGAATAGGGAACTTGCTTGAGATTCTCTCTCTCTCTCTCTCTCTCTCTCTCTCTCTCTCTCTCCCCCTCTACCCATCTCCCCTACTCCCATGCTCTCTCAAATTAAAATATATATATATATATGAACTAAATGAAAATGAAAATACAACTCATCAAAATTTGTGGGATTCAAATTTATAGCCTTTGATGCATATATTAGAAAAGAGAAAGGTTGAAAACCAATAACCTTCCACCTTAGGAATCTAGAAAAAGAAGAACAAATTATATCCAAAGTAAGCTAAAGAAAAGAAATAATAAAAATTAGAGCAAAAGTCAATGAAATTGGAAAGTGTAAATCAACAGAGAAAATAAAATCACTATGTGTACACCTGAAACTAATATAATATTGTATGTCAACTACACTATAATCAATAACTAGTTAAAAAAAGAATATCATAAAAATAAACCAGGTCCCATCAATGAGTGGCACTCTGAATAGAAGCCTAAAAAACAATCCATCTCACAGAAGATGGGAAAGATATAGCCTGTGCTGACAGTGTTCCCCAAATGAGGAAAATAATGTGAGAATTTTTAACAACCCACTTTCACATAAGCTTCTGTGAGGCAAAATAATAACAATAATAATAAATTTAAAAAAGAAGAAAGAAAATCGAAGGAGAAATTTTAGGTTGAAACAATAAAAATTGGTCAATTTTCCAAGTTCCAAAAGCAAAAGCAAATTTTTATTGGCAAAACACACTTAAATCTTAGGTGTGTGGGCTGAAGAGTAATTTCTTAAAATGTGTGTCTACTCATAATCTCAGAATTTGACTTATTTGGGAATAGGATCTTTGCAGATGTCATTAAGGATCCCAAGATGAATCACCTTGAATGTAGAGTGAGCCCTCAGTGCAATGGTTGGCATCCTTATCCTTGTAAGATAAAGATAGGACACAGGGAGACACATACGTGAAAGAAGAAGCCATGCAAATATGGAGGCAGAGACTGAAGTCATTCCGACACAGCCAAGAGATGCCATGAGCCACCAGAAATTGGAAGAGGCGAGGAAGGACTCTTCTCTGTGCTTCTGAGAGAGCATGGCCCTGGCCACACGTTGATTTCAAATTCCCAACATTCTGAAGCCTGAGAGAATAAATTTCTGTTCTGTTAGCCACCCAGGTTGTGTTAATTTCTATGGTCTCCCTAAGAAACGAGTACACCAGTTTTCAGGAAATTCACACACATAAAATTCCAAGGAACCACAAAATAAACTATGATAGAAAAAAAAGAATCAACATAAAGAACAAAATGCAGAGAACAATGCAAAAAGGACAGGCATTAGAATGGTCACTCTGTGGAACAGAACATAAGTACGCGCATTAGCTTTTTAAAAAGAAGAGAAGTTATGGAAACTACATGTAGTTATAAGAGACTACCAAAAGGGAGAGGGCAGATGTGAAAATCAAAAAAACTAACTTCTAGTAATACAAAATTTGTAATAATTAAAATTAGAAACTCAACCTAAAAGTTAAATTGCATGTAAAATCTAGCTGAAAAGAAATCTCAAAAAAAAAAAAAAAAAGAAGAAGAAGAAGAAGAAGATGAAGCTAAGGAACTTATGAAAATGTAGCACAAAGAGATAAAGAAGTTTAAAAACTTAAGAAGTTAAAAGACAAAAAAAAAATAGAGAAGATTTAGTGTACTTTTTTTTTTTAAAAGGAGATTTTACACCCAGTGAGGAGCCCATCATGGGGCTAAACTCATGACCCTGAGATCAAGACCTGACCTGAGTTCAGGAGTCAGATGCTTAACTAACTGAACCACCCAGGCACCCCAATTTAACAGACTTCTAATTAGACTTCCTGAAGCTAAGAATGGGGCAAGAGGGGGCAATGTTAAAAATGAAAGTAGCCGAGAATTTTACAGAACTGCAAAAAGGTACAAATTCTTAAATTGATAGGGCATAGTGAGTTGCAAATAGGAGAAATGAAAAGAAATACATGCTGACATATATTCCAACAAATACACAGAACAGAAAGGAAAAATAAGGAAACTTCAGTTTGTAGAAAGAAAAATCTGTGTACTTGCAAGAGAATCAAAACCAGATTTCTCATCAGCCATAACAAAGGCAGAATATGATGAAGTGATATTTTCAGTATGCTGAAGAAAAATGTATGAACCTGGACTTCTATGCCCTGGAGAATTGTCATCCAACTTAGAGGGTGTTAAGGTAAAAATTACTAAAAATATTAAATCGGTTGGAGAATTCGGTAATGGACTGAGGCTGGAAGAATTTTGAGGCACATGAGAGAAAAATCCTAGGCTTCCTCAAAGAGCTTGTTGGTAGAAATACGGATCTTTGAGATGCTGCTGGTAAGCGCTCACAAGGAAGTGAAGAGCGTGGTAGAGAAGGTGAATATCATATTCGGGAATACTTAAATCATCATAAACAGAACGTTGTTAGAAGTAAAAATGCTAAATGAGCTGCTGATGAGGGCTCATGAGGAAATGAGAAACACATTATGGAAAACTGGAGGAAAGGAGATCCTTGGAACATAGTGTTAGAAGCTGGGTGATTTCTGGGGCGCCTGGGTGGCTTAGTCGGTTAAGCATCCGACTTTCGCTTAGGTCATGATCTCGCGGTTCGTGGGTTCGAGCCCCGCGTCGGGCTCTGTGCTGACTGCCAGCTCAGAGCCTGGAGCCTGTTTCAATCTGTGACTCCCTCTCTCTCTGACCCTCCCCTGCTCACGCTGTCTCTCTCTCTCTCCTAGAAATAAATAAAACATTAAAAAAAAAAAAAAGCTGGGTGATTTGCGTCCTACAGTTACGTGCAAAGCAGAATTTGTACCTAATGAACCTGATACTTAGTGGAGAGTGTTGAAGGTACAGACTGGTTTCTTCTGGCTGCGTTTAGTAAAATCTGAGAGGTAAGAAATAAATTTAGGGAAGAGCTGTTTTACAAAAAGGTGGAGGGGAACCGGCAGTTAATGACTTGGGAAATTCTTAGCCTATCCACGTTGCAAAAAATGGAAAAATTTAGAAGATTCAGTGTAAGGAAACTGCTCTGGAGAGAAAGTCATGGGTGTGGCTGGACAGCTTGTTGCCAGTACCTGGAAAGGAACGCGAATTTGGATAGTCAACAGCACAGAGGTCTCTTCAAGGAGATTAGGTGTGCAACTCATGGATATTCTGTTATCTCTGCAGAAGCCAAACATGAAGATGATGTTGTCCAGCAAAGACCTGTGTTTAATGGAGTGAATCCTCATAACATACATGAGAGACACACAAGGTTTGGAGAATGTATCATCAGTAGAAACACAGCCAGCTTGGGCAGAAAGATAAGACCAAATGAAAGAAGTCTGTAGTCCCCCCACCCCCCAAATTCTACAGGCAGTAAATGAGTGACTAAAATAACTCCACTGCAATCACATGCTCCCTCTGTTCAGAAAAAGAAAAGGATAGCTCAGAATGCACAACTGTGGGAGCAGAAAGGCAGAGCTGAGTGCCACAGAGGAATGTTCTCAGGCATTGAGACTAATGGAGCTCACCAAGCTGGGTTTCAAAATTGCTTGGGACTTAGAACCTCCAGAAGGAACCAGCATTTCTGACACTTTGGCTTTAGCCCAAATTTTAAATTTCTGGCTTCCAGAACTGTCGGTGAGTTCATTTCTGTTATTTTAAGCCAATAACGTTGTGGGAATTTGTTATAGCAGCAGTAAGAATCTAATACAGAGGGTATAATGTAGTGCACAGAGTCTAAAAGTGTACTGCTTGGAGATTACTCAGTGAATGAATAGTAAACATGTACTTTTTGAGAAGAAGGAAATTGAACTCAAAAAGAAGAAATAGAGTTTAAGAAGCAGTAGTGGGTTAAGAAATAAGTAAAACAGGAGTGGCTGGGTGGCTCAGTCAGTTGAGCGTGTGACTTGGGCTCAGGTCCTGATCTCACGGTTCGTGAGTTCGAGCCCCACGTCAGGCTGTGTGCTGACAGCTCAGAGCCTGGAGCCTGCTTCAGATTCTATGTCTTCCTTGCTCTCTCTGCCCCTCCCCTGCTCGTGCTCTGTCTCTGTCTCTCAAAAATAAATAAAAACATTAAAAGAAAAGAAATAGGTAAAACATATTGCCAAATATTTGAAAAAGTAATATTTTGGAGGAGTTTTATAATCAGGGTGTGACTAACATCTATAAACAAAAACATGAAAGGTCAATGGATATAGTTCAGAAGCAAGTTAAAAGATTAAGATCCTTGCTCTGTTCAGAAAAAGGATAGAAATATTGTTTATATTTTTCCTAATAAAACCTTGAGTCTTTATGTTCTTTATGTATGGAGTCTAAAGCTACCATTAAAATGTACATATAACAATTGAGGGTACAGGTGAATGTGAAATATTCACTGTAACATTTCTTCTGACTCTTTTGTTTGCTTGAAAAATTTCATAATAAAATATTGAGAGGGGAAAACCCACAGTGATATTTCTACCAGAATAACTAAGATCAAAAATCCGATAATATTAGGGCACGTGGGTGGCTCAGTTGATTAAGTGTTGGACTTGGTTTTGCCTCAGGTCATGATCTCTGGTCTGGTGGGTTTGAGCCCCCCTGTCGGGCTCTGCACTGGCAGCAGGTAGCCTGCTTGGGATTCTCTCTCTCTGTCTCTCTGTACTTTCCTCACTCATGCTCTGTCTCTTTCTTTCTCTCTCAAAAATAAATTTAAAATAACTTTTTAAAAAGTCTGATAATATCTAGGATTGGCAAAATTGTGAAGCAACCAAAACTGATACCTTAGTGGTAGGAGGATAAATTGGTCCAAATACTTTGGAAAAATTGCAGAATCTACTAAAACAAAAGGTGTGCATAACCTATGCCCCCGAAATCCCACTCTTAGGCATAACATATATTTAGTAGAAATCATATTTATATGCACCAAAAGCTATGTAAAAGGAAGTTCATGGCAGTTTCATTTATAATTGCTAGAAGCTAGAAATTATCCAAATGCTCAATGAAAGGAGAATGGACACATAGTAGTACATATTCATGTGATGGAATACTACATGGTAATGCGATTAAATAAGCGACTGCTACATGCAACTGTATGAGCAAATCTCATTAACCTAATATTGAGTGAAAGAAGCCACACACAGAAGAATCCAAACTGATTTCATTTGTATGAAGTTTGAAAACAGGCCAAACTAATCTCTCATTAAACGTCAGGATATTGGTTTCCTCTAGGGAGGAGAGAGAGGTAGTGATTGGAAAGGGGATTGAGAGGGAGTTGGGGGGAGGTGTCATGTTCTATTTATTGATCTGGGTGGCAGGCATGGGCATGCTTGCTTTGTGATCATTTGTCAAGCTGTGCACTTGATACGTTTTTTAAACTCAAAAATATATATTGTTTTGAAAATTTCAAGGTAATTGCTGGTGATTTCAAAAGAGACACTAGGATCAATACTCAACATGAGATGAAAGATCTTCCAGTTATTTGGAGGGAACTGAGGTGAGGCGATGCTGGAAAAGACCCTTGGGAATTGGCCATGTCATCGTTCTTCCCTGGGCTCCACAGAGTGAGAACAGTAAGGTGGAGCCCATGGCTGAGATCTTCACAGCAGAGAACAAGAGGTAAGCTTCCATAGCCCGAGAGTGGGTCAACCAGGGGCAAAAGTTCTATGTCCTGAGGAGGGCACCAAGTTGAGCAATAGAGGCCTATCAGGCCCATCCCCTAGTAGTCACAGGGTCTGGTACAAGAGCATAAATCCAGACCTACCTACCACATGCTGAAATATTAGGCAGTTATATAAGCCAAACTAACCACTGTCAGATAACATGTGCTCTATGCTCATGCCTGACACTTATGCTTTTATAACAACCTGGAAGACCGGGATGAGCTTTAAGAGTTCTATACGTACACATGGAGATGGCAGGAGTGAGTCACAAGCCCTAGCCTCTGGTCCACCGCATTCCCCCTCCACCCTTGACACATAGATGGACACCCCACCCACATTTCCAAGCTTTGTCCCCGGCCCTGCCAACAGCTGTCTCTTGGTCACCCTCAGACGTGAGGCTGCCTACACCAGAGGCAGTTTGCGTTTAGGAGGGTCACTTGGGAAAGAAGCCTATATCAACCCTGGAAATGGATTCAGGAGCATTTAGAAAGGGATTTATGGGGTCATGTCTATCCACAGGTGTGCTAGAAAGAGGAGGGGCTACAGCTCTGATGGGCACTGCCTGAGGAGACCCGGAGTAGGGACTCTACAACAGACTAGAGTATATGGACAGTATGGGTCCTTGTGTCCATGAGGGGATGACTCAGCAGAAGTTGGAATGCACCGTATGGCTATGAGATTGGACTTTGGATGCTTCCATAGTTTCATGTGTCTGTGCAAGAGGAAGGACTCCAAGGATCAGCTGTCCCCTCAGCTCTCCCCATTCTACCAAGGTCATGATTCTTTGAAAACTTCCTTAGAAATGAAATGAATTAGGGAGGATCTCCTTGATCTCCTTGAAATTAATCCCAAAGAGACGGAGGAAAAACTCTCAAGTGACTGGGTTTACCATGAACTGGCTGGCAAATTAGAGCCAGAAAGACAAATTTCGATATGGAAAGTCAAAGTCCCCCCCCCTTTTTTTGCACACCTGAATTTTGTGCATTGAAAATTCATATCTAATACAGATCATAGCAGTGCTGTGTAGGGATACTATGAATTCAAGGTTCAACTACTTTTTAGAACACTGTGATTCACAGCTCATAGTCATCTCACTACAGGAACAGGGAAGGAAGTTCAGAGCTCTGGTCTGAATAGAAGATGGTGCTCAGGTGGGGGAATGGACGAAGATGGAGAGAGAGGGAGGGGAAGAGGGAACCATGATTGTATGTATGGCAAATAGCTTACCCAAAGGTTGCCTTCAACCAGGAGTTCTCTTGGTGAACTCAAAAGATGATTTTGCTATTAAAATGTATAAATTGTTAAAAAAAATCCCCAGGCTATAGACATTAACAAAAATTGGACTTCACAGGACAACATGAAACAAGGCAATGTTCATAAAAGACTGACACCTCTATGTATCATGATGCATTAGTCAGGTGTAATTAAGACAATTATGGTATGGGCACATAGAAGTTGCTTGATGAAATAGAATATAGACCTAGAAGAAGATTCAGGCCAATACTTACCCGTGCTGTGCAGGAAAGAGTGCTTTTTAAGTCAGTGTGGAAGGATGGCTTTGGAGTACACACCAAACTACATTCAGGATGAAATAAAAATTTATGTAAAGAATAAACCGGAAAAGATCTGAAAGAAAACAGAAGTAAGTAGTTTTATGAATTGAGTCTGGAGATAGCTATTGCAAGCATAGCAACAATTAATGCTATTTATAGCAAACAAATTGGATAGATCTGAATTATCTAATCATTGGGATAAATTATTGTCTAGTAATTGGGATCAAATCATGGTATATCAATTCAACAGAATGTTACTGACATAGAAAAATTATTCATGAAAACATTTATTTTAAAATAAGCACGTACAGGGGCAACTGGCTAAGCATCTGACTCTTGATTTGGGCTCAGGTCATGATCGCAGGATTGTGGGATCAATCCCTGTATTTGACTCTGTGCTAAGCATGGAGCCTGCTTGAGATATTCTCTCTCTCTCTCTCTCTCTCTCTCTCATTCTCCCTCTATGCCCCTCTTCTCTGCTTGCATACTGTCTCTCAAATAAAAAGATTATTAAAAAATAAAATAAAATAATGTTTTAAAAGCTGTATCATTTAGTATTATAAAGAAAAGAATCATATATATGCTTAGCAAAAAAGGTGTAGAGTACTAATAGTGTAAGTGTATCTGAATGAATTTATCTTTCTCTTCATGTTTTTCTGTGCTTCCTTATTTTAGTAAGCAATCCCCTCAAAACTCCCAAAACTTCTATAAGTTATCTCTCTTTACTTAGCAATCCTTACTATGATTAAAACTTAATGGAAGCAGCCTTATTCACGATAGCAAAAAGTGGGAACAACTCAACTGTCTGTTAACTGATAAAAGGATAAACAGAATGCGGTCCATCTGTTTAGCAGAACACTACTCACTTGTAAAAGGGAATGAAGTGCTGAAGCCTGTCACAGCAGAAAGGAACCTCTAAAACATGCTACCCGAAAGAAGCCAGGCATGAAAGATGACTTATCATCCGGGCCAATTGATCCGAAACGTCCACAAAAGACAAATCTTGGGAGACAAAGTAAATTATTTCTCCTCTGAGCTCCCAATGGGAACAAGGATTAACTGCAAATGTGCAGAGAGATTTTGCTGGGGCCGTGGAAATATTCTGGAACTGGATGATGGTGAAGATTGCACCAATCAATACTAAAAATCACTGAAGAGCATACTGGAAATGGAGTGAATTGTAGGAAATGTAAATTATACCTCCATGAGGTTGTTTTAAAAAAAACTAATGAAGAATTTGGTGAAAGCTCGGAGACTGAAAAGTGTTAAGATTCCATTTGTTTCGGTTTCTAGCATAAAGGAAGAGAATGAGTAGGAGTGTTAGAGAAAACACTGACGCCTGGGGGCCAGTCGGTTAAGGATCTGACTTTTGCTTTTGGCTCAGGTCATGATCTCAGGGTTCGTGCAATCAATCCCCATGTCGGGATCTGTGCTGACAGCGAGCACAGAGCCTTCTTGGAAATCTCCCCCTCTCCCTCTCTCTCCCTCTCCCTCACTTAGTATCTCTTTCTCTGTCTCTCAAAGCAAATTAATAAATATTTAAAAAAAATGTTCATGTCTTTACAACTACAATTAAAGCAGCTGGCTTTGTACCCTGTAGTGGCCATCCAGATATGTTAGAGTGGGTGTACTGTGGTACTTCTGATGCCTGGGGAGAAAGCTTATCTAGATTTAGATGCAAAAGTTTCCTCAAGGAAAGAGATCACACCCTAGGCTTGAGTATTAACTTCTGTGCCAAACAGCTATGTGACTCTCCCTAAATCACTTCTTTCTCTAGGTTTAAGTTTCCTGATTTAAAAAAAAAAAAAATAAAGGAAGAAAAGAAAAGAAAAAAGAAATTGAGTCATACTAGGTTGTTTTCATAGCCCTATTCAGCTAGAACTTTATTTTCCTTGGCATTCACCACCCTCACCAATTTGCCCTAGACTCTTTTCCAACCTGACTATTTATTGCTTCCATTATTGCAGTCTTCACATCAGATAAGGTGACCCGGTTCTACACTATTTTCTGTATTTTTTCTCCCTGGAGCCTTTGCTGTGGCCCCAGACTTTCTTATCAGAAATGAGATTTTTCTAATTGTTCCAACCCCAAGCATTTCCCTATCTCTGGATCTCCCTAACTTAATCTGTACACTCTTTGTGGTGCTGTTCCATTTATCAACTGCTATATAGCACACCTCTCCAAAACTTAATGACTTAAAGTAACAACCATTTTATTATGCTGAGCGTTGTGTGAATTAGGAATTATGCACGGTGGGGATGGCTTATCTTTCCTCTCATGTGGCTGGGGTGTTAGCTGGAGCTGCTCAAAGGATTGGAGGTAGCTGAGATGGAGCCATAAGCCTGGGCCTTGTTTCTGGCGGATGGCTAGACTCCTCTATTTCCTGTGTGGATTCGGCCCGGGATTGACTGTCCAAGATAGCATATTCACTCCTGTGAGTGCTGACTGGGCTGGGATGGCTGAGGCAGCTGGGGCTGGTCACACGCCCTCTCCACTGGGCTGGGTTGGGCTTCCCTGCAGCATGGAGGTCTCAGGCTAGTTGGATTTCTTATTCTGTGGCTAGCTTCCCTCAGACCGTGCGTTCTAAGAATGCAAGGTAGAGGTGGCAAGGCCTTCTATCACCTGGCCTTCAGAAGTCATGCAATAACACCTCTGCTGAATTCTCTTGGCCACACCAGGTCAACCTGAATTCACTGTGGGAAGGGACCAAACAAAGCTGTGATGATTGGGAGTAGTGGCTCATTGTGGGAGGAGGCATCTTTGGAAATTGGCTACCACAGTTGCTAATCCTTCTGTGTTTTATTTTCTTGACTGAAGTCCAAATGATCTGAAGTTAGGAGTCATGTCTTTCATCTTTTATTATCTCTACTCCTCATCTCTTCCCAGAGCATTAAGAACAGAATCCTGTGTTTTATAGACAGTGGGATAGAGACAGGATAAATTCATGGATCCCACTCCTGGCTGTGTCACTTATAAGCCATGGGACTCGGGCAATCACTCAAGTTCTCCAAGTCCAAGTTTCCTCATCTATCAAATATTGTTGGTGGTGATGTAATAGCTTATTCCTTGTAGAGTTGATACAGAGATGAAATAATGATATTGTTTGAAAATCACTTGGAAAAATGGCTAGTATATAATAAGCAACCAATAAATACTGGCTATTATTGTTGACTAAGTGTATACCACAAATTTATGATAATTGGAAGCAGTATTGGGGAGGGAAAAAGTGGAGAACTCAAGCATTATTCTCCAGAATGTAAAAAAAAGTTACATAAACTCTGTTAAAGGAGGTAACTGGTTCTATAGTGTCTATTCAGATTCTGTCCCATTTGCTGGAGACTTATGAAGACATAAGTTGAAGTTTCCTTGCTTCTTTTTGTTTCTTTAGGTCTTATCTGCAGAGAGGATAGATCTAATTGCCTTAAATTATGATTTAAAGAATCACAGTAAAGTGATTGTTAAGTGCTGAACTGATCAAGAAAAACAAGTATAAATAAACAAAACCCATGAAGGAAAAAAATGGTTGTGAGATGAAGAAAATGTCATTGTAGGAAAAGAAGTGTAAATCAACTGAGGGGTGAACGAGCTCTTAGCACAGAATATATACAATCAGAGTGCAGAATGGAGCAAAGCAAAAGGAAAAGATTGGAAGAAGGATCCAAGGCAATGTCTTGATTATATACAATTGACGATAACATAATTACTACCCACATGTTAAACACTAGGGCCTCTCGTTGAAAGGATTTATCTTTATTCAGGAAAGAAAAATGACTAATGTGACCTCTTCTGGGAAAACAATATAAAACAGTCCAGTTATGCCATTTTAACTTTATATAGAGGAGTGCCTGTAATGAGTTTACAATACATATAATCAACAGAAATGTTTCAAATTGCAGGGGAAACTATTTTTCTCCTGATTAGAGCTCATAGTTTTATTGACTGTTTTCTTCACAAGATTGGTTTTCTTTTGAATGGCTGCAAATATTCAAAAGGCATTCAGGAGGGGCACCTGGGGGACTCAGTCAGTTAGGCATTTGACTTTGGCTCAGATCATGATCTCGCAGCCTGTGGGTTCAAGCCAGGCTTGTGCTGGCTCTGTGCTGACAGCTTAAAGCCTGGAGCCTGCTTCAGATTTTGTGTCTCCCTGTCTCTCTGCTCTGCTAGTGCTCTGTCTCTATCTTTCTCTCAAAAATAAATAAACATTAAAAAAAAAAAAAAGAGCATTCAGGAAAACAGAGAGCCCTCCCAATAGTTTATTTGTTTGTTTGTTTATTGTCAAGTTGGTTTCCATATAACACCTAGTGCTCATCCCAACAAGTGCCCTCCTCCATGCCCATCACCCGCCTTCCCCTCCCCCCCACCCCCATCAACCCTCAGTTTGTTCTAAGCATTCAAGAGTCTCTCATGGTTTGCCTCCCTCCCTCTCCCCGACTAGTCTTCTCCTCCCACATGGTCCTCCGTTAGCTTCCTCCTAATCCACCTATACGTGCAAACATATGATATTTGTCCTTCTCTGCCTGACTTGTTTCGCTCAGCATAACACCCTCTAGTTCCATCCATGTTGCTACACGTGGCCAGATTTCATTCTTTCTCATTGCCATGTAGCATTCCATTGTATAAATATACCACATCTTCTTGGGCCATTCATCAGTTGGTGGACACTTAGGTTCTTTCCATGATTTGGCTATTGTTGAGAGTACTGCTATGAACATTGGGGTCCATGTGCCCCTATGCATCAGCATTTCTGTATCCCTTGGGTAAATTCCTAGCAGTGCTACTGCTGGGTCATAGGGGAGTTCTGTTGTCAATTTCCTGAGGAACCTCCATACTGTTTTCCAGAGGGGTTGCACCAGCTTACATACCCACCAACAGTGTAGGAGGGTGCCCGTTTCTCCACATTCTCGCCAGCATCTAGAATCTCCTGATTTGTTCATTTTAGGCACTCTGACTGGCGTAAAGTGGTATCTCAGTGTGGTTTTGATTTGTATTTCCCTGGTGATGAGGGAAGCTGAGCATCGTTTCATGTGTCTGTTGGCCATCTGGATGTCCTCTTTGGAAAAGTGTCTGTTCATGTCTTCTGCCCATTTTTTTTCACTGGATTGTTAGTTTTTCAGGTGTGGAGTTTGGTGAGTTCCTTATAGATTTTGGATACTAGCCCATCTGATCTGATAGGTCATTTGCAACTATCTTTTCATATTCCATCAGTTGCCTATTAGTTATATTGATTGTTTCCTTTGCCGTGCAGAAGTTTTTATCTTGACGAGGTCCCAGTAGTTCATTTTTGCTCTTGATTCCCTTGCCTTTGGGGATGTGTCAAGTAAGAAATTGCTGCAGTTGAGGTCAAGGAGGTTTTTTCCTGTTTTCTCTTCTAGGGTTTTGATGGTTTCCTGTCTCACATTCAGGTCCTTTATCCATTTTGAGTTTATTTTTGTGTATGGTGTGAGAAAATGATCTAGTTTCATTCTTNTTTATTTTTGCTCTTGATTCTTTTGCTTTTGGAGATGTGTCAAGTAAGAAGTTGCTGCGGTGGAGGCCAAGGAGTTTGCTTCCTGCTTTCTCCTCTAGGGTTTTGATGGTTTCCTGTCTCACATTCAGGTCCTTTATCCATTTTGAGTTTATTTTTGTGTATGGTGTGAGAAAATGATCTAGTTTCATTCTTCTGCATGTTGCTGTCCAGTTCTCCCAGCACCATCTGTTAAAGAGGCTGTCTTTTTTCCATTGAATACTCTTTCCCGCTTTGCCAATAGTTTTTTAAAAATATAGACAAAATGATGGCTATAAGACCCTCTCTGTGAAGAAATACTGGGAAATGACCTTGCAGAAAAATCAAGAAAAAGGTCATAGAGTTAACTGGGGGAATTTCCATACTGAGAGGAAAGTGGGCTTGTAGCACATATGACATCTAAGCTTGGGGCTCTAGGAGACAGAATTTTCAGCGGGACAGTCGAGTGCAGATGGTTTTGGGGGGATGCTCTGGGGAGCTATACTTGTAAGAAGGGGAAGGTGGGACTGGACAGAAGCCTATGATGCAATACAACCAAGGCCTCTGCCAATATTACAGGAAGTTCTGGAGCGGGGATGGCTTTCAAAGTTGTCCCACATGAGACAAGACACTAGCCCTTTGTATCTGGCATTCACCTTCTGAAGAGGGGGAGCTTTGTACAGGGCACTTCTTTGCAGTCAAGGGCAAGCTTTTGTGAGGGACACAGGTGTGAGCTATCTGCTGGTAGCATCCAGGGGTGAGCTAAATCTCTGATTAGTTTCTAGTCATGCACAGAATCTCTTTTTAATTGAGATATTACATATGATAATGATTCCATATAATATACAATATATAATAAATATTACATTTAAAAAATGCACAAATCTCAAGTATACAGCTCCAGGAATTTTTACCTATGTGTATATTCAAGCAATCCCCGCTAAAATCAAGACATTGACTAAATTTTCACCAACCAGCTGGTTTTTCATGTCTCCTCCCAGTCAATAACCATCTTCACAAAGGTAATTGCTATTCTCACATCTATGACTATACATTAGTTTTTCCCCTTTTGAACTTCATATAAATGGAAACATAGTATATGGATTCTTTAGGATCTGCCCTCTTTGACTTAACATGTCTATGTGATTCATGTGTGGTGTGTACAGAAATTCATTTTCTTACTGCTTTGTTGCAATATTGAGGGAATATACTACAATTGGGCTCTTACACTCTTGATGGGCCCTTGAATTGTATCCAGTTTGGGCTATTATGAATAATGCATTTATGAACATTCTTGTTCATGTCTCTTGTTTGTGTCTCTTGAGGGACACCTCTTGATGGATGATTAACACTCATTTCTGTTATATATCAAAGAAAGGAATTGCAGGGTGTTAGGGCATACACATGTTTAACTTTATGAGTATATGCTGCCAAACAATTTTTAAAGGTGTTTGTACCAATGTACCATCCACCATAATCTTTGATGCCAGAAGGTGTGCATTTAAATAATTTCTGCAAGAAGAATGAAAAACATGTTCCCTCTGAATCAAAGACAACATTAGTTAGGTTAATAATAACTAGATGACAAGAACTTTTAAAAGAAGGAATACAAAATCTCATCATGTATTCTCTGAAGATACTGTAGATACTTTTCTCCAGTCATTTTGTGCAAGTGTAAAGAATGGGAGGGAAGAGATTTTTTAAGATGAGCTCTTGGGTTGGCTGCCCTAGAAGCAGAGCTTGAGACGAGGATGTGGATGCATGTGATTTATCCAGAAGGTGTTTGCAGGAGAAACCTGTAAGGGAAAAGTGAAGAAACACAGGGACAGGGGAAGAACTGACTGAGCACGTGGGCTCAGGGAGAAAATCTATTCTTGGCTGCAAGGAACTTTGGGACGTAAGCCACACTCGAGTCATCTGCTCCTTTAAGGTAGTCTCAGTACACCAGATCAGGTTTCATGGTTGTGGGCCTGGTGGCAGGGTGGTAGTGGTGGTGGTGGTAATTATTTCCTGGAGCCTCCAATCAATCTATGGCAGTCATTTTCAGCTGTGGGCAATTTTGTCCCCTAAGAGACATTTGGCAAAGTCTGGAGATATCTGTGGTTGTCACAATCGCAGGGTTGGGACTGGCATTGGGAAGTTAGAGACCAGGACACCGCTAAACATCTCACAATGCACAGGACAGCCCCCACAACAAAGAATTATCTCCCAGAAATACTTGGGGTGGAGAAACACTGGACTAAGGCAATTCTTTGAAGAAGGGGTCAAGGACAAGCCACTAACAACACTCCTTACTAGTGACAGATAGATTCCCTGTTTTCATAAAGGGGACCTGGGTAGGGCATCAAAACCACATCTTCTGTAGATGCCTTTTAGAAATAGGACATTAAACAATGAAGGAAGCTCGAGATGCTGTTTGGTTAGCATTCTTATGTGATCTGCATTTCATCTAAAGGGACGGGACATCTTGAAATATGTGTTGCTAAACTCTTGGCTACACACTGCACAAAAATGTTGCAAAAAGCTTACTGGTGTCAGATGCAGCCATTTTAGATCTTCTTCAGAACTTTACTGAGCTTGTATGAAACTTAAATTGCACTGAATCCTACCTGAAATACCCATTGCTATGCTATTGTTATTGCCAGTGCTGTGTTCTTTAAGCAACGTAACTTGAATGTGCTGAAGGATTGGTGCAGGGATCGGAAAAAGTGGTTAACTACAAGGGATTTAAAAAACACTGGAGACTCATGGGCTGCTCTGTATATTTCCTGTTGGGACCATCCCTTAAGCCTCTTTTACGATCCAACATTTATCTGTAAGTTATCCAAGAATTCATCTAAGGCTTGCGGGAATTGCAAAGCTTAGGATATTGAGTCTTACTGAATTTACTACCGTTACACAAAAGGATAATTTTATTTCAAACTTGCGAAACGTTTTTATCTAATTTGTATTCTAATTTTTGTATTTTTTAAACATTTATTTATTTTTGAGAGAGAGAGCAAATAGGGGAGGGCCAGAGAGAGAGAAGGAGACACAGAATCTGAAGCAGGTTCCAAGCTCTGAGCTGTCAGCACAGAGGTGGATGCAGGGCTCGAACCCATAAACTGCGAGATCATGACCTGAGCCGAAGTATGATGCTTAACTGACTAAGCCACCCAAGCGTCTTTTAACTTTTGTATTTTTATCCTAGAGTTATGATCTATGTCTATGACTCTACTGTTGGTTTTATTTTTTTCATCTCTCAAAACCAATCATCACTTTGCTCATTTCTTAAGTGTTACAATACTAACACAGATAAATAAAAAGGTATGGTTATGATACAATATTCTTGGCAAAAAAGTGGCCAAATGGAAATATTTTAGTGCTATGTTAGGTGGTAAAAATTTAAAATATACAGTATGCTACCATTTTTGCTTAAACGCCTTTCTATACTTTCTTGAATAGGAGTCTGAAAGGAGGTTTGCCAAAATAATAACAATTTAAGGTGTCATTTGAAATTCTGTATAAGATCCCACCACTTCCCCAAAATGGCTCAGAGAATCAACTAGAGTTATAAATAGCTTTTTAAAGGAAGCTATTTCCAATATAAGTTAAAAGTCTGTTCTTCGTACTTTGTCTTAATTGTCTGTACATATGCCACCTACTGGAAACAAGGAGTATTTCACTCTAAACGACTGCTGGAACAATAGCATTTTGTCATAAGGCTGAAATCGGAAATGTTTATAGAAAAAATATTTTTAAACTTAATACTTAATTTTGAACCTTGAAGATCACTATCAAGTTTTGTTATAAGAGGGGCGGATTTAATATAATCAAAGATGGTAGATTATATACATATCCTCAATAAAGTGGCCAAGGAAAAGTTTATTTTTGAAATACTGGAAGGGCTTCCAAAAGTAAGCCTTAAAGAGAAGGAAAAATGTAAACAGATACTGTAACCTTTGAATGGCTCAAAAAGTGATGAAAAACTTCATTCTTGTTTGATTTTCCCCTAGAGTTAACACAAAAAATTGAAATATTTCTTTCTTTTGAAGTAATGTCTGTATCTACACATGAGTCAATATAGATATACCTAAAAAAATTACCAAATAAAAAAATAAAATAATGTTGTAGATTTACATGTACAGTGTGATAATGTGCCTATGCAAAGACAAACATAAAATAGCAGAGTACCTAGAAATGTATATGGAAATATAAAATGTTTGCAAGTATATCCAGAATGATTAACTTCATGGAAGTGGAAGAGAGGACCACAGTTAGATGGAAAAAATTTATGTGTCAGTTGAGATGGGAAACTTATGTGTAATATTCTATTTTTTAAAAAGAGAACGTATTTAACTTGTATTATTTATCACTAATTTGAAATACAAAATAAAATGAACTATTGCTTAGAAATTAAACAAGAGAGGGGCACCTGGGTGGCTCAGTTGGTTAAGCGTCTGACTTCGGTTCAGGTCATGATCTCATGGTTGGTGGATTCAAGCCCCGCGTCGGGCTCTGTGCTGAGGAATCGCTCAGAGCCTAGAGCCTGTTTCAGAGCCTGTCTCCCTCTCTCTCTGACCCTCCCCTGGGCACGCTGTGTCTATCTCTATCTCAAAAATAAATAAAAAACATTAAAAAAAGAAATTAAACAACAGAACCTATTATATAGGTACAACTGTCAGTATTTTGTGCATAGCAGATGTAATATATGTTTCTTACATTGTATGTGAACCATACCCTGTATCTGTATTGCAATCCTGTGTGTGTGTGCATGCGTGTGTGTGTGTGTGTGTGTGTGTGTGTGGCCAAACACAGAATAAAATATCTAGGAAGTGCACAACTCTAATTTGTAAAGTGCTTTCACTTACAGTGTCCTCATGGATAACATAAATTTAGTCTCAGTTAATTCTTTGGCATTAATAATTTAAAAACATTAATGCTTCTGATCTACAGGAATGAGGTCCCCTAGTAGAAGTAAAGATTCTTTCTACAGTAGCCAAAGGCCTATCTGAAGGGACCTTTTGAGATTTTTGTTGATTTCAAGTTTGCACCAATTCATTTTCAGTATTGAGTGCCTATGCTAGTACCTATGGTCTAAAGCGGACAGGCTTGGACCCAGTGTGGAACAACGGGGTACATGGTATTATCGGAGGGATTGGTAATATAGGGTCAATTCTATAGTATATTAGAGCCAGCCCCAGGAATCAGACTCATTTGGGTTTCGATTCCTATTGCACCACTCACAGCTGTGAGATACTGTGCCCGCCATTGGGATATAGAATGCACACTTTAAACAGCTGTCAGGAGGGAAAAGGGAGATCATTAAAAAAGATTTGGCAAAGTGCTGGCACATACAGAGTATTCACTTAATTCAATTAATCCTTCTGCTACCTGGGAAATAGATGAATGTTTAAAGAGTACTCTTTCAGGGGGCCAGGTGGCTCAGTTGTTTAAGCAGCCAACTTTTGATTTTGGCTCAGGTCATGACTTCACGGTTCTTGAGATCAAGACCCCAGCTTGGATCTGTGCTGACAGCACAGAACCTGCTTGGGATGCTCTCTCTCCCTTTCTCTCTGTCCCTACCCTGCTTGCCCTCTCTCAGTCTCTCAAAATACTAAAATAAACTTAAAAAGGATAAAAGGCACTCTTTCAAATGTTTCACACATAACCTCTTATTTTGTGTTTATTAAAACTCCCAGAGTCAGGGTGCTTGGGTGGCTCAGTCAACTGAGCATTGGATTTCGACTCAGGTCATGATCTCATGATTGGTGAGCTTGAGCCCTGTATCCAGCTCACTGCTGTTAGGTCAGAGCCCACTTTGGATCCTCTGTCCCCATCTCTCTATGCCCCTTTCCCGTTTCTCTCTCTCAGAAGTAAATAAACTATTTTTAAAAAACCTCCCAGAGTTAAGGAGTGGCTTTTATTTTGAAATTTTTATTTTATGTGCTCCTACTGTTATTTTCTGGGGTCCTAATTAATTTTTAAGATTCATAAAAATTGGAGGTTGAAAAGGTTTTAGAGGCCCACTACCCCAGCGATGACTCTCACCTCTTTCCTATAACATTTATTTTATTTTATTTTTTTAAAAGAACATTTTTTATTTTTGAGAGAGAGAAACAGCATGAGCGGGGGAGGGGCAGAGAGAGGAAGACGCAGAATCTGAAACAGGCTTCAGGCTCTGAGTTGTCAGCACAGAGCCCCATGCGGGGCTCAAACTCACAAACCGGGGAGATCATGACCTGAGTGGAAGTTGCACGCTTAACACACTGAGTCACCCAGGCCCCCCCCTCCCCCATTGACATTTAAAACCAGGAAGTTAATACTATTTCTTGGACTACTCTAGTTCCTGGTGGAATAACAGTAAATGCAACAAGAGAAACCAAGGCCAAGGGAATATGTAGGAAACGATGGATATCAGTGGGACGGGTACTGGGAGCGTATGAGGAGCATAGACTAAAGCGTACGGAGAAAAGTGAGAAAAGGAAAGAAGGGATACGCAGGGACAGCAATTTGTCAATGTAGGCACTAACAGGATTCAAGAGTCAACGTCCTGGGTTCTAATAATTGTAAGATGCATGATTCTAAGATACAGTGTTTAACCTCTCTGAGTCGTGTTCTTTGAAGCTCATAGTACAGATTAAATGAGGTTAGTGAGATGGACGATCTGTATACGAGAAAACCACTCCAGGAATTCGGAAGGGAAAGAAAGTAACAGATAAAGAGAGGGAAAGGGAGAAGAGGAATGGGCAGAGAAAGACGGAAGGCGGCTGGAGAAAGGCGGAATTGTTGACAAGGCAGGTGAGAACTAAGGAAAACCACAGTAACGAAGCTGCTGTGGCTTCTGTGGTGACTGCTTCCACACATGGGGCGTTGACACCCTGCCAGGTACGTTGTTAGAGCTGTACTTGCATAATTTCATGTTATCTTCACACCTCTGCAGGGCTACTGTTACAGCCATTTTATCGAAGAGTTATCTGAAGCTTTAGGACATTTTGTAATTTTCCTAAAGTCTAAAGCGGAGAGGTGGCCGAGAAGGGATTCGAACGCAGGTCTGTCTACCTACAAATCCGGTGATGTTAAAAATGTCTTGGGATTTCGAAACAGGCTTGGTGGGTCTAAGGAGGATACTCGTCCCGGCTTTTTCAAGTTTTGCCCTTGGTTCCATTTCTGCGGTCAAATCGCCACGCTCCACGCTCTTTTGCCAGGAACAGCGTCCTGTCTCCATGGAGATCGGCGTGGGGCGGGACTTCCTGCCTCACGCGCAAACACTTCCGGCTCGAGCCGGAAGCGCCTTGGCTACCAGACCCGTCTCGGCGCGTGGGTACTTACTGGGGAGTTGGAGCGGCAGGACCGCAGTGGCTGTGAGTTTAAGTCCTAAATCCTGCGCGGCCATGCTCACCCCCGCGTTCGACCTCAGCCAGGACCCCGACTTCCTGACCATCGCCATCCGCGTGCCCTACGCCCGGGTCTCCGAGTTTGACGTCTACTTCGAGGGGGTCGACTTCAGGTTCTACGCCAAGCCGTACTTTCTCAGGCGAGTTCTCGGTGTCCAGCCCTGGAAGGAGCGTATTTAGGGGACTGATTAGATGATTGGTCATTCATCTCTCAGTGACGCCTTGGGTAACGGCTTACCGAGGAAAGAGGCAAGAGCGAGGGATGTAATGATTGCCTTTTCCCGAGATCTCCGCAGCTTCTTTCAGTGCTGCGGAAATGACCTCGTGAGGCGTGCGTTCCACATGTTGTAGAAGTTCATTCCGTTCTTACACTTTGTTAAATCCCCACCCGTAAAGAGATCTCGAGCCATTGTAAGAGCTGGCGTTTGGGACCTTGGAGCCTTTGCAATGTCTGTCCTGTCGCCCTAGTTGTACTGCCTTTTGACTGTGCTTTGCTTTCGTCCTGCGTGGGTCCACTCAGCCTCTCGCCTGCCCCGGGACGGTGCGCGCTCACTTCCCCACCCGACCAGTCCTTTTGACTTTTCTCAGTCGACGTTGTGCTTAGAGTTGTGTCGACCCTTGGCTGGCCGCTCCCTGCTTCCTGATCCTTATTCTCTCCCTTCTGTGCCCCCTTGACACGAAATTAACGTCGTTCTCCTACTTCCTCCTAACTTCTCTGTTTGAGTTTGCACTTCAGTTGCGGTTGTTGTCCGTTCGCAGTAAGGACCGCTCAGCACCTGCCTGTCCGTTTGCATTTTCTCCTTACAGAACCGTAGTAAAAGTAGCAACAGCCCAGTCAGCTCACCTAATGCATAACGTAAGACGTATTCATGTGTATCTGTGTGTATTATCTCATTTAACCTTGACAGCGAGCTCGCCTTGGAAATAGGCATGGAGATTAGTTTCTTTTTACAGAGGACAGTGCAGATTATTCCTCCTAAAACATTGTCAGTCCCTTCCTTGCCTTTCCCTTTTCTGCTACGCAGAATGCATTCTCTTAATCTTTCTCATCCAAGTGTAGCTGCAGCCTACCTTTTCTGCCCAAGTACTTTCCTAATAAACCTCGCTCTTCAGTCGGGCTGATTCCTTCACTGGGCCGGAACCTGTTTTGCTGAGATTTTCATGAAGCCCTAACATAGTTGCACTTTCCTATTTCTTTACTCATTTGTTCCTTTGACTTATTTACACCAGGCTGGGTTTTGGGTATTGGAGACGTAGTGGTGTCTCATATGGTTTACATTAGTGAGGAGAGAACAGCAATAAACGAGCAAGTAAAAGTATCACTGCAAATTGCGGTAAGTGCTCTGAAGGGAAGTCAAGTGCACTGATAGAAAATAAAAGGGAGCCTGTGTAAATGTACAGTGGCCAGGGAAAGACTGTGAAGAAGTGATCCTTAAGGCAAGGCATGAAGAATGGGAAGGAGATGGTGATGGTGGCAGTAAACATTTACTGAATTTTTTACTTCAGGTAAAAAATTTTATGTGGATTGTCTCATTTGATTTTAGGACAGTCCTGCAGAGTAGTTCCTGTTATTTATTCGCGTTACAGATGAGTTATCAGAGGCTCAGAGAAAATATCTTAAATGAGATAGGAATGTAAAATTAAACAAATACAATAACAGAAAATTTCAAAGTAAAAACCATTTTGCTTAAATTTGGGAGTCTTGATGAAGCCCAGTTAAGAGGTTATTTGTAAAACAATTTAAAGAGTATTTTTGCACAGATTCATCCATTCCTTGAGTAGCAGGGGCTGGGGAGTTGGGCACGTTTGGGTCTCAACTCACTTAACCAGTTCTGGGACTTAAAGGCTAGTTATTCAGTCTCGGTTTCCCAATCTTTACAATGGGACTAATATTAATGATCGTCCAGAGCTGATGTGAGGATTGAGATAATGGATGCGTAGTTGTTATTACCATGCCCATGTGGTCAGTAAACCGGAGACACTATTTATGATAAGGGCCTGTTATTCTAGTTATCTGTTGCATAACCAATCCAACAGTGCTGTAAAACAAGTTCTCTAACTCTTCTTGCCCTGGTTGTACGTCAGGAATTTGGTGAGGGCCTGACTGGGCTGTTCTGACTTGAGACCTTTAATTCAGTTGCAGTCATTTGGCTGGAGCTGCCCCAGCGAGAGCCAGAGCAGCTGGGGACTGGTGGAGCGGCCCGGGCACAGCTTCGCTCCCGTGTACTCTCAGGACCTCCCTGTGTGGTGTGTTGCGTGGTGGGCTTTGATTCCCATGGGGAGTGGGGGGTCGAGCTGAGAGTTCCAGAAGCCAAGTACTCCAGGGGGCAAGGCAGGTCCATATCATTATGACCTCAACTCAGAAATCACACTGGCATTTCTACTTTATTGTATTGGCCCCAGGGCCACTCAGTTATTTTTTTTTTAATTAATTATTTTTATTTTAATTCCAGTATATTTAATATACAGTGTTATATTAGTTTTAGGTATACAATATGGTGATTCAGCGTTCTACATGTTACTTAGTGCTCATCATGATAAAAGTGCTCTTATTCCCTTTTACCTATTTAACCCATAACCCCCCACCCCCTGCCCTCACCTCTCCTCGGGTAACCACCATTTTGTTCTGTATGGTTAAGAGTCTATTTTTTTTATTTGTCTCTTTTTTGTTTTTCCTTTGTTTTGTTTCTTAAATTCCACACATGAGTGAAATATGGAATTTGTCTTTCTCTGACTTACTTTACTAAGCATTATTCTCCAGATCCAACTAAGGTGTACATGGCAAGATTTCATTCTTTTCTATGGCTGAGTAATAATGTTCCACGGCTGAGCAAATGTGTGTGTGTGTGTGTGTGTGTGTGTGTGTGTGTGTATGTGTATGTATGCATGCACTCACCCACATACGTACATATATATATACATATACACACTTACACATACACACATGCACTACAACTTCTTTACTTATTCACTTATCTGTGGACACTTGTAGGCTCACTCAATTTCAGGGGGAGAGGACATAGACCCCACAATTGGGAGAAGTGATGAGAGATGGGCCATCTTTGAAAATACCATTGGCTTCAGTCCAGCAGAGGCGGATAAAACCTCCTTGCTCCTCTGCTTGGGGAACTGAGAGTCTGTTGGGGCGGCAGGTCTGTGAACAAATACGATTTCACTCTTCTGCAGTAAGAATTTAACTCTGTACTTAGAGTTTAGGAGAAGGACATTGGTATTAATAGCTTACATTTGTTGAGTACTTACCTACTTCACAGTAAGAACCTTTCCTGCTTACAGTAACTCTGGGGTAGATTCTGTTATTTTTCACTTCTTACAGATGAAGTGTATGAGCTTTCAGGTTGATTAACTTCTACAAAGAAAGTGGAGAGGTGGCAAATGGCAGAGCTGGGACAACATTCAGATTCTGATAGTAAAGTTAGTGTTTGTAACCATGAAAACAAGCTACTTTATCCATAAACTGACTCCATATGTTCGACTTAGAAGGGATTTTGGTTTGGAAACTGCTTTATGGCTCCAGGAGGCAGTAAGATCAAAAGTAACTGGGTTGTGCAGCCCTGGGCCTTTTGAGACCTGCCAAGTTTTGTTGTTGTTGTTGTTGGTGTTACTATTATTACGGTAGAATAGGAGGCATATGAATAGGGAGATATGGGTGGAAAGGAGCCTCACATTTTAAGTTTGGAATGGAACTGAGCTTGTCTGCTACGTGGTACTGATGACTGTACATTGTGTAGTTGATGTTGGCAGCCATAAAAGTTTTTTCACTAGAAAAGTGACAATCTTATTTCTATTTTATTTTTAGAAATTTACTTAAATGCTTATTTGTTTATTTTTGAGACAGAGAGCATGCACGCAAATGCTTGTGACCAGGGGAGGGGCAGAGAGAGGGAGACACAGAATCTGAAGCAGGCTCCAGGCTCCGAGCTGTCAGCACAGCCCAGTGCGGAGCTCAGACCCACGAACTATGAGATCATGACTTGAGCCTAAGTCGGACACTTAAACCGATTGAACCACCAAGGCGCCCCTGATATCTATTTTAGAAAAATTCTTTTGGGGCCTCCGTGGAAGACCCGACTGAACCAGAGTAAAACTGGAAACAGGAAAATCAGTTCATTTCCTTTACAGTGAAAGAGGGGGAAATCCTTGTGTAGTAATAATGAGACTTGAGAAAAACACTTTTGCTTTTTGCTTTTTTTTTTTTAAAGTAGTAGTTTGCCCCAAGTAAATAATTAGTTTAGTTGTTTCTTTATTGTTTTCCGTTTTAAAAATTCTTTTGGGAGGGAGGGAGCCATTTAGTACACCTTTCTGGAGCCCCTGCTCCGTCAGGCACCAGGTACATTAATAAGTCTCTTACTCATTAGGAAGACGAAAGTACTGTAGCAATAGTGATAACTAATGTTTATTGTGGTTTTTCTTTTTAAGTATCACTTTTATTGGTGACTAGGGAGTATTCAGACAGAAAGATGAGGCATCTGTGATTTCTTTTATCTTAGCTAGGGAAGAAATGTAAGTTATTTAGCTTGCAAAATGTTACAAAATGCTGAGGAATTGCCTTTTAAAATGGTTGATAGATTTCACTGGTAAATGTATGCTATCATTGATGGTCACTTATACTCTGTAATTTAAGGACTTTATGTAATCTATTAAATCTGCAGATTAACCCTTCCTGGAAGAATTGTAGAAAATGGAAATGAACAAGGATCCTATGATGCAGATAAAGGTATTGCCTTTGGAATTCTGTTACTTTTTTCTTTGGATTCTTCATGTTAGAATAACTACATCATAATCTTTCAAGATACTCTGGGGACCTTTAGATGTATGGCAAATGCAGTCTGTCCTTGTCACACTTCATTGTTTCTTTATGTCCAGTGCCTATTATTCATGGATTTCTTGACAATTAACAATTTCCTCAGTCCTGTAAAGTACTTCACAATATTCTTTAAAGTTACTTAAATACCCTGCTTCTGTTTTCTAGGTGTTTTATTTTCTACTTCTACATTGAGGAAGTGTTTAACAGTTAGATTATGTGGGGGTGCCTGGGTGGCTCAGTTGGTTAAGTGACCTACTCTTGATTTCAGCTCAGATCATGATCTCACAGTTCGTGAGTTTGAGCCCCATGTCGGGCTTGGTGCTGACAGAGCAGAGCCTGCTTGGCATTCTGTCATTTTCTTTCTCTCCCTCTCTCTCTGCCCCCCCCCCCCAAATAAATAAACTTAAAATCATTTTTTTAATATTGATTTATTTTTTGTTTATTTTGGAGAGAGAGAGAGAGAGAGAGAGTGTGAGAGGGGCAGGGGCATAGAGAGAGGGAGACACAGAATGCAAAGCAGGCTCCAGGCTCCAAGCTGTCAGCACAGAGCCCAACGCGGGGCCTGAACCTGTGAACCAGAGATCATGACCTGGGCCGAAGTTGGATGCTTAACTGACTGAGCCACCCAGGTGTACCAATAAATAAATTTTTTTAAAAAGTTAGATTATATGAGACAAGATGTGGTTGATTTTTGAAAGCTGCACATCAAATTTTTCTTGTATACTTTTTAAACTTAATAACATGCAGGTGAGAGAGACATTGTCTAAAGGTGGCATTTAAAGGCCAACTGCATTTTCTTTTCAGGATTGATAAGTCCTTCATTTTAGCTAGCCTTGAAACCATTTGTTTTCCTTTTGTAAATGCCTCTTTATTTTATTTTTACCTTATCTGGATCTGGAGTAAGAATACCCTGTGTGCTCTTGTGTAATTTATTAGGGGATTATTTATTGACCTCAGTAAACTAGTGTAAGAGAGGAAGGATGGCATGAAAGAGTTAAATAACAGAGTTAGAACCCATAACACAAGGGAAATGATATGATAATGAAATATCATGAAACTGCCTCTCGAGATAGTAAGTCTGGTTTTAATTCAGGGAAGTTGCATATTAAAACAAATTTATTAAATTTCAAAAGTCCCCGGGGTTTAGGAAGTTTGTACATGTGGAAGTATTTGGGTTGAGTTGTATTTGATATATACTTGACTTTCAGACAATGTGGGTTTGAGCTGTACAGGTCCACTTATATGCGAATTTTTTGTGATACAGTATTGTACTGTAAATGTGTTTTCTCTTCCTTATGATTTTCTTAATATTTTCTTTTCTCTTTAGTGTGAGAGCACGGTATTTAATACATATGACATACAGAATATGTGTTAATCAACAGTTTGTGTTATCTATAAGGTCTCTGGTCAACAGTACACTATTCATAGCTAATTTTTGAGTCAGAAGTTAAACACAGGTTTTCAACGGTACGGAGGTTCATGCCCTTAAGCCCCATGTTGTTCAAGAGTCAACTGTATTGAAGTATGTTGAAGTACAATGAAAAAGGTAAAAAATAGTTTAAGTTCACAGTAGTAAATAATGTAATAAGTCCATGGGGGTAGCCTCGATGAAGGTGATACACCTAGTCAGGGAAAGAAAAGAAGTACATAGGTAGAATTTGAGTGTGCCTTTGACTTCGGCGATATGTCTCTTGAGATATCAGAGAACTTTATTAAGCCATAACTGCTCTAAGATTTTGTGACGTTTTGAACCTGCTACTGTTCATTGGGTTAGATATCCTGATTTTCCTTCCTAGTCCCGAAATAAATCTTATAAATAGTTGTGGGCTAACTCTAAGCCACTACCTTCTCAGGCCATTGAGTTTTAGAGGTTTTAGCTTGGACTTTTAATGTTATCAGTAGGTTAAGGGGATACTGTATAAGACTAAAGCATTCTGCGGTTTTAGCAGATTAATTTCTTTTATAGGTGACATCTGAATCAGTGATTCTGAAAAACCCTATTCAAGTCTTTTTCTTTTTTTTTAAAGTTTTTTTTAATGTTTATTTTATTTTTGAGAGAGAGACAGAGCGGGAGCAGGGGAGGGGCAGAGAGAGAGGCAGACACAGAACCTGAAGCAGGCTCCAGGCTCTGAGCTGTCAGCACAGAGCCCGATGTGGGACTTGAACTCATAAACCACGAAATCATGACCAGAGCCAGAGTAGGATGCTTAACTACCTGAGCCACCCAGGTGCCTGAGCCTTTTTCTATCCTGATTTTATTCACTAAGTATGTAACAAGGGCATACTTTTGGAGCCCTATGAAATAGAATTATAATTTACCAAGATATGTATTTCTTAGGTATATTTGTGAAGTCTTTGATTTTTTTTTTTTTTAACAGAGCTAAGTATAAAATGAATTTATCTTTAAGGAATTTTTACTATTCGATTGCCGAAAGAAACCCCTGGCCAGCATTTTGAGGGGCTGAACATGTTAACTGCTCTTCTGGCGCCGAGAAAATCCAGGACTGCCAAACCACTCGTGGAAGAAATAGGTATGTTTACTGTAGTTGAGAAGAAATAAAGGTGAACAGAATATTTGGAATGCTGTGTGTTCTAGGGGAAAAGGGATATAGCAGATAGGAAATGGGAGAAAAATCCTTCAGGTGACAGGATAAGGACATCACATGAAAATGTGAAAATAGCTCATTTGATGACATATAATCTCTTTAATTAATTAATTTTTGAAACATTTATTTTTGAGAGAAAGAGAGCGTGTGTGAGTGGGAGAGGGACAGAGAGAGAGAGGGAGACACAGAATCCGAAGCAGGCTCCAGGCTCCGAGCTGTCAGCCAGAGACCAACACACGGCTTGAACTTGTGACCCGCAACATCATGACCTGAGCCGATGTTGATGCTTAACCGACTGAGTCACCCAGGTGCCCCGGTGACATATAATTTAAAGACAAAAAGAACTTTATTGAATCAGTATGTCAGTCACATTTTTGGACCAGTGGAAACAGCATCTCTGTCTTTTGCAAAGTGATGGCCTCTTGAGCTTAGATCAGAAGTTTATAATTCAGCACGTTACATGAAGTGAACACCACTGAGGTCAAGAAAGGCAATGTTTCTAGTACCCTGGACTCCTGCCCTTGGCCGCTTCTTGTCATATCTCCCTCCCTCCTCTCCTGTGTTACTGCTACCTTCAGTTTTGCCTGTTTTTGAATTGTGTGTATAGCTCAGGCTGTATGTTTTTTGTCTGGCTTCTTTCACTTAATATTTTAATGAGGTCTTTCTATCTATAACTGAGGTTTGTTTGATTTCATTGCATTTGCTATTTATACATCCTAGTCTTGAAGGCCTTTGGGTTGGTTCCTTTTTTCGGGGGGGTAAGCTATTAAAAATAGTGGGGTTTGGGCACCTGGGTGACTCAGTTGCTTAAACATCTCATGTCGGCTCAGGTCATGATCTCATGGCTCGTGGGTTCAAGCCCCGCTTTGGGCTCTGCTGACAGCTCAGAGCCTGGAGCCTGTTTTGGATTCTGTGTCTCCGTCTCTCTCTGCCCCTCCTTCACTTGTGTGTGCACGCTCTCTTTCTCTCAAAAGTAAGTAAACATAAAAAAAGTTTTTTTTAATTGTGAGGTTATGCATATTCTTATACATGCCTTTCAGTGCATGTGGGCAGTCATTTTTTTCCTATATTTTTTCTTCCCCAAGTTGTACCTAGGAAATCCAATACTTGAATAAATTAATATTTAACACGTTCAGGTGCTTCTGAAGTTTCTGAGGGAGGAGTAGAAGATGAGGATGAAGAGTTTGACTGGGAAATTGAACAGACCCCCTATGAAGAGGTATCAGAAAGTTCTCTGAATCCGCAGTACCACTATGGATTTGGAAACTTACGATCCGGAGTGTTTCAGCGGTTACAGGTATGATGTCTTTCTAAAAAACTTTGGTGTATAGGGTTTTACCATTTGGATATTTTCAATTCATTCTTCAGTTCTTGAAGATCTTTAATGAAGATGGTAGGAGGTGATGTATTCAGAGCACAAGTCCCAGCTGCTTCTGTGTAGTGATTGCACAGATGTTAGTTTCTTTCCATTGCATTGGCAGTTCTGCCCATTCAGACTGTGCTTACAGATGTAAGATGTCCTGTTACTTTCCTTTTTTTCCACTTCATTCAGTATTCCAGACATGAAGTTTCCAAAACACAAAACGGAGCTCCTCTCTCCTCATACTTACTGGAAATCTTTGTGTTATGCTTCTGAAAAATGAAGATGATTACATGACATCTCTTCTGGTTTGTAAATATAAATGAGACAGAATGTTCCCGGTGAGAATGAATTTGTGTTTTTTGATCGAATTGTGTAGTTCTTGGTGTACAGTAGGCACTTGTGTCTATTTACTCTTGGTGGGGGTTGAATGTAATCTCTTGTTAGAACCCGATCATTTGTCAGTTAGGCTAAAAGGGAATGACATCACTCTCTTCCTCAAAAAACATAGGAAATTCTACTTTATTTTAGGCTACGTGGGGAGAATGAAATGGAGAGGAGAAATTTTGAACTGTTTTGTACCTGTGTTTTATAGAAAATGCATCCTTTATATGATGAAAGTATTTTTGAACCGTTAGCTTAGGGTTTTATTTTGTTTTGTTTTGTTTGATTTTTAAATGAAAGAAACCATGACAAACAGGGTTTTCTTTGTTTTGTTCTGCTTTTTTTTTTTAGCACAGTTTTTTTTTAAACATTTATTATTGAGAGAGAGAGAGAGAGAGAGAGCATGAGCAAGGGAGGGGCAGAGAGAGAGGGAGACACAGAATCTGAAGCAGGCTCCAGGCTCTGGGCTGTCAGCACAGAGCCGTGTGTGGGGCTCGAACTCACAAACCACAAGATTATGACCTGAGCTGAACTCGGAAACAATGGACTGAGCCACTCAGGTGCCCCGCTTTGTTTTGTTTTTTGATCCCTGTCTGGGCAGAGGATATGAAATCTGTTTAGCATATGGTTTATTTACAGTAAGACATACTTGAATCTACTAAAGAAAGGTTTGCCTATGTTTTAGTCCCACTTCCATGGCTGCTTATATTTGGGGTGCTAGGTCAATTATTTGACCACAAACAAGTTTTGTTTCTTCTTTATCAAATAGGGATAAATTTATTCCCCTACTTTGTAAGGGCATTTAGAAAACTTAAGGAGATGCTACATTATAAAAACTCTGAAAAAAGAATAGGATGCTAGAAAGACTTTTGCCCTAAAAACTGTAAAATGCTCTCCAGACTCCTTCAAGGAAACAAAATTGGGATTTACTTGAGCAAATAATGCTGATTAGATACTCCCTTCAAAACCCTCATAAGCTTTTTTCCTGAATTACGGTCTCTCCGTATTCCGTCTCCCTCATTACATTTTTGGTCACCTCTGAGGCAGTAAGAACAGAGTCCGTTCTGTGCCCAGCGCTAACTGCAGTGAGTGGACTTCAGCTGATCAGCTGAGAGCAACTCCGTGGTCAGTTGCTCGGGGCTTACCTGTCCGGAGCGCTGAGTTGAACGCTCGTGCGTGTCCGGCAGGCCTAGTACGGATTGTACGTTCAGATGGGACATCATTTCTGAGGCTGGGGAACGTGCTGTCTCGGTGCTGCCCTTGAGGGGAGATCCTTTCAAGGGATTTCTAGCAGGGTGGTGAGAAGATGCTGGAATGCCATAACGTAAGCCCAGGCCAAGTCCTTTAGGTGCCACGTTCTTGTAGCTGTTGAAAATGTTCAACAAGTAATTTAGCTTTATTTAAAAAAAGTATAATGAAATATTCTCTACATTTTTCTGAATGTCTTCACTAAGACACCAAATCTCTTGACACCTGTCACCCAGCTTTAAAAATAAATGTCAGCGAAGTTGAAGCCCCTGATTGCATCATTCTGTTTCCCTTCAGAAATGCATCACTGAATTTGATGTTGATGATTCTCGAGCCTTTTGCTTGATGATCTAAAATCATTAAAATGTTCAAATTTTAGCTGAGCATTGCTATTCTAAGCTGTTGGAATGCCTATTTTCCTCAACAGGGGAGAAAAAGAGAGCTATGGATGTGAGCAAATCCTGAGGGATGATGTAACTCGTAAAATTACTAGTGGTGCAGGCTTCTAACCCATGTGTGTAGTACCAGGATCAGAGAAAGTTCTAAACATAAACATTTTTGAGTATTTACTTTGGTGGCAAACCTGATCTGAATCAGTGTCTTTCATTATTATTTTTTTAATGTTTGTTTTTGAGAGGGAAGGGGGAACAGGAGGGGCAGAAAGAGGGAGGCAAAGGATCTGAAGCAGGCTCTGCACCATGAGTGCAGAGTCTGATGTGGGGTCTTGAACTCAGTGAGTTGCGAGATCATGAGCTGAGCCGAAATCAAGTTGGCTGCTTAACCGACTGAGCCACCCAGGCGCCCCACCAATGTGAGTCTTCTAGTAGGTTCTTAAATCCCGCTTAGTGTACATATTGACAGATTTTGCCATAGAAATAGTAATGTATTTGAATACAGGGTGCTGCCCTAGATTTTGAAGGGGTTAAATAAACTATGGGATGTGTGTGTACCAGTTACCTTTCTAAATTCTTTGAAATTTCTGAATTCAAAGAGTCCGAGCCCTTAAGTTCACCCCTCTCCAGGGAACTTGGGTAACAGGTTCTGGACCACCAGTGTCTGTGCACCAGCAGCCAGCAGCTACCGACGTGTCCCCGTGTCAGGCCCTGGGCGGGGCTCTCGCGTATGTCCGCTTCGCGGTACTGTTCCAGCCTGGCCTCGTTGCTGTTACTTATACATCTGTTACCAGTGGACAGACCGGTAGACACGTGTAGTCTTTCAAGATTATATTTTCTTTTCTTTTTTTCCTTGATTGATTTTTAAAAAATATAATTTATTGTCAAATTGGCTAACATACAGTGTGCAAAGTATGCTCTTGGTTTTGGGGGTAGATTCCTGTGGTTCATCGCTTTCATACACCACCCAGTGCTCATCCCAACAAGTGCCCATCACCCGCTTTTCCCTCTCCTCCAACCCCTCCTCAAGATTATATTTTCTCATGAATAAACTTAGAAGGCCTTGGTATTCTTCCTGACAGCTAGGAAGTGAAAACTTTCAAAAACCCTCTGTGAACCAGAGGGCACCCTCTCTGGGGTGTTAAGGCAGGTGTGTTCTGTGAGACAGTGGCATACAGGTCTCACACAATTGGCGTTCGTCGCAGAGCTGTTATGTTTTTATGACTGCTCTGTGTGTGACAGTCTTCCCCTGTGCTTAAAAAGTGAGCGATCAGTTAACTGAGTAGGGTTAGTGATGGGACCCTCTTTCTGCTAGTGAAGCAACGAGAAGCTGGAATGATTACTGCATAAATAACTTTGAGAACATCCCCTCTGTTTTCAAGTGACGGACGAAAGAAATGCCACCATCTTCTCCAAGAATGTTTTCTCACGAGTTTAGAGTTTCTCTCGTTCTGCCTTTGGATGAGAAAGTATCCATGAAGTTTTGTTGAAGGCTCATATTTTACTACTTTTTCCGCAGTCTCTTTTTTTTTTCCCCTTCAGTGAAAAATAGCTTTATTTTCTCTGATGATAAAAGCAATATGTATTCATGATAAAAATATAACAAAGAAAGGAAACATCATTTGTAATTCCAAGACCCAGGTATCTACTCTTAATTGAACAATGTAATCCTTTATGGGAGGGGGAGTCTTTGTGATTTTTCTCCCCTCCAGCCTTTTATACAGCATATGTTTGGAAACTTCCATATGTCATACTGATAATAAGAAAACAAAAGTTATTATTTGCTGAAACATTCTTTTTGACGTATCTCCCCTCCCCCTTCCCTTTTTTCTTTCCTTTCTCAAACCACTGCCAGCCGCCAGGGCGCCTTTGGAACACTGCCCTGGCCGCTCAGAGTCGGGGGCTTCTCACCCGGCGGCGGGGGGTCTGCCAGGACAACAGTCCCGGCGTCCCCGGGCGTCAGCCCAGCCAGCTCCGGGGACCGCTGGCGGGGCCACCACAGGACGCTGGCATGCCGGCCCTTTCTGTCCTGCAGCTGCGCCAGGGACCCGAGGCTGTTCTCTCCAGGAGACCTGCCGGCCAGATGTGCCCACAGTTCGTTGCCTTCCTGGAGGGTCTCTGCTGTAGCTCTGCCAACGTTTCGCATGAGCCTCATGTAAATCCTGCGTGACCTTTTCTTGGCAGTGCCCGTCTCTAAATGGTTCCAGTGACGGTGGCCATAGTGATGCTTTAAAAAAGCAAGAGAGCATCACTTCTGTTCTGCCCTGGCTGAACATTTCCCATCTTCTTATCTTTCTGCCTTTGGTCCGTGGACGCCCAGGGTGGATTTCCCTACCCCAGGCTAACTTGGCTTTGTTTCTTTCTTGTCCTCCGGAGAGTGCAGTTTGGACAGGGCCACTGTGTGTGACTGTGTACAGGACGAGCTTGGAGGGGCTGGTACTGCTGGGGAAGGTCAAGTTCTTTGGGGTATGGGCTGCATAACTCCATGTGGAGGCCCTACGTCTGGGAGCAAGGGGGGAAGGAAGGGGGAGGGGAAGGTAGCTGCTTTCTTACTAATTCTTACTCTCATGAGAGCAGCGAGCTGGTCTGTGTATTTATTTCTGGGTCTCTAGCGCCCCGAGCAGGCCCTTGTACAGTATTTGTTGAGTGAATGATTTAATGCTGAAGGCCAGGAACAGTGCTGGAGATACAATGAGGAAGAAGATTGACCGGGCTCCTGTCCTCATGGAATCTTCTAGTGGGGAGCTGCTCAGTAATCCTGTAAACAAGAAATAAACAAGAGAATTTCAGATAGTGACAAGTGAAGGAACGGGTGGGGTAGTGTGGGACACTGTGCGGTACTACTTTGCTGAGGATGCCCAGAGAAGGCCCCTTTGAGGAGCGACATTTGCACTGAGTCTTGAC
The DNA here is from genome assembly GCF_003009895.1 of Hyaena hyaena. Taxonomy (NCBI): domain Eukaryota; kingdom Metazoa; phylum Chordata; class Mammalia; order Carnivora; family Hyaenidae; genus Hyaena; species Hyaena hyaena. The sequence goes on from NW_024080680.1 coordinate 1,932,215, forward strand.
TGGTGAGAAATGTATTATAAATGCAGAGTCTCAGGGTTCCAGAAAGGGAAGGAAGTCTGGTATGTGACTTGGGGGATTTGAGCCAGAAGCGGAAGGTGGGTGCTGGGGGTGAAGTGCAGACGGGGACCGGATTGTCCGGGGCTGTGGGGAAAGCCTGGGTTTATCCTCAATGCAGTCAGCATTTTGGAATGCCTGTGGTCCCCTTAGTCCATTTACTCTCTGACATGTAGAGTTACCTAGAACCTCCCAGATTATACCCTGTATGTGACCTTCTGTCTGGTTCAGGTGAAGTAACGAAGTGTCACATTTTATTTATTTATTTATTTATTTATTTATTAAAAAAAATTTTTTTTTTATGTTTTATTTATTTCTAGGAGAGAGAGAGAGAGACAGCATGAGCAGGGGAGGGTCAGAGAGAGAGGGAGTCACAGACTGAAACAGGCTCCAGGCTCTGAGCTGGCAGTCAGAACAGAGCCCGATGCGGGGCTCGAACCCACGAACCGCGAGATCATGACCTAAGCGAAAGTCGGACGCTTAACCAACTAAGCCACCCAGGCGCCCCTCGAAGCGTCACATTTTAATCCCTATTTTTCCTCTTTTTATTGCTACAGGCAAGTGAGGACGTGGAAGGGGAAGGACAGGTATTCTTGGTAGGAAGTTGGCCAGTGAGTACAGGGAACAGCATGGAATAGGGAGACACTGAGAAAGGAAGCTACTTACTGAATGTAGTAAGGCTTGTGCTTGACGCTTTACTCGTATTATTTCGTTTAATCCTCATAAGAGCCTGTGGTAGACAGAACGATGCTCCTTCCCTCCCTGCTCCCTGACATGTCTGTGTGTCAGTCTCTACAACATGTGAACATGTTGCATTATGTGGCTGAAGGGACTTCGTACATATGATTAAGGTAAGGATCTTGTGATGGGTAGGTTATCAGGCATTATCAAGGTGGGCCCTATCTAAATCACAGGGTCCTTATGAGAAGGAGGTAAGACAGTCAAAGTGAAAAGAGAGAAGTCCACATGATGATGCAAGCTGAGGGAGGAAGGGTATTTTCATGGGACATTTGTTTGAATGCACCAGCCAAGAAATAAGGAAGCTACCCTCCAAGATGGCAGAGGCTAAGCACCCGATTCTCCCCTAGAACCTGGAGAAGGAACCAGCCCTGCCTTCCCTTCATTTTTGCCGAGTGATTCTGACTCTGGACTTGAGAATCTGTCTGTGTTGTGTTAAGGCATTAAGTTTGTAGGAATTTGTTACAGCAAGAGGACTAGTCCCCAGCCTCTCGATGGAGGTGTCCCCAGACTTGTTCACAGAAAGGAGGCTAAGATTCAGGGAGTTGCCCAGTGAGACTGGAGCTGAGGCTTTTTTGTTTTTTGTTTTTTAATTTTTTAATGTTTATTTTTAATTTTGAGAGCAAGAGAAACAGAGCGTGAGTGAGGGAGGGGCAGAGAAAGAGGGAGACACAGAATCCAAAGCAGGCTTCAGGCTCTGACCCTGATGCAGGGCTTGAACTGACGAACTGCAAGAGCATGACCTGAGCCGAAGTCGCACGCTTAACCGACTGAGCCACCCAGGCGCCCCTGGAGCTGGGTTTTTATTTCGGTTTTGTCTGACTATAAATTCACAGCTTTTCTGCTTCACTGGGCTGCTTTCAAAAGTGAGTGAGTGTGTGTGTATGTCTATGTGTGGACGTGCAGGGAACTCCTTGGGGCTAGGAGGAAAGCAAGTAGGTGACTTGGGTGCTGGGGAGAAGGACTTGGGTTCCATGGGCAGGAAACGGCTCTCATGGTAGTCATTAAGCAGAGGTGAGTCCACTGGGCCCAGTATAACTTGACCTCTCCTCCCAAGCCCTAAGGTCAGCACCTTTTCCAGCTGTTTGCCTGGAGGAGTTCATTTCAGGCAGATGAGGAAGAGGGAAAGCGTCCAGATTGTCCTGCTTGCGGAAGGGATGTTTCTGGTGGATTCAAATGGAACTCCGAAAGCATTTTCTCATGGAAGCATTGCCAGGGGCTGTACACCCTTTGTATGGAGAGTACTCTATTTCAAGTTTATTATAAATGAAATAAACTTGTGGGTTACCATGAGCACATAAATAGGAGTTATAATAGGATTTCTGTAGGAAAATATATTCTTAATCTCCCAAAAGTGAATTTTACGGGAACTTTTGGAATGCCGTATTTTACTTGGGGACAGCCAAGAATCTGCTGTTTGCCTGGAATGTTTGGAGTTAGAAGCATTAACATGTTCTGGTTGTGACTTCCAAAAACTTTTCTGGGCCCTTTCATTGTATTAGAATATGCTTAGTTAGATTCAGTGTTGTTATTACTTGAGCTAAGTGGATCGTGACAGGGATGAGAGAATTTATTTTTTTAACGCAAAACTTTTGATAGCATGGGGAGTGTTTATCCTAGTGTCTCCTTGGCTCCTTTAGCTTATTATTAGCGCATTGCCTTGTGAGTTTGCATCACAGCTCTCGACTGTAAGCCCGATTATTCGGCACTAACCTGCCATTCCATTTACCACTCTGTTTTCAGTTTGCTTCCATGGACCCTCTCAAGTTCTTTCCCTGGATTTCTGTTTAGTTAATATTCTTTATGGTTCTTTCAGTTTCTCTACTTCTCTTTTGTGCTCAGTAATTGGAATGGGGAGGTTGAAGAAAAAAAAAAGGTGTACCTTTTGGAATATTTTGCACTGTATGAGGTTTGTTGGCTTCATAATTCTAATAATAATAAAAAAGACTGTATGGTATCCTAGACAGTTTTCCTACTCTACCTGTTTTCTATAGGATTTGATGTAGGAAACATGCCCTGTATCAGTGCGTACACGTCAGTGAAGACTTTTGCAGTAAAACTGAGAATCACTTAGGATTAGATTTTTAAATTTGCAGGTAGAAAGTCATATACATCAAAATTGCCCTTAAAAATTCTTAAATCTGCTCGTAAAGTAGAACGCACACAGTTTTATATGTAAGTTTTATTTGGAAATCCTTATTGGAGACCAGCTAAGTTAGTTCTTGGGAAGAAATAAAAGGAAAGTCTCTGTGTAGATGTTCAAACCATTGATATTCAAACCATTTGGCTTGTTAGAAAGTGATTAAAGAAGACAGTTTTCAGTGATACAGACAGACTTTTTAATGCTTCAGGAAGTGAATGATCTTGCAAAAATGGGGCAAAAGGTAGAAAGTTTTTATAGGATAAAGAATAACAAGGAGGAGAAAGATAGGAAATAACCACTTGGCTGAGGCCACACAGTCAACCGTGTTTGGGGTGAAAGGGAACCAGGAAGTAAGCATAGCTAGCGCCCAGGGTCGGCTTGGCCTCTGGAGATTGGCTGACTGGATCTAGTGGATTTCTGGTCATGCAGAGATTTAGGGGCACACAGAAATCTAAGTTTCGGTTTCCTAGTGATGTGGTGGGAGCATCTCTATCTTACAGTCTAGAAATGTACTTAAATATGCTATTAATAACTTTAAAATCTCTAGGAGTAAACGGGGAAGAGATGAAGAATTGATTGTTCCTGTTGCTTGCAGGGGTTTATTTGTTGATGTTGTTGGTTTTTTGTTTTTTGGTTTTTTTTAAATGATGAATGTTTAGGGGCGCCTTGGTGGCTTCACGACTTCGGCTCAGTTTGTGATTTCATGGTGTGTGGATTCGAGCCCCACATCGGGCTCTGTGCTGAAAGCTCAGAGCCTGGAGCCTGCTTTGGATTCTGTGTCTCCTGCTCTCTCTGCCCCTCCCCTGCTCATGCTGTGTTTCTCTCTCTCTCTCTCTCAAAATTAAATATACATTAAAAAATTTAATGATGAATGTTTATGGCTCTGGTACATATTGATCACTTTGTTGTAAAAATTAAATGAGAAAACTTACATGAAAGCTTCCAACAGGGAAGTAGTAGGTGTTAACAAACATTTGCTGGATTTTAGTCTAAATGTCACAGGTTGTATTGTGGCCTGCTGATGAGATTTTTCCTTTGTTTAGGCCTTTTGTGCGAAATAAGCTTTTTCACTGACAGAATAGGAGATGGCAATTATTCTTTCTTTCCTGGGTGTTCATAGGATGAATTGAGTGACGTTATTGATATTAAGGATCCGGATTGCACTCCTGCCGCTGAACGAAGACAGAAACGCCTGGCTGCTGAGCTGGCCAAGTTTGATCCTGATCATTATCTGTGAGTAGTGAGTTTTTTGAGTGTTTAATAATTGATCTGACATTGATTTGAAATTTTTTGGAGTGTCTTTTTAAGTATGCTAGGCCTGTGGTTTTGGGATTCTAGAAATTAGTGATGGCTCAGTGACTTGTGAATTAACCAACCAAGGATTAGGCCTCTGCGATCTTTCTAAGATGTGCATCTTGGTAGATCACTCCAGCGTTGGGGAACTCTTCACATACTTGTGTAAGTTTTTCCTCGCCGTGCTTAAAAGTAGAATACTGCATTCATGAGAATATTTATAGTTCTTTTCAGTAGACTTTTTCTTGTAATTAATGGTCTATGTAAATGAAAAGATGTTTCCGTTTTTTTAAGAATTTGAATCTTCATTTACTGCATTTCTTGGCTAATCTAGGGTTTTACCAACACTTCATCTCCAGGCACCTGTAATTGAAGATCTGAGTCTGATTAACAAATAACTATTCATTGTGGTAGGGTATAAATAAAATCGAATTTTAAGTTTTGCTGTATTTCCCATCTGCCTTGTTTTTTGTTGCCATAACGTGTCTCTTTCAGGCTTGTATTTGCCTAACAGACTTACCTGGTTAATGTATAGGTGAATAATCAATAATCACGTGACACATTGTGATGTCTCTCACTGGCCACAAAAGCAATACTTCTTCCACGTCAGGGATTGTCACCTGGCCTCTGTGGGTGCTTGGCTCTCTTAGGATGTGAGTCGTATGTTGATGTAGGCCTCAATTATTATTCTTCCCAAGCTCTGGGCCAACAGTTTCTCAGCCGTTATATATGCAGCTATAATCATCATATTCCCTTCTATTTGTATAGTGCTTTCAGCTTATCAGGTGCTCTCAAGTGATAATTTAAATCCATTTTCACAACAGTTGGGGAAAGAAGGTTAAGGGACTTGCCCAAGGTCATACCACCACTAAATGGCTCGGTCAGGACTTGAAAAGAGTCTTTCCATTTGTCATTTTGTATTTCCTTTTCATGTGCGCTATTTCAGTTTAACTGCTGTTGCTCTTGTGATTAACATTCTATCTCCTGTGACACAGTGGGAGACTAATTGGAATGGCAGAAATCTATCTTGTGATGTTCAAATGCGTTGAGTGATGTGTGGTGATAAATGGTCGGAACTATTCAACATCCTAGGGGGACCCGGGTAAGAGCAGGGTATGTTATATTTTGGAGGACATCTGAGAGATTCAGCTCCATTTACATTGCCGTTTCTAATTACCTTTATCTCTCCAATTGTGGCTTTAAAGGTCCACTGAAGAGTAATTTGAAGAAACCTATTTAAAATCATGCTGAATGTTTAAAGTGGGAAATTTCATTGTCAGCAAATTTCTCGGGCCAGCATGAAAACAGAATGAGCTTTACAGGACTAAAATTTCAAGTGGGAGGGAGCTTAATTAGAAGATCTGCCTATCTCTTCTCTTCTAAAACTGGAAGAATAACTACATGGCCTGAGAGAATTAGGAGACTGGAATTTATGGTTAGCAGTGTGATATTATATGCAGTTCTTATTTTTCTCCGTCTTCTGTGTTTCTTTATCCAGAAGCTCATTTTATTTAATAGTATGCACGAACTGTTCTTTCCATTTTTTTTTTTAAACGTTTTATTTATTTCTAGGGGAGAGAGAGAGAGACAGCGTGAGCAGGGGAGGGTCAGAGAGAGAGGGAGTCACAGACTGAAACAGGCTCCAGGCTCCAAGCTGGCAGTCAGCACAGAGCCCGACGCGGGGCCCGAACCCACAAACCGCGAGATCATGACCTAAGCGAAAGTCGGATGCTTAACCGACTAAGCCACCCAGGCACCCCTGTTCTTTCCATTTTTTAATGAAGACTTCTTACAAGAGTGGTTTAAATTTAGCCATGGGCAGGTCAGAGAGTGGGAACCATGATGTAAAGGTTCTTTGTAACTTCTCTGGTAACAGTAAGACTTGGGGTCATTGTAATTTTTGTGTTATTTCTTACCCATTATTCATACCTACTGACTGACTCACCCAGATGTGTTAATGTTAAGTGAAGTTCAAGTAAAATTCTTTTAAATTTTCAACTAAAAAAAATTTTTTTAGCACAATGCTTTTTAAATTGTTCTTAATGGTTAATACAGTGGAGGAAAAGATATGCTTCAACTTTTACCTATTGTGCAGATAATGTATTGCATGTATTATGTTACACATTTATGTATGTAAGTGTAATGTACATGCATAATACATAATATGTGTCAGTGTGTAGTATATGAGACTTTCAAGTTGTTTGACTTTTCCTTACTGGTCATGATGTCTCCTCATGGTGTCTGGTATTTTGGGAGCTTAAGGAAAACTAATTTTAATTCCATCCTAAGGCAGAACACAATGAGGTAAATCCATTATATAGAAAAATCCATGCCTTTCAAAGGCACATATAAATGACTTAGGATAGTTATTAGTTTTTAGATCTTTTGTTGTAAAATCTAGACGCCATTCTGTGCTGGTTTTCTCTGCTGTGTGTTTTGCAGGCCAGCAAAATATTGGGCATATAACAGATGATCCCTAAACATGTAGTGTTTTTGATGATCTATTTTTTGCTATTTGTAACTCCTTTTGGATATTATTTTTACACTACAGTTTGTGGAAGGCATCTTGAGACATTCTGTAACAGGCCTTCCTGTTTTGCCTGCTATAGCCAAGTTTTCATATTTCTCTTGCCGAGAGTGGTTTTTCTTTCCTTCCCCCTGCAAATTGTTTTTTCTTTTTTAAATTGTCGGCATATCTTTTACTTGAATTCAGTTCATGAAATCTGCCTGTGTCCTTCTTTGGGAGAAAATGGAAGAATTCAGTTAGCTTTCTAAATATCTGTGAGATAAGAAGAGGTGTACAAAAGTGATCAGTAGCATTTGGGGTGCCATTTTAAATTGGAACTTTTCAGTGCTGTAAATTTGTTAAGGAGTTTGGTCTGCTCATCCGGCATTTGGATTGATTGAGGAATGTCAAGGCCAGAAGTGGTAATGAGGAGGCTGGGGAGAGGACCACGTGCTTCCAGCATGGCTCTTTATTCAGAATGGCAAGCTGAGGAGAAAAGTGTTAGAGTGAAATATCATCTATTTATTCTTTCACATATACACTGATTTGTTCAAAAAATAGTGGTTTGAATGAACTGCTTGCCAGGCAGTGTCACACATACCCAGGATTTGCGTGAATACCACAAGGTCACTGCTTACTTTCTAGTGGGGAAGGAGATGGTACTTGGATTTGTGGTAAGTGCTCTGCAGAAAAGTCACGTTGTTAAGGGTTTGGAGAGCAACTGGGTTTTCGCTGACTCCTCAATGACGTGTCCAAAATGGAACTCAACATTTTTACCTTTAAAGTCTTCCTGAATTTTCTGTTTGGTGGAGTGTACCATTTTTCACCCCAGTCACTCAGGGTAGAAACCTGGGATTTATCTTCTACTCCTTTCTTACCCCACACTTCTAATCCATCCAAAAGTGGTACCATTTATCTCTTTACTGTTTCCTTCACTCAGTCTCTTGCTGGTCCTCCTGTGTGTCTGACTTAGTGCAGCAGTGTCATGACTTCGTGTTTGGTATCTCCACCTCCAGCCTGGACTGCTGCAAATCCATCAGCCACAGAGCCACCACTGCCATGTGTTAAGTGCTGTAAATGAACATCTGCTTTACATCTTAACTGGGTTCTCCATCACTTAAAGTATAAACTTCTGCCTCCTTAGCACGGCGAAGAAAGTTCTCTGTGATCTGGACTGCGCTTACCTCTGGGGCTTCTCTTTTGCCTCTCCCTGTCCACAGTTTGCACTGCAGTGATAATGGATATTAGCTATGTCTCCACCTGTACCACATTGCTTCTTGCACACTTTTTATTCACGATATTCCTGTTTCAGCTCTTTTTCTCTCTTGCCCCACCTAGCTTGGATAGCTTTTACTTCTCTTTCTAGACTGAGCTCCACTGTCGTCCCTGGCTCCCTACCTCCCAGACTGGCAGGGGAAGCCCTCCTGGGAGCTTCCAGGTTACAGATCAGCTCAGTTCTGTAACATTCTCTGTTTGTACCCAGTCCCATATGGAGCCCTAATCTTCATTTCTCTGCGGCTACTTTTTCATGGGGCACTCAATAAATGGCTCGGTCAGTAAATGAAAAAATAAAGTCATTTTGGAAAGTAGAACACTAGTCAACTTCAGATCTTGTTCACGAAACTCTTACACCATGGACAGTATAAAGTATAAATCTACACGTTTTCAACTATTGGGACTGTATTCATGAGATTTTATTCAAAGAGTCATTTAAACATTTTGAAATTTTTGTAAAGAGGGCATGGAGGTGGTAAAGAGATTTTACAAAGTACTGTTCCCTCCCACCTGCATCACTTCTAGGGAGACCCAGCATCTTTTCAGATGGGCTTTTCAACTCTTGCCTTAAATGTTGTCAGCTCTCCAGTATCTGGAGTCCAAAATTTTGTCCCATTCTCCAAGCTCTCACTGGATGATTCTGTGTTCTCCCTTTGCTTCAGTCACTGTCTAAATGCTCATGACTCCACGTGTCTCTCCTGAGCATCAGCTTTGTGTGGCTAAGTGCCTGTGGCACTGGACTCTGTATGTCCTACAAGGGTGTCTCAGACTCGGCCTGTCCCAAGCAGAAGTCATGATTTCTCCAGCCCTGTCTGTTTAGTGTCCCTGTGTTCCTGTCTCATCAGAGGGCACTCTTGTCCACTGCACTGTCTCGACTGGAATGCTGGGCATAGACCTTGACGCCTGGGTCATTTTTACGTCTGCATCCTAAGGATTCTAGCCTCTGACTGTCGCTCGGATCCAAACCCTTTGCTCCATGTCCACGGCTACTGCCCCCTTCCAGGCCTCCATGATTCTGTGCCCTGGGGCTTGCTCTTTTAGGCCATTTTCCAGACTGCAGTGAGAGTATTGGGCCAAAGCACACTGATGTCACACCCATATGTAAAAGCTTTTAAGTGTCCAGTTGTTTTTAGTGATAAAAATCCAGTAGAGTTTTTGACATGGCTTACGGTGTTTTTGTCACTGCAGCGTATTATTTTCAGCTATCCTCAGCTCCCCCCACCCCATTCCTTAAATGTGCCCTCTTGGTTCCTGGCCTTTGCTAACTATTCTTTTAGCCCAGAATACTCTCTCCTACCCCTCTTAGTCTAGTTAACTGTTAATTGTCATTCAGCTGTTGGCTTAGATAGTCTTCCCTCCAGGGATCTTCCCTGTTTGACTTTGCCATAGATGCTAGTAATGTAAGGTCATAGTAGTTACATAGCACTTGTATTGTGCCTGCCGGGCCCTCTCATGACACTGTAAGTTCCATAAGGACCACATGTCTCTTGTCAGCCGTGTAACCCCAGTGCCCACATTGGAGTTGGCACAGGGCAGAATCAGTACTTCTGTTGAGCTTTTTAAAGCATTTTAGCTTTTTATTCGTAGTACTTATCTTTTTGAAATATCTCTCATGCACCTGACAAAAATTCATGTTGAGAATTACTATTTCAAGATCATTACTATTGAATTTTGTCCAGTATGTACTTTTATTTCCTCAGGCATAGAAATGGGATGTTTATATTGGTTAATGGCTTGGATTCTGGAGTAAGACTGAATTGGCTCCAGATCCTGGCCACACTTCTTAATGGTTCTTTCACCTTGGCCATGATAAGACAAATTTTCTGACCCTCAGTTTCCACCCATGTGAAATGGGAGTATCAGTCGTACCTCCTGCTCATGGAGATGGTGTCAAGATTTAAGAAAGTAATGGGTGAAAACCATTTAGTGCAGTGCTTGGCATGTATGAAGATTCGGTAAGTTATCTGTGATACCTCTATTTTTAGAAAGATTTCAGTATCTCAGTTGAAAGAAAAAATACTTCTGGTCATAAAACTATCAGAAAGTCAATCTATGAAAACAGCCAATTCCTTGACTTTGGAATTAACTGAAATATAAATGGATTTTTCACCATGAGTTCTATTTTTTGTTGTTCTGTTCCCACAAATACCAGTTTTCAGCTTTGAAAGCAGCGTGGTAGAATTTCTGAATAAATGTTCTCCAGGAATATATTTTAAAGGTAGCAGTTATTTTGCAAGTTAAAACCCAGAAGGTGAAGTACAGGAAAATTAATTTTCTTTCCTTTACAAAAGTTGCTTTGTTCTTTTTCAGTAGTTTTAAGTGAAGGGATTATTAGGTCTAGCAGAGCTAAGTAAGAGAAATTGCATCTTGGTAGAAAGTATGAGGGTGCATGCTAATAAATGATGTGTGTGTGTGTGTGTGTGTGTGTTGATGTGTACTCTTTCTGTGGGTGTGCAGTATTCTGTATTTCCTATTGAATATTTTTTTTTTCTTTGCTTGGTGGAGTTAAAAGATTCTTTACTGTAACCTTATCAGAACAGGTGGTGCTTAAAAACCTAGCCCAAGTTCAGTGCTTTATTCCCTCGTGTGTTCAGATTTGCCTCATCCCACGTCAGTGCATGACCGAGGTGGGCCTTCAGGGGAGGACTGGGCCTTTCTCCACCTTGTTTCTGAGGAGAGCAGAAACGTTACATACCCCTTTAGTCCGACCCCAGCTTTCGTTTTATGGCGATTAGTGACCACATAGAAAGTGAATACAGTGCTCATTTCCTTGATCTGTACTTTGAATTAACAATCTTTGTTTCTGGTACAAATATGAGGAGTTAAGATAAAATTTAAAAAAAAAAAAAAGGAAACCAGCTCAATTCTATGTAACAAGCTTGTTCACTGTTTTCCTCCCAGAGCTGACTTTTTTGAAGATGAGGCTGTTGAACAGGTTTTGAAGTATAATCCTTGGTGGATTGACATACATTCAAAAATGATGTCCTCTTTGGGAAAGAGTCAGGAGCAAGAAAATCCTGCTGCTTTAGGTAAGAAACTCAAAATCAGGCTCATTTGTTTCCCGTCTTCCTTCTTCCTAAGCACACAATTGTAATTCCCTTATGGAGGGAAGAGATTCTTTTGGTTTGCTAATTTTGGAAATGGAGACTTTACCCTGGACTGGAAAATGCTACTTGGTGATTAGATTGTTCTTGGAACAGTCTTTTGAAGTATAGTTTAATCATTGGGGTCTTTTTAAAAATTCTTATTTTTTAAGTAATTTAAGGACGTGAACACACAGGACATTTGTTAATAGTTGAATAATCCACTTGAAATTAAACATTCCTCTGTGGTAAGGGCATTTGAGTATTAGCCGTGGTGGGAAAAGATCTTGTTTTCATTCCCTTTGTCTCTTGAGTGAATTTGATATGTCCTCCTCATTTTTTTCATGGTATTAAGTCTGTATGTTAGAATTATAACAGTTTCAGATAGATCAAGAATAGAATGCCCATGATTTCCATCAGACTGAGTTGGTTTTTATTTCTGTATTAAAAAACAGCAATCACTATTAACATTTATGGGTTATTTTCAGTGCATAATCTGAATATTAGCTTTAGGAAATTTATAAACAGACTCACACTTCTCTCTGTTCTTTCCTGGCTTTCTCCAGTCTGTAGCACATGTTGTACCCCTTCCATGTCAGGCACCTAGGGTTCTACCTGAGCTTTAATGGCTGCCTGGTGTTCTGCTGTATATTTGTATCATGATCAGTGGACATTTGGGCTGTTTATTACTGTTGCGACATTTGGGTTGTTGACAGTTTTTCCCAGTAACGTTCTTCAGCCCCTCAGTCTGAAGTTGCTACAAGTCTGTTGCGGAACAGTACTTGGATTCTCTGCATAGTAATGTGGTAGTGTGTCGTCTGCTGTCTTTCCATTGTCTAGCATAGTCCCTGTTATATAAGTTCTCAGTAAATATTTAGAGAGTAGATAAATATTGTAGTAAATACTTTTGTAGTTCAGTTTTGTTAGAGTTTAGGTGATTTCTACCAGATTGAAAACAACTATAATCTTTTGTACTTGACTACTGCCGTAGAGAACCTCATTTGTAAACAGTGGCTCTTGTTACCTTCTTTGCAACAAATCCTTGGTTTTATATTTGATTTGAGTTTAAGACTCTTTCAGAGACGTCCCACATTGACACATTTTCAGGTAGAGGATTGCTCACAGTGTAGGTGGTACTTGTACGTGCCATGTAGATCTGCTTAGAAAGTTTGCTGACTCTGAAATCATCAAGGCTGTCTGCTGGTTTCAGTCCGTTTCCCCGATTTCAGTGCAGTATTTTGATGAGGTGGTGCAGGTGGAAATTGGTGGTTGTGTAGTTAAGTTTTCTGTCCACAAGGGTGAGCTAGTTGCCCTTAAAATCAATAAAAGGATTTACCTTTCTTTGATTTAAATTCTGACTTGCTCCACTTTGACCGGTTGTAGCTTGTTCTAGGCCCTGTTTTCTGTGAGAGCCAGCCTTTGAGTTAGTTCTGGGTGTGTAATTGTAACGTAAGATTAAGCTAGTTCTTCCCTTAAACCACCGTCCCTCCTGTCCCTTCATCTCCATCCCACCATGACATGTGTCCCTACTGGTGCTTAGAGAACAGTTGTAGTCTCCCGAGCTAGTGTGGTGATTCAGTCTAAAAATCACCTTTAAAAATAGCAAGGACTTGTGATCTATGGTAGAAGAACTCGAGTTCTGTGTTGTACAGAAAGCACTTTTTCGCACTATGCCAGGTCTAGGGGTGAGGATGGGGTAGAGGCTAAAGGTGGGGCTCAGGCTTTAACCCCTTGCTCCATCAAAGCTAGCTGTGTGACCTTGTAACTGTGCAGGGTTGCTGCGGAAATCATAGCCCCGCCTCATGGAGTTGTCTTCATGACTGAATGACATGATGTACTTAAAGTCCCTAGCATGTTGTAAATGTTAGAGATTATTATCATAGAGTAAAATCAATGGCAGGAGTGCCAGGAATTGAATGGCTTCTCTATGAAATTAAAATTTCTGTATATTTATAAAGCTTTAAGGGGAGGTTTGTTTTTTTTCTTTTTTAATGAGATCTTTCTTTTTTTTTAAAATGTTTATTTTTTTGTTATATTTGAGAGAGAGCACGTGCATGTGAGTGGGGGGAAGGACAGAGAGCGAGATAGAGAGAGAGGGACAGGGGAGAGGGGATCCCAAGCAGGCCCCATGCTGTCTGCACAGAGCCTGATGTGGGGCTCTGTCCCATAAACCATGAGATTATGATCTGAGCCGATACCAAGAGTGAAACATTTAACTGACTGAGCTACCCAGGTGCCCTTGTCTTTGTTTTTTTCTTGTTCAAGTATTGGAGAGCCCCGGAATTAAGAAAATACATTGACGTGTGTTGAACCAGATTACAATATGGGTGAAAAGAAATAAACCAAGCAATAAACCTTCAAGTCCTCAGCCTCCTCAAGGAGCGTGCTTGTGCTGTGTTTTCCCTTCTGCTTTCTCTTTGTTCTTTGCCCCCCCACCCCCACCCCCCGCAGTCTCCTTACTTTGTCACAGCAGTGGGCTGTTGCCAGGCAGATACAACAGTGCAGGTGAGGCTCTACCTTTGATTCAGCCTCATCATAAGATAGTAAGCTAGATTGTTCAGAATTCCAGATAAGCCTTAGATGGTGAACTTTGCTCCCTGTCTTTGCCTCACTTATGATTCGTTTGATTTTATGATTCCTATGATTTTCATTGTAGCCCCGAGTTACAACATGGAGACTTTTATTAACGTCTTCAGTAATGATTCCAGTCTTCCTCCCCAAAGGCTTGTAAATGGGAGTGTTAAACGCTCCGCTCCCGCTGAGCTCTGGTTTCGTGGGGATGGTCTCACCACATTTCCCGTGTTGTCTTTCTGTGGTTAATCTCAGCCCGGGAATCTTGGCACACGGCTGCTTGGTGTGACACCACATAACATTTTTAGTCAGTGAACTTCCTAGCGGGGACATCCTGTTTGGCACCAGTGAGTCCTTCAGTGTTTGTGGAGCTAACTGTCAGTGTCAGCTTTGAAAGTTGTAGCTCTGCGGGGCTACCCATTTAGGCTAAAGGTTTGAATGCAGCACATTTTCTTCTGGTTCCCTTGATCTGTTTCCAGAAAGTATACAGTATAATAGACAGATTTGCATTCCTCTGAGAGGAGCTGGATCAGGGATTATTTAATTGTTGACCCACAGACGACAGATATTTGGGAGGGGGATTTAGAGAGAAGGAACGATTTCAAAGTAACAAAACTAGAGAATGCTCAAAGTGAAGTAAGAAGGTCACTTTCCATTTTGATGGGAGCCCCTTTGCTGCCCTCAAATGTACTGACTGGGGTTTTTTAACATTGGGAGGGGGTCCTGGGCCTTTTGCATGGGGCCAGTGCACCAGTTTCTTCCCCAAGTGAATTGAGCTTTCAGCTGCCTTTGTTTGACTGTAGATTATTTATAGAAGTATAATTAACCAAAATGTTGTGAACTGTATAGCAAGGCTGCTTTGTAGTGTAGCTAAGTCATACAAATGCCTGACAAATGTTACTCATGGTGGCAATCATCCAAGTATTGTTGGCACGCATCTGTAGTTATTTCCAGTGCCGCTGCTTAGTTAGACCTGATTGTGTGCAAACCTCCCCAAGTTCCCCTCTGGGTGATGTGATTTACAGCTCCTATCAGAAAGGCCTTGGGGAGCTCAGACTTTTGGTTTCTCTAGCGGTTTCCTACTTTGTTAGTATTGTTATTTATCATCTCTGGTTTCTTTGCTTGAATTTCAAAATTTAAATGCATTTGTGTATTATTAATGGACTATTTAGGCCAAAATGCGAGTTGAAAACACTCAGAAAAAGGTGGTGTGTTTTAAGGAAAGGCTAGGGGCACCCAGCATCCAAGAATTCATGAGTACATTCAAGTAGGCTTTCCTTCTATATACAGTCATGGAAAGTGATTTAGGTTGTGCAGAAGCCCTTCTTGTGGGTAATGGAACACCAGAGTCTATAGTTCCTAGGTCAGTTTTTACAGATTATTAAGTATATATGCAGGTGTGATTACTTAAGAATGAAAGTATAAACATTTAGATGAGTTAATGTGTTATTAAATGGTTCTGGGCATGCTTACCTTATGATTTAGAATTATCTGGAAGCAGAAGTCCTTATTAGTCAACTAGGATAAAGGCTTTTCTCAAGTGAGATAATATCATCATGAACACCTGGCATTTTGCTATTAGCTAAAGTAATGAACGTCTCAAAAATTATACCTAGGGGAATACTGCCTCAAACCTTCTTAAGAATTACTAGGGGGCTTAAAATGGTTTGTTGAGTATACTTTCTTCATGCAGTGAGTATGTGCTTTCTTACATTTTCCTTAAATCAGATTGCTTTAATTGAACTGAGAGCTTCTATTTAAATTAAGGGATCTTCGCATTAGGCCTTTAATGAGACATGGGGCACCCAGTTTATCTGTCTTATTAATTCTGTTTCCAAATGCCAGTCTTTAAAGAATCTTTTACCTGACACCTACCGGCATTAAGTTTAAAAGTGTACGCATTTCTTTATGTTGCTGCCAGCAAATGAAGCAAATGCATTCCCATAGTTGTCATTTATGTAAGCGGCATGTGTGCAAATCCATTTCCTGTTTCTTCTTACACTTTTTAAACGTAGGATTTCTAACATCGTTAAAAAATGATTACATATATATATTTCAAGACCTGGTTTTTTGCACTAAGTAAATTTTAATGAGTAAAGGAGTATTGCTTCTAGTAATTTCCAGTAACTGTATTTAAGATTTTTTCCCCCAGAGGATAGACTGTAAAACTGCTGGAAGGAAGCCTTTAAACAAAAAGAAGCTGTGTTAAAGTTAAGGCCCCTAGGAGAGGACAGAAGTGGGTTTGGGAAACTGTATGTGAAAAGGACCCAGCATGTGTGAGGAAATCTCTCTCTTCTGGCTTTTGTCCACTTGTGATGAGCAGAAGGCGAGTTTTTGTTGAGTGGAGATAGAAGGGATGGGGTAACTGGCTAGTAAGAGTGTGATTTGGGAATACTGAAAAGCAACTTTAATAATTTTTGGTCTCCTAAAAGGCATCACAGCCAGCCGGGTGTCTTGTCTTAGCCCTCCTCCCCTAAGGCGCTTCCTGAGTTGGAGCTGGGCACGTGAGCACACAGCTAGTGATGCCCCAGTGACCCCCTTTGCCTTCCTTCTTCGCCCCCCGGTGTGGTCTTGTGACTGAGTCCTGGATGATGGGGAATGACAGAAGTGCTGTGTGCCCTGGACCAGGTCTTTGGAAAAAGAAGGTGCTTGCCATCTTACTCTGCTTTCCCATTGGTTAGGAAATGGTAAAAACCTGGAACAGCTTTCTTAGACGCATCGTCGGAAGTCCTATGATGGAGATACTGATACCTCACCAGCCCTGGCTCATTTGCTCAGAAAAGTGGTGTGGGAGAGAAACTTCTGTCTCAGAGAAGCCACTGTATTTTGGGCTCTTCTGGTTAGCAGTTGGGCCTGTCCTTACCTAAATGTAACAGCCAATTCTAAAATTTGGAGACAGAGCCTTTTAAAGTGTTTTGTGTGTTTTTTTGTTTTCTTTTGTGTTGTTTTTTTGGGAATTACTTTGGTATGAGCCACTGGAGCCGGAAGTTAAATGCTCCTCTTTATCAGGCTTAAAAACTTTTTAAGTGAATTTGAAAATAATTGTCTGGTAGGGCATGGAAGGAGAATGAAAGATTACTTTGCAAGGTAAAGGATTGATAACATTTTTTTTTTAGATGCAACTTAAAATATCTAGCTGCTTAAGTTTCTGTAGAAATCACTCTAAGACAGGGAGCAGGCCATGTCTTTCTTACACTAGCTGGGAACTGAGGACACACGTGTAAGAGTCGTTACTCTTTCTGTAAGTCTTGTTTTAAGATAAGATGTATTTTATTTCATGTGTGGTAATAACCAATAATGCTCATGTTTTAATGTGAGAAAATAGATACTTGATGATAGCTTGCCTATATTATAAACATCAGAGGAAAATTAGAAAGAACTTTGGCCTTATACTTGTTTACCTTACTAATGTAGACATAAAGCATTTATTAAGTACTTCATTTTTTTTTTTTTTGGTCAAGGCAGCCAAACATTGGGTAAGGTGGTTTGTGGGGAAAAAAATGGCTTTTCTCTCTCCTGTCAATAAATTACTGGAAATTGGGGGAAAATATTGTATTTACAAGTCACAAAAGCTGAAAGTGCTTGGAAATAACTTTTAGTAAGAAAAACAACAGATCTATTTGACAAAGTTAATAGTTCACTATAGGGGGAAAAGACCGATTACTGACCCAATTGTGCTGGCACAATTAACTGTTTATCTGGAATTAACCAGAATCTTAAAACATGAAAAAATTACTTCCAGCTGGATTAAAGACTTAGATTTTAGAAAGGAAACCGTGAATCTTAAAGAGAAGATGAGAGATTTCATGCACCATTCAGGAGTTGGGGGAAACCTTATCAAAGTTTGCTTGTCTTTTGTTTTTTAAAGATGGATATACTTGGCTACACACACACACAAAATAGATAAATCAATGGCAAAGGATCCCATAGACAAAGTCAGTAGAGGTGCAGTCGACTTGGAGATATGACTAGGGTTCATGTCTATAAGAGCAAGTTCTTAAAAACTTGATGAGAAGCCGTCCAATAGAAAAAAAAATGGGCACAACACATTTAATGGTTCATTCACAGGTTGCCAGCAAACCTATAAAACAATGCTTAAAGTTCAGCAGTTAGAAAAATACTAACTGCACTAACAGTGGTATATCACTATATTATGGTTTTTAAAATTTTTTTTCTCTTTAACAAATTACCACAAATTAGAAACAGTTCATTTTCCATAGCTCAGGACTCAGACTTGCTAGGTGGGTCCTCTGCTTAGGGTCTTACAAGGGTGTAGATAAGTGTGGCCATCTTCTCTTTTCTTTTTTGATATGTGTTGGTAGCTGCATTCTTTTCTGGATCTCAGGGTTCTTTTCCAGGCTCACGTGATGGTTGACAGAATTCTGTCCTTGCAGCTGTAGAGCTAAGGTCCCAGTGCCCTTGCTGGCTGTCAGCTGGGGGCTACTTTCACATCTCACAGGGCCCCACACTTTCCTGCCAAACAGCCTCTAACAACATGGCGTCTTATTTCTTCAAAACCCAGCGGTGAATCTCTGGCTCCAGTCGGCTCTTTAAAGGGACATAATCATGACGTTGCTTGTCCCGTCACCATTGTCATATTCTTTTGGATAGAAGCAAGTCACAGGTTCTGTCCACATTCAAATGATGTGACTCAGTGGGGCTCCTCTTAGAATTCTTCATATCACCATCACTTGCTATCTGCTAAAGTGGAAATGAGTAGGAAAGGCTCTTACATTTATTGCTGGGTGGGAGAGATGTGTGTAGAAGGAGAATCCAGGGCCATTAAAAAGGGAGAGTTGTAGCCTTTAAATAAAGTATTCTTTAAAAACAGAGGCACTTTTTAACCCAGTGAATTTACTCTGGGGAATCTCTTATAGAAATGAAACCTCCCAGTATCCGAGGACGTGTGTTAAGGACCTTTATGCGGTCTTACTAGCAGTGGCAGAAAACTGGAAGCCCACTGGATGCCCGTCAGTAGGGGGAGTGGTTGGATAGAGCACACCACACCACGGAATAGTCTACGCCTTTACAAAAATTAGCTAAGTACCAGTTGACTTGGAGAGATTTGCCAGAGTTATTGAGTGAGCTAGGCTAGATGGAGAGAAAGGATCTAATTCTATGACGGGGGGAGGGAGGATGGTATAAATTCCTTTGTATATGTTTATGTATATTACATGATGATAGAGAAAAATATGAAATGCTATATACTAGATTTGTAATGTGGAGGAGGCTCTTGATAAAGACAGAAACAGGGTGAAAGCCAAAGAAAAGACACACGGTTGAAAAAACCACCCTCTTCCCACAAGTCAGATATGTGTGATGTGGTCACATCTGTGTGTTATGCAGGTAACACTTTGTTTCTTTGTATAAAGGACATTAATAGATACTTTGCCTTTAATGTTGACTATTAAATGGGAATATTCCTATTTCTTTGTATAGAACTTTCCAAATGGATAATGAGTATTTACAGAGTGCTGTATTTAGCCATTATGTTTTCTCTTCTCAAACTGTGTTATCTTAATTTTAAAGTCAATAGTTCTGGCATTTAGATGCTTCGAATACAGGACAGTGTAGCAAAAAGGGGGGGGGGGGGCATCCCGGAAGGAAGGAATAGATACTGTTTAGACATTTCTCCTTTATTTAGCTCTACTAGGGCTTGAGCAGATGCACAGACCTTAATAAAACTATGAAGTCTACTTTAAAAGTTCCTTCTATATTCAGAGTTAAACTACTCTTATTTCAGTTTCTATAATCGAAGTTCTAATTTTGTCAAATCTTGCCCGCTGGGGGTTTTGCAAAACTGAATGGAGCATTTTATTTTTAAATGCATTTTTTTTCTAGTGTCTTTTTCTGAGGAAGAGAAATATCAGCTGCGAAACTTTGTCAATAAATCTTACCTACTGGACAAGAGAGCTCTTCGCCAAGTGTACTACAGTTTGATTGATATCCTTCTGGCATATTGCTATGAAACTCGTGTCACTGAAGGAGAGAAGAACGTAAGTGCACGTGTGTCTGCATTTGGCAAAGGTGACCGGATTGAATCAAGTGAAAGGCGTCACTCCTCCTGTCAAGGGTGATGCCTGTTGTGATGATTTATTCGGGGGCTGCTCCTGGCGGTGCCACACTTGCATGTTGGTGGTGGGTACCGACGTGAACACGCATTGCTGGCTTGTTCTTTTTCCTTCCTTTTGCGCGTCCACATCTATCACGTAGTAGAGCGGGGCAATAAGCTGAGGGTAGAGAAGGGATATCCTGAGCTCTTATCTCTTTAGGAGAGGACTTGTTCAAAGAAGAGGGCTGTTTCCACATGACACTTGACATTGACAAGAGGTGAACTTTACCACACTCATTTATATTCTCTGTCCGAGCTGTCCATGAACAGATGCAGGGTATAGCAGTTGCATGGTGTACCCATTTTACAAAAATGGGAATCGGAGCATTTATCTGCAGATGTCCCTCCATTTATATAGTATGTGTGCTTCTGAAAAAATTACGTGAAAATCACATTTTAGAATCCTATCTTTTTGCTTTTTAAAGAAATCTTGTAAAAGTAAAACCTTTTGTAAAGAACATTATTTTTTAAATGTTTTTTTTTAATAATATAAAAATTGATCGTATCTCTCCTTGATCCACATTGGATTTTGTAAACGAAGAGTTTAACGTCTTTCTCGCCTAAATCAGCGATCGTACGTTTTAAAAAGGCTGAAGAACCAAAAAAAGTCTTCCCAGTCACTGTACCCCTGCAGCTGTTTATAATTGTACTTGCTCAAGGGTTGTTTGCGAGCTGAGCATATGCTCTCCTTTTTTAAAAATTACGCAGAGAATTCATGTCAGTATAAAAGGAAAATATACATATGAAGAAAAGAATTAAAATCTCCCATCATCTCAGCCATCAGAAATAGCTACTGTTACAAGGAGACACATCGCTTGCAGTCTTTCATTGTGTACACGTGTGTATGTGTATTCAAATTGGGTCATGATGTACATTACTTAATCTGCTTTTCTTAACATCACAGCATAAGCAGAGTATTAGGATTAGAATTTGATATGTGCCAAATTTTCTGTTGTTAGGATCCTGAAAATTTCAAAGCTGACTCTTGGGATTTGCATTTGACTCCCAAATGAATATTAACGAGTGTATCAAGGGCACAATATAGCTGGAAATGGCTTTTGTCTCCATTCATCGTATAAGGATATTGTAATTGGAGAAAATAGTTTCTTTTACTAAAAAGTACTTCACATTATTGCTCAGGGAGACAAGTGAGTGTGTTCAGTCATGCTTGATAAGATTTACCATTTTTTGATTCTTTTATTCGCATATTAGATGCCAAGAAGTCTTATGACTTCAAGACCTTCCCTAGAATGCACTTAATCTCACAAGCATTCTCTGAAAGGCCAGATTCTTGAGCATCTTTTTAAGTGCCACAGCCAGCCTTTCAGCATTATCTTTGAGTCCTTTGGCAGATTACTTACAGAATGTTTGGGTAACTTAGTTGAGAAAGACAGGAATTGAGCAAGCCTCGCTTTGCTTTAAGTTTTAGTTTCAAAGCCTCTGCTTGTTTGCTTTTATGTTCTGGTACTCTTATCAGTGGAAAAGCTTTACTTTGTGAAATCCCAAGGAAAGTAGGCAGAAACTTGCCTTTGATAGCTTCTGCAAAGCACTTATTTTTCCTCAGTCACAGATACTTCTTAGTTCTTCTGTACGGCAGTGCTATCGAGACACCAGTTGAGTGAATGGTTATATTTGCTTTATTTTTGAATGGCTTTACCTCGAAAATGACACTACTCTTTTCTCCAAAACAAATGAAGGTTGAATCTGCATGGAACATTAGAAAACTGAGTCCCACACTTTGCTGGTTTGAGGTACGATTTTCAGTTGCAATTCCTTCAATATTGTTTGTTTAGAAAGTTTTTTTCTTTTCCTGTTGCCATTAGTTTGTTTGGGTAATTTAAGCAATTCCTTGACTTTTTACAAGTGGAAGCTTGATTATACACATTTCCCCCCCATCCTTTTAATAAAATTTGGATTGCCTTCGTAACTCTTCCACTGATGAGGCTAGGTAGGATATCCAGGCAGTGGGAGGAGAACAGTGTCTCTAAGTTGGCATGTATTGGGGCTCAGACCTCAAAGCTGGGAAGCAAACCTAGGCCCCTACTAGGGGCCATTTCCTGACCATCACAAACTGTGCTAATAAGCGTTTTATATGTATTACCTCTCCTATTCCTTCTAGTAAGTCTGTGAGATAAGTATTACTGCTATTTTACAGACGAGGAAGCTTAGATCATAGAGTTTGAATTACTCATCCCAGGTCTACAATTAGTTTGGAGAGATCTGGTAACTCTTCTAGTATAGTAACGATTGTTTTATAAATATTTCCTAGTAAATTGTTATGTAGATCTTATAATAATATCAGAGGATGCTATTTAAAATTTACTCTGAACAAATTGTTGAACATCAAAACAGCAATTAAAAGTAGAAGGGCACCTGGTGGCTGAATCAATTGAGTGTCCAGCTCTTCATTTCGGTTGAGGGCATGATCTCAGGATTCATGAGCTCGAGCCCCACGTCGGGCTCTGTGCTGACAGCATGCTCCTCTTCATACATGCACGCGTTTTCTTTCTCAAAATAAACAAACATTTAAAAAATAAATAAAAGAAACTTTTAGGGGTGCCTGGCTGGCTCAGTTGGTAGAGCATGTGCCTCTTGAACTCGGGGTCATGAATTCGAGCCTCACACTGGGTGTACATATTGCTTAAAAAAAAAAAAAGAACAAAAGCTAGCATGTAAAATAATAAAAGCATGTTAAAAAAAGTCAGTTTACACACCTGATAATTGGATCATCAATTAAGTCAACTAGTTTTTTGTTTTTCCAGTTTAATTCCTAGATACAGGGGCACCTGGATGGCTCAGTCAGTTAGACATCCTACTTTGGCTCAGGTTCATGATCTCATGATTCACCTAGCCCCAAGTTGGGCTTTGTCTTGACAGCACTGAGCCCACTTGAGATTCTCTGTCTCCCCTTCTCTCTCTGCCCTTTCCCTGCTCTCTCTCAAAAATAAACATTAAAAAAAAAATCCTAGATATAGTGTATTATAAGTTGTAAAATCAAGGTGGTTTCATGGCATCACTGTTTTTTTTTTTTAAGTTTATTTATTTTGAGAGAGAGAAAGCGCGGATACATGGCGTGGGGTGGTGGGGACGGCCACAGAGAGGAGAGAAAACTTCCCAAGCAGGCTCCACTCTGTCAGCTCAGATCCTGGCAGCGACATGGGGCTCAGTCTCACGAACCAAGAGATCGTGACCCGAGCCGAACACTCAGCTGACTGAGCCACCCAGGCGCCCCTCATAGCGTCACTTTGGTTAAATTGAGAAGATGTGAACAAGATTGCAACATTCAGCTTTGTTAGAGGATTTTGCTACTCCAGAGAGTGTTCCGTGAACCAGTGCTCGAACAGCACCTTTGGCTGGGAGCTTGTGAGAGAGAATCTCAGTCCAGACCCACTGAAGCAGAACCTGAAGCGAGGTCTCCAGGGAGTTGCCTGCATACTGAAGATGGAGGAGTGCTCTGTCTAGACTTCACTTGGGTTCTGCTTATCGAGTGATCAGCATATAATGGAGAAGCTGATTTTGTAATAATCGCATTGATTACTTACATTGGAAACAAAATAGTCGGTAACTAAAGAGTTTCATAGTTCAGTTATTACAGTCTACCTGAATAAATTCACCTATTTATGATCTTATTTTGGAATTTTTATTGATTTTGAGGTAACTTAGAGTTGCCAGAGCTATTAAGAGCTCTGTGAAAGTTTTATAAAAGCATTAGTGTTTGGGAGATGGGAGAATTTTTTCAAGGCTTATAACTCTTTTTAAGTATAAATTGTTCATTGTGACATACTCACTATTCTTAATCAGATCTCTCATTCGTTCAGGATTAATATACATGGAGATTATTCTGCTCCCTTAGTTTTACTTTTATATTTTAAGTTTTATATATGGGTTACAGATTTCATACAGTTTTAATCAAAATCCAATTAAAAAACAATTTTGTACAAAATTGCCTTTGTCTAGTGTTTTCAGTAAGTCTTGAATTGCTGATGGTTTCAATTGGATACTATTCAAGATAGAATACTATTTTCAAGAAAGCCCTTTTTTCTTTGATAAGTGAAAGCAAATTACTGAAATAAATACCATGTATTTCTCATGCCCAAAGCACTAAAAAAGAAGAAGAAAAAGAGGGAGACTGTGAACACACTTCACTAAAGAGTTCCCCATCTTTCATCTACACCATCTCGAGTGGTACTAAAGGACAAAAATATGAAACATATATCATTTAACAGTGTCTTTTATGTGCATCTGTATTTTGTTAGTGCCATGTGTTTTAGATTCATATTTGTAATTCTTAAAGGACTTTTTGAAACTTTCCTGCTGCATGTGTGTTTTTTAAGGAGCATTTGTGATATCTTGATAAAGTATGAGAAATTACAAGGGCGGCAATTAAATATTTCATTGTAAGGTGTACAAAAAGAATCCCATGGCATGGTTTTATATTACTCTTTTGCGTGGCTTCGTGATGATCCGAACTTAGTTTTTAACTGAGAGTAGTTTCATATTTCGTTGTGTCCTTTTGTTTATGTAATATGGAAATGATTACTTATTTAAACTGTACTTCACAGACTTGGACTAATGTTCATGAAATCCTGGTGTCGTTTGGAAGAAGAGTTTTATGCTACCCACTTTATCGCCACTTCAAGCTGGTGATGAAAGCTTACAGAGACACTATAAAGATCTTGCAACTAGGTAAGATCCTTTTGTGATGGCACGTGTGAGAGGGAAAAAGTTAGGTTTTTAGTCTGTGAGGATGCAGTCATGAGTTTTGCTTTTCTGTGCATAAATGAGTAATGAAAATCATCAAATCCAATCGCTTCTCCCCCTGCACGTATACAAAGTAATACTTCCTCTCTGTAGGTACACTCTTTTCTAAGAGCTGCTGGGAGGGTCACCGGGGAAGGTGCACAGCATTCCAGACCATCTCGTACTGTGGTCGAGCGCACCGCTCACTATTTCTTGGATGCCTGCAGTTGTCTTGGCACTCTGCTTGGACTGTGGGTATAATAGTAATAAGATCTAGTCCCTGTTTCCATGCAGGTTACGGTTTTGCCAGGGCGACACACGACACTTAAGCAATTCCATTACAGAGTGAGAAGCGCTCTGCTGGGGGGAAGCAGCGATCACGGGGAGGAGGCACAGAGCCTGGACTTGGGAGGTCAGGAAAGGCTTTCCAAAGACAGCACAGCTACTCTGAGGACCTTTGACGATTGCAAATCTAACCTGAAGGGACAGACATTTGCTGGTTTTAAGGATGTGGAAAACTTTGAGCTCTGAAACAAATTCCAAAGTGACTATAACGGTATCAGTGGATTAAGTATATAATTTCCAAAGTAATAACTTTGAAGGTGGCAGCATCCATTTGTATGGATTAGTTCTGGCACATTTATTTAAAAGTCACTTTCTATCCTTTATGGTCATTTCTTAGATTCTTCCCCGGGGAGTCTCGTTCTTCCTTTGTCCTTAGATAAAGATACTTCTAGGTGTAGGTTTTTAGACTTGAGGATTAGAAGGGGAAAGTAAGGGAACTCTTCCCTTGACACCCAGGTGACGTCATTGGCTTAAAAGGAAGAATCCCATCTGTAATGTTTGTCTTTCCTGGAGGAATTCCTAGGATTTTCTTTGACTGCTGTGTAACCTATCACCTTCTGTCCTAGAGGTAGAAAATCTGATTTTGAAGTAGATTCTATTAAGGCAGATAATAATTATCGAAATGAATTACAGTTAAATGAAAGATAGGTGTTTGTTAATCAAGTTGAGTTAGGCTAGCTCTATTTTATTTTGAAGGACTGTTGCTCAGAAAGTGGCAGAGCTACTCCCTTTGAAAAGAATCAGTCTTTCTTAACTCATTGGTAGAAATGAAACTGCTTTGTTTTTTCTCATGTTATTTCTTCTTGCCTTTTTTTTTTTTTAAGCTTTTGTTGACTTAGTTTTGAGAGATAGAGACAGAGTGAGAGTAGGGAGGGGCAGAGAAGGGGAGACCCAGAATCCCAAGCAGGCTCCATACTCTGAGCTGTCAGCCCAGAGCCCAACTCAGGGCTCGAACTCACGAACGGTGAGATCATGACCTGAGCTGAAGTCAGATGCTTAACCAACTGAGCCACCAGGTGCTCCTCTTCTTGCCTTTTAAGATATTTCTTGAATTGCAGCAAATTACCTTGAAAAGTTAACCTACTGTAAGTGACTTGAACTTGGGTTACGTGTCACAATTAATTTCTTGTTTAAGTCGTGTTAGATGATCTGTGCGTTATTCATAGATTTAAACAGTGAGAATGAACTTGCGATTATCCTGTTACATCATGGTTTCCAGATGGAAAACTGGGGAAAAAAACCCTATAGTTTCTACTCTTTATTCTGGGAAGTAATCTGGTTCTCTGGATTTTTATTTTGAAAGTAATCAGTTCTGTGATTGCATAACCAGAAATAAATTTGTTTTCATTGACTTATGTGGTAATCAGTTACTCTAACAGTTTTAGTAGGTGAGAAGTGAAATTTAGACTTGACTTTTCATCTTTATCAATCTGACAAGAAATAGTCTTATCAACTGTACCGTGACAGCAACTGAAAACCTTCGGTAACACACTGGAGGACTGTCTGCTGAAAATGAGTCGGAAGCCTCTCTAACTGTACCCAGTATGTTCTGTGGCTGATGTGGGTTGTGGTTAGTTAGTGCAGAAACAGAGAGCTGGGTTGTCTAGATGTCGCACCATAAGCTCTGGGGAACACCAGCTCCGAATGAGGGTCGTAACCTGTGTTTACCCAGGTGGACGGCACAGGGACGCATGACTGCCATCGAAGCGTCTTGTGTGTTTGGGTGCCCCATGGTGTCACTGGGCACAGCTCTTTTGTGGCACTGAAGATTTTCCAAGAATGAATTCGTGTCTACGTAAAATTCAAAACGCAGTCACACTATTTAGTAGAAAGGTCTAATAGTTTGAAACTAACAGTTTGAAAGTAATGAATAACTCTTCAAATAACTCTCCCCCAAAGAAATAGTGATCTTAACTGGAACTAGCTTTCAAAACCAACATAGCGAGGCTTCAGAATGTACAGAAGATTTCATTATAGTGGATTGACTACAATCTGAATTTTTAGTTTGTTTTTTATTTTTTAAGATCCGAGTCATAGTAGCTTGACTGACTTCATAGTAGCCTTCCAAAGGATTCTTTCCTGGGCCTTTGGCTGTTTTCAAGTTTGTGTTCCTCCTCCTACCCCTTCCTCACCCCTGGGAGACTGTGAATCCTGATCTCTTTCTTTGCTATACGTCTAATCCAAATTCCTTTAAGGGCAGAAAACCTGCTTCGTCCTTTTGAGTACTGTTTTAGTGCTTCACGCGGGACCTTGTGCATGGAGTTTCTTTCCCTGGATCAGTAATCTGGGCCACCGTGATCAGCCCCCCTTTTTGTTTCTGCCCTGTGTTTTAAGCAACTTTTACTTCCTTCTCCCTGTTTCATTCTTTTGGGATTAAGTAGGTCGAATCCATGATGGAAGCATCGCTGAACTGCTGTTACTCACTGGAACTGAATGAAAACAGAGATGAAAGGAGAACAGCTTTTCTAACATGCTTGAGATTTTATTCTGTTCAGAAGTGATATAGTTTAAATTGATTATACACTTTATACTGGTTATTATTTATACCAATATCTACATTTCATTTATCTCTATAATGGCGCTCCTCATCTTCTCTGTCTTGCTGGGCTTTTGAACATATAGTATAACTATTGTATTGAAGACACTGAACATCATGGGAAACAACTTAGTTTTTTCCCCTCAGTTTTCCCTTTGAACTCATTCTGTCTGCTCTTTTATTGTTTCTGGGTGGAATATATATCCTATAAATATCATACCGCATCACATACACACCTGTCTTATATAATAAGTATTCTTTAAATTTTTATATCACTTTAAATTACAAGAGTCTCTTTTAAGTACCTAAAATGTCCTCTTTGAACTTGATTAAACAAGTAAATCTTCCCTTCCCCATCTGCGGCCTGCCTCAGGTTGGGAAGCCAGCACTGGGGGAGGGGGGCGGGGGCGGGGAGGGGGAGCTCCTCTTCATAGTTCCAGAGCAAGCTCCCACACTGTCACCACAGGCTAAGCCTTCCTGCTTCTCAGCAGGGGGCTTTTATCAGGTAGGAGTCAGACACCTGTCTTTGGACCCTGTAATTCCTAGGGGTGATAGGTTACACTCCCTAGGGGCCTCTCTTAAAATTCCCATTCTCTTCCTTTAGGGTGACCAGAAGGTAGTTCCTCCCCTCCCCCTTGGAGGTGATTGAAACCCCACAGCACTGCAGTTTTATCGGAAGAGTTTTTCTGGACCTGTTTTCCTTAAACTCCTGGAGCTCATTGTTGGGCTTAAGGGGGTCATAAATCACCAGTTTTTTGTTAGTCTCTCTGTAAGTTTAGCATGAAGAGGTTAGCATCTTTTTTTAAAATATGGGAATACTTGTTATTTGTTTTGTCCTTTGTGGGGTCATTGGAAATGAGTCAGAAAGAGTCCTGCCTTACTGTGCTAGTACGGTAATAATAACCACAGCTGCCATATTAACTGTGTTTTGTGGGCCAGCGCGAGATTTCATTCTTCAGGTACCTTATCGCATTCCATCCATTTTGCTAGTCGAAGACAGGCTCAGAGAAGTTCAGTCATTCGCTTAGGGTCACACAGCTATTAGTTGGTAAACCCTGGATTTGATACCAGGTCTGTTTGCCTCAAAGTCTATACCTTTTGATTGTTGAAATAGTTACAAATGAAATTATATGAAGCCAGGGATTTACTTCAGAATAATCCACAAGGGGTCGGGGGAAAGTGTGCCAGGTGCAGGTAAAACAAGGTGGGCCATCAGTTGGTACCTGTTTAACGTTGAGTCACGTGGTAGTTCACCACTCTGTAGTCTCTTTTTGCCTATGATTTTCCTTTATAAAGTATTTTTTTTGTTGTTTTTTAAGTATGGGCTCTTAACCACTACGGTGTTTTAAATTTACCATTTTATAGAAAACACTTTAATTCTTGTTCAGACAGTTGTTTACATATATTTTTTTGGCTGATGAAAATATACGTGTGAAATTATCTTTTTTGGTTCTGTAGGGTTTTTTTGGTTTTTAAAGATTTTGTTTTATTTAAAAAAATTGTTTTTTTGGGGGTGCCTGGGTGGCTCAGTCGGTTAAGCGTCCGACTTTCGCTTAGGTCATGATCTCGCGGTTCGTGGGTTCGAGCCCTGCATCAGGCTCTGTGCTGACTGCCAGCTCAGAGCCTGGAGCCTGTTTCAGTCTGTGACTCCCTCTCTCTCTGACCCTCCCCTGCTCACGCTGTCTCTCTCTCTCTCTCTCTCAGAAATAAATAAAACATTTTTAAAAAATTGTTTTTTTTTTTGAGAGAGAGTGTGCATGTGCAGGCAGGGACAGAGAGAGAGAGAGGGAGAGGGTGTCTTAGGCAGGCTCCATGTCCAGGGTGAAGCCCAACGCGGGGCTCTGTCTCAGGACTGTGAGATCATGACGTAAGCCAAAATCAAGAGTTGGATGCTTAACTGAATGAGCCACCCTGATGCCCCAAAAGATTGTATTTTTAAGTAATCTTTCCACACAATCTTTGAACTCACAACCTTGAGGTTAACAGTCAAATACTTTCCCTACTGAGCCAGCTAGGTGCCCTATTTCTGTTTTGTCTTTAAGGCTATCAAAAACCTCCCTTTCTCTACATGTTTGAGGTCTGAGGACTAGTAGCTACATGGCAGGCTCTAACCCAAGAAACAGCCTTTAGGAGGTTAGTTATTGACACCACCCGATGATGGTTTTTCTTCATATAATTAATAATCCTGTGTATTAGTCACTATAGGGCTTAATAATCATTTTTTCAGAAATGACTGCTTACTTAACCCTTCTGTAAATAGATATAATAGTACAATCTATGTGAAAGATAAGAAGAACCATAGCACAGGGCTCGGGCTGTTCTTTATTCTTTAAGGAAAGTGACTGTTGAAAAAATTGGAGTATGGCAAGTGTGTCGTGTGAACTCCGAGTTCTGATGCATCCTTGAAGATGAAGGAGATTTTAGCATTTGAATTCTCTTTAGCCCAAAGTCAGTTTAGCAGGTGCTTCTTTTTATTGTGTTATAACAGTTACCCCAAACTTGAAAACTAAAAGATGAAATCACGAGGCTTTTCCCATTGTGACATTTATCTGTATTTAATTTTTATGAGCTCTGTATTATGAGCATCTTATTTTATTAGCTGTTTTATTTTGAAAGAGCGTGTGAGTATGAGTGGGAGAGAGGAGCAGGAGGAGAGAGAAAGAATCTTTTTTTTTTTTTTTTATAGTTTATTTATTTTTGAGACAGAGTGAGACAGAGCATGAATGGGGAAGGGGCAGAGAGAGAGGAAGACACAGAATCTGAAACAGGCTCCAGGCTCTGAGTTGTCAGCACAGAGCCTGATGCAGGGCTCGAATCCATGAACCATGAGATCTGACCTGAGCCGAAGTCAGATGCTTAACCAACTGAGCCACCCAGGCGCCCCGAGAGAGAAAGAATCTTAAGCAGACTCCTGCTCAGCATGAAGTCTTAACTGGGGGCTCGATCCCATGACCCTGGGATCATGACCTGAGCCACAATCAAGAGTTGGACGCTCAACCAGCTGAGCCACCCGGGTACCCCTGTTATAGACATTTTAAAGAATTGTTAGACCTTTTAATGTTACTCTAAAATACCTGTTGTAAAACTAGTTCGCTAGTTATTCAGCAAGCCTTTTTTGAACCGGTGCTAAGTCAGGGTGCTCAACTGAGTCTGAAGGTCTACTCATGAACAGGGGACGTGCAAGTGACGTACTCAGGGCACTTAAGATCCTCAGGGTGGGGGGTGTAGAATTAAACAACTATCAGGTTTTTGAAAAATTGCATTCGTAATGAGTAGTTCAGAGGAGAAATACATTGGATAAAAATAACAAAGCCGGGGAAACAGACTTGCCTTTAAGTTGTCATTTAAAACGTGTAACCTCCTGCAGAAGGGAGCCTCTGCCTTGTTTGACTTTTGAGTCTCAATTCTTACTCCAGCTTCCTGTCATTTTAAAGTACTTGTTAATTGGTTAATGAGTTCATCTATTAATTTATTCATTCAACAGTTACTTTGTCAGTACACACTAAAATGCGATTTATTATGTGGAGAGTAATGTGTAAATATAAAGCACTGCAGAAAGATGAGTTACGCTTGTGAACTGTATTGGGGGCATATATGCACTCATAAGGGAACTAAGAAGTCCATCAAAAACACAATACATAGTAGACGATGGTGAGTATGTGAAGTGTGGATGAAACAGCTCAGAAAAGGAGAGGTGATGTTTCACTGGGGGTCAGAGAAAGGCATGAGATTTCATTTGGGGCTTGAAGGGTGAGTAGTATTTAGACCTAGCAGGATGGAGGGGAGTGTTCTAAATGCTGTGAGTGAATAGCATGAAGTTTATAGAATAGTGTTTCCTCAGTGACAACTTCGAGTTGCTATCTGAGATTTGCCCTGCAGCCTGTGAAACTAGTTTCCTTTCCTGGATGAGTTAACTGGCTCACCAGAATGGGTTTCTCTAGTTCTTCCTGATTATCGCCTTATTCTCTGCTCCCTATCCAGGAGGAACTTTTTAACTTTCTCTTCTCTTTCTCGCTTCAGTTGTTGTTGAGCTTTTTATTTCCTCATCAGTTCCCCACTGCAGTTAAAATGTTTCTAGGAATGGAGCAAGCCTACTGCTTTCAGGAAATTTAAATAGCATGGAACTCAAATAATATATTGAAGTTTGTGCCTCATGGTGCTGACCTCTTCCATAGCGGGGAAGGAGGGCCTCAGAGCCCCGAGTATGTGAGAGGGAGGACAGGGTTCTGCTTTGTGGTCACCACACAGCCAGACCTTGGCCCCTGTCTCTCCCTGGCTTGTCCTGGCGTGTAAGAAAGCAAATTCCTTTTCCTCTCTTCCTCAGAGCTGAAATCTGTGTTCCCAGTCTCTTAAATTGACACATTCTCTCTATTTATCCTTATTATTTGTCCTTGGAGTATTTGTGGGTTTATACATACATTTCTATATAGGGAGGGTATTATATGTGAGCATAAGCATTAAGGCAAAGAAAATAAAATTCTAGTCATCTCCATCAATAGGATTGATTCCTTTCTCCTTAATAATTCTGTTGCTCATTATATATTCATATCACTAGAATTTTAAAAAGTTGCTCTCATGGTAATTTTGGGGTTACATTTATAGAAAACATTCTTTGTTCTTTTAAATACTCTGTAGAGGGCAGCATTTTCTGTATAATTTACAAATGATAATTTGCCTTTTAATTGCCACAGATGATGAAGAGTTTATATTTATTCTGCTACAAAAAAAATCACTTGAAATCTTTGTGTTAGTGTTCTTTGGAAAACTGATTTATAGAATAATGCTTACTGATAAGTATAGCTCAGAATCAGCTGATCTCTTAAATATTACTCCTATATAGTCATTTGAAATCTACATTTTATTTCCTATACTATTTAAGGTAAGTTTTGTTAATTTCTGAAGTTTTAGAGCTGAGCAGTTTTGAGCACCAAGTTAGTTACATGGTTTGATATTATGGCTTAAATTTTTTTTTCTATAGTTAGTGCCTTTTTAAAAATAAATCTAAAGTCAATTTTGAGGGGTGCATGGGTGGCTCAGTTGGTTGAGTGTCCAACTATTGATTTTGGCTCAGGTCATGGTCTCAGGGTCATGGGATCAATCGAGCCCTGTGTTGGGCTTTGTGCTGAGCTTGGAGACTGGTGGAGATTCTCTCTCTCCTCCTCTAAGCCCCTCCCTCTCTCATGGTCTCAGGGTCTCTCTCTCTCTCTCTCTCTCTCTAAAATAAAGTAAGTCAGTTTTGAGTTTGTTTTTGTTGATGTGAATTTTTAAGGAAGTAACTTTAATTTCTTTAAGTGGATGAAGGCAGAAAATTGTATATATTTAAAGACAAATTTGGGAGAACAAAGAAGAAACATTTTATTTGACCCTAATGACTCAGGGTCCTGTTGCATAGTAATAGCAACAAGCCTAGATGATGTTAATTGAAAAGTACTTCATATGTTATCTGGAAAACATGGAAGATTGTATTCTTGCAATTTAGAGTTCTTTAAATAGGAATTAAGACTGAAAAATAACATGCAGGAGGCATTTATGCAACATTCATAAATCAAGCTCCTCTGTACAAGGTATCATAGGAGAATCAGCAAAGAGTTATAGGAATATATATCACTTGGCCTTAGCTTTTAAGGAGTTTATTATGTAACAGGAATGATAAGACAAAGGGAACATAGAAAATATAAGGATTTACAAGATACAAAGGAGAAAATCCCTTAGAAAGATACCTTAAATGAACTCATAGGCCAAATCCCTACTGTATGACCTATGGGCCCAAAATGCTTTTTACTCTTTAAATGTTGAACATAAAATCAAAATAGTGTTTCATGACACACGTAAATGGTATGAAATTCAGATTTTAGTGCCCGTAAATAAGGCTTTATTGGACTACACTCATGCTCGTTCACGTCATATCGTTTATGGCTACTTTTGGGATATAATGGTGGCGTTGAACATATTATGTGACCTGCAGAGCCAAAATATTTACTCTTTGGCTCTTTACAGAAAGAAATGTGTCTCCCCTTGCTCTAGGTGTATTTACACGGTTGGAGGGGAGCCTTTCAGAGTGAGCAGACATCTTTGGCTGCTTTCCATCCCAAACAGTGGCCAGTGTTGAAGGGGATCATTTTGGCTTGAAATTGTCCTCTCCATAGGGTGACATATAGCTGATCTAGCTTGTGCCCATGAGAATAGGTCCCACAGCATTAAGAGAAGGGAATTGAGATGCCTGCTTATCCAGACGGGTCCATGAATGACAACAGTGGGGCTTAAGACAGTCTGGAATAATGAGGCCCGTGTGAGCTGGGGACATACATGCCCCATTTGCAGCCTGTTGTTGCCATGTGGAAAGGTAGCATTGCCAATTTGGGGACTTAAAAGAATTAGAAAGCAGGGATGTTTAAGATAAAAGTTTTCAGAAGTCTAAGTATTAGCAGTGCAGTAGACGTTGTACTCTAAGTAGAGTAGAACAGTACTCTAAGAGCCATGGTGTGTCTGAGAGCCCATGTCAGCCCACATGGGCCCCAAGGTGTTCATTTGGACTCTCAGGCATTCCAATTCCGTTTTACTCACACCCTCCTGCATCTGCCAGTGTCCAGGCATGTTGAGGGCTTGCTTCCAGCCCCAGCTTGAGGCTGAGTCCCCTCCCTGTGGGTTCCAGGGGTAGATTGGAGAAGGATGTAGGGGATAATCTTGCCAGACCTAAATAGCTATGCCCAGAGAGCACCTTTAAAAAAAAAAAAAAAGGCAGATCCCTTACCTTTCTTTCCACTCACTTTGTGTTAGTCTTGAGAGCCAGAGCCTGGTCAGAGGAAGGGGATGAGCCGCAGGATTCTAGTACGGCACCTCACTGTGACCCCAGTCAGGGTGCTTTTGAGTGGAAGTGAAGGGAGGGCTCAATGAGGAAGAAGCAAATGGCATAGACCTAATGTGGGAGGCTGAGCGGTAGTTATTACTTGAAGAATGTGTAGGATTTAGAAAAGAAGTGCAAAGGCTGCTTTCTCTGAGAAAATTCTTCTCAGAATTCTTAGAGAATAGAAGATATTCTATTCTCTGATAAAATAGAAGATAAAGACAAGCAGGGAGAGGAAAATAAGTTACGTCCAAGAAGGGCCAGTTCCTTAGTTTGTCTGGAGGCTTGGGAAGTGAGGGGGATTATGGGAAAAGGGTACGCAGGTGTGTGGAGGGTCTGCGGTCGCTTGCTGAGGAGACTGGGTCTTAGTCACTGAGGGACCGTCAAGAGTGTGGTGTTGGTGTTTGATGGGCTCATAGAGTCAGGTTCATCCAGCAGTCACACAGAGGATAGAGTCCTAGAAGGGGGTGAGGTGAGCGGCGCAGATGAGAGAGGAGAGCACTGTTCTTTCCTGAAGCCAGGTAGTTGGGGGGCAGGGAATATGGTCTGAACTGGAGTGCCAACCCTGGTGTGGAGGAGGAAGGAACGTGGGGGGCAGAGGCTCCGTAGGTAGTGGGGTGAACGCAAGGAGAGGGAGTCCTGGGGCCCTTGATCCTGAACGACCTGCTGTTCTTCCCTTGTCATCTGTGAAGTATTCACACGGTACATATTCCTTCCCTTAGTAGTTCTCAAGAATGTCCCCCTCAGTTGACACATGTGGAAACAGATTCAGATTAAGTACCAAACAGCTAAGAAATGACACCAGGAGCGAGCCGACCGGGGACTGTGTGACCGTTCCACATGCAACAGTTGAAATTGTTACTGTTTTTACATCAGAGGGAAATTAGCTAGGACTGCACAAAGATTATTTATGTGTAGCCTTTTTTAAAAAAGTTTATTTCTTTTTGAGAGAGACAGAGACAGCGCAAATGGGGGAGGAGCAAAGACAGAGAGAGAGAGAAAGAGAGCGCATGTGCAAGAGAGTGGAGATCCCAAGCAGGCTCCGGGCTACCTGTGCATGAGTGAGATCACGACCTGACCGAAACTGAAAGTGGGACACTTAACTGACTAAGCCCCCCAGGCGCCCCTGTGTGTAGCTTTTTAATGGTATTTCTTTAGCCTTTTACAGCTTGGGACCAGAATTCTATGATCTAAATTTCCTAATCAAAACTCTCATGTAACCTTTTAACGTGCATTAAACGTACATGTAGGTAGAGATCCCTAACCATTTTTACTATCTTTGTTACACGTGGATGAAAGTGTAAAGAAGTGTAACTCCATTCTATCAGTGTGCACCTCATTTAGCAGTACACATACTGTCACTTGTCATTGTAATATTCTGTAATCCAGAGGTTTGGGTCTTCCTCTCTTGATGTACTCCTTGGTAGTTCGGATCCCCAGAAGGGACTCACAAGGCTCGTCGGACTGGGTTTGTTTTTTTCCCTCTTATGAACCATTTGCAGAATCTACATGTCTGTCTTCCTATATGTTCTTTTTGACATGGTACACAAATTTAGCTTTCCCAATTCTAAACTCAACTAAATCCATAGAATGAGTCACAACAGTGACTATTAGGTAACATCTTTTGGAAAAACAGTCTCATAGTCTTAATAGTCAATGACACAAATTTTTTTGAGATTGAAGTACCAGGCATTGAGATACATGCTATATTCGTAAGGTGGAATAGTTGAAACTTTACCTGCAGATTACAAAATTTTAGATTCTTACTTTTTTTTAAAAAAAAAAATCCAGGTTTAGATTACAACTGTTTCCAGAACTTTTTTCCATGAATCTTCATCTTTTTAACCTTTCTACCCTTGAACTTAGTGTGTAGGTGTTTTTTTTTTTAATGTTCTATCTTAAATTTGGATGCCCAGTTTTTAACGTCAAAAGAAATTAGAAATTAGTCATGCCACCATTATGCAATTTTGATGACATCCTGGTACATATTTCTAGACTGAAGCAACCAGCACTTTGATAGATGACTTGAAGGAAAATGGAGTTAATGTCAAGGCGGCCCTTCCAAACCAGCAAACCTTGTAGGCGTTGCTAGAGCAGAAAAGACAAAAGGCAGCCTTGGGTTAAATCTCTTACTTGAACTTTTGATAGTATCGTGATATAAGGAAGTTAGCCCAGCTGCGTTCTTCCTTGTCAGGGAGTAGGCATAATAAGGGAAGGCACAGATAAACTGTATGTTTCATGTTTGTTGTGACTTCTTAACTTAAATCCACAGATCACACGTGTAACAGGTAGATGCTAACTGAGCAATTTGACCAAGTTGTTTCTAAACTTCGACTTTATGTACTCAAGTCTACGTAACAACTCGCCTTATTGAACAGGATCCCACAATCTGTCAGACAGTGTGCTGGCCCAGGGACAAAAGGCGAAGAGGTGTCATGTTTTCCTGCCGTCCAGGAGTTCACCACCCCAGGTGATGAATACTGACCTGGTGTCCATTGCATGGTGACTGGGAGGCAGAAGTGCTTATTTTCAAGTCCTGACTCTTGCTTCCTGACTGTAATCTTGGCCAGTTCCATGTCCTTGAGCCTCACTTTCCTTCTTTATGAAATGAGCAAGGAGGTACCTAATTGGGAGGGTTAAATGATGTAATGTGCGGAAAGTACTCGGTGTAGAGCAGGTAGGTAGCTACTGACTCCCCTGTTAGATGTGCCGGGCATTACGAAAGAGCCCAGACTGGCTTGTGGGAGAGTTGGAACCGCCTTCCTAGAAGAGGCACTGTCGGATTTGAGACTTGCTGGTCAGTTGCGCTAACACTTGGGGTTGTTTTTCCCAGGCAGAGGGAGCAACTCCAAAGTGTTTGCTTTGTGTTAATTTTGTTTGTGGCTATACTAGCAATACATGTAATTCTAAGAACTAAGGATGCTTAAAAAATTGCCACAGGATTATAAATTGTGTTCAAAATAGTAACTCTTAGTGCTTCATATGTGTTTCTTATTATAGTTCCCAAATGCAAGAGCCTAAGTACCTATATGAAGGATTTGAGAATTTAAAAAATGATGAAATGGACTGAAAAGCTTTTGTAAAGCTGAATTTAATGTATGTTTGTGTTAATTGTTAGGGAGGTGACTTTAAGCTACTCCCTAACAGGGCCTGGTTTTGAAGCAAATTACCACACTTCGATTTTCTTAATTTTGATTAATTTGATACAATTACTCTATCATCCCTTTTTTATGGCTAATAATCTA
Organism: Hyaena hyaena; assembly: GCF_003009895.1. NCBI lineage: Eukaryota > Metazoa > Chordata > Mammalia > Carnivora > Hyaenidae > Hyaena > Hyaena hyaena. The sequence goes on from NW_024080680.1 coordinate 1,969,700, forward strand.
TGAAAATTAATGTTAGAAGTAATTCATAAGTTATCCCTCCTGATAATGCGGTCTCATCAAAATCCCAGCAATCTAACCAGTATCTACTAACTTGTGCATTTTAAGATGATAGCAGTGATAGCTTTTATTTTGAAGATCATTTTGTAAATCAGTACTAAGCAGTGTTTCCCTTCAAGTATTCCCGATAACCTCTTTTTCTTTACTCTTTTTGGCCGCTTGTGTAGCTCAAAACTTTAAAGGGTAGAACCAGATACTCAGCTGTATTAGCAGCTATAATGCACTAGCAGTTGAAAACAAATTTCTCTCTTACTATATAGAGTTAGCAAAGTATATTCTTTTTCTTTTTTTTTTTGGACTGGCTTTCAGCCAGAATCCTTTATTCTGATCATCTCTTAGAGATGCGAGTCGTCTTTTAAGTGCTTCCAATCATGAGCTGGTCTGTAAGACATTATTGCCAAACCAGATCTGTTAATAGGAAGATTGCAAATAGCCAGTGTCTTCTAATTTAGAACAGTCCATTCTTGTCTCTCTTTTAAGATCTGTTAACGTGAAAGCCACATCTGTCCAGAACAGGAAACCACTGCTCTTAGTTTACCTTCTCCTTAAAGGAAAGCTGGAGAATGAGTAGCCAGACAATGTGTTAAATGCTGTTACTGCCTTCCTGCTTGTTATTGGCATCCCTATTTTCTTTATGTTGTCTTCATTTGTGTGTTGTTATTGTGCATTTTACCCTGAGGTAAAACATTCCTGGCCCTTGTTATTTATAATACCAGGATACTGATTTTAAACCACCTTTGCAAATGAACAAGGGATCTTGGTCCCAGAAGCCTTTTTTCGTGGTTATGGTTGCCTTGAAGAAGGACCAGGTCTATCTGGAGAGTCGCTACCTCTCTGGAGATAGGACATCTTGGAGAGGCCTGTTAGTGCATTGCTGTGATGAAAATAGTTACCGTGGGTCCCGTGTGGGGCATCTTCTTTTTTCCTGCTTTGGGCCAGGCAGCGAACTAGCTGAAGACGGTCACTTTTCCCCAGTGTCTTTTGGCAGAATATATGTCCTCAGATTGAGGGCCAAGTAGTTTGTTATACCTGGATGCTATGTGACAAGCCCACAGCTGGATAAAGGAGCCAGGTACTTGGTGTCCCGGAGGCTGCTGGCCACTGGTCCTGTCGCAGCTTGGAGCAAGGCCAGCTCTTTTCTTTGCTGATAGCTGTTGGATAAGTGGTTGACAACCTGAGAGAAAGAGCAGTCAGTACAAAAGAGACGGAAAAAACTTGTGAGCTGAGCTTCTGGAGTCTCTTGGCTGTGTGGCCGTGTTCTGCGGTGACTTAGTGGGAACAAAGGAGGTTCAGCGTGACCTTGGGGTAACAATACACATTGTTGGGGAGACAATGACTTAAATGTACTTACTGTTCTAGATTGTCACCTGCCAGTACCCGAGTTCTCTTTTACCTTTTTTGTCACACAGCGTCCTGTGAAAGTACTTTGAATGAGACATGCAGTGACAACACAGCTTTCGGGGAGCATACAACTTGCCTTTTCAAAACCGCCTTGCCTGTGATTTTCTAGAATTACCTGATCTAAATGTTGCTTCTTGGTGGTTGAGAACTACAATTTAAAGAACATTTAAATATGAATTAAAATTTGTCAGCGTTCATTGCCAGTATTTCAAGGGCTGGCTGTGTAGCCGAGTGTGTCTACCTTTTTGTTAAGCAAATAAGTGTTTATTGTGGAGAAGCTTGAAAATAGGGGAAAGTGCAGAGGAGCAGCAGCAACCGTGATGCCACATGTAGAACAGTGCTGGGTACACAGCAGGCACGTAGGTGTGTTCCGTGAATGTAGAGACAAACTTTAATATTATTTGAGTGTATATATGATTAAGGTTTTTTTCCTATGTGTATTGGTCTCTTTTTTTTTTTTTAAGAAAGGGATTAAAACATGCAAATTCAGTGAAACTTCTCTTTGAATTAAAAAGAGATTATTTTTGACATTTCTTATATTCTTCTTCTTCTGTGATGATGAAGCTGTGCATCTGCCACGGCCCTTAGCAAGGGACCACCTTACTTCTGGCATGTCTGCTGACGGAATCTATGGAATTTCATTAGGGTAATGGTTGCTATAGATTTTCATTAAACACGTGACCTTACTTCCAAACCCTTCTTACTAAAAATCCATGGAGTCCGGCATCTTATCCTTGCACAGCTACGTGTAGGCCTTCACACCTCATCCTTAGGACAGCTGTCTCCCTGTCCTTGGTCACACACCTTGGTTTGTGGGATCAAGCCCTGCATCAGGCTCTGTACTGAGTGTGGAGCCTGCTTAAGATTCTCTTTTTCCTCTGCCCTTCCCCTCCTCGAGTTCGTTCTCTCTCGCTCTCTCTCAAATAAATAAACATTAAAAATATTCTTACACTTTAGTTCTCCCTTGATTTTTTTCCACTTGGGTTAATGTGGCTAACTTGGTTTCATCACTTCTGTGTGTTTTGGTTATATTTCGTGCCTCCTGTCATCAGACTCTGCCTATAGCATTACATAGGCATGTAATGAAAATAGGCCTGCCGTGGGGGGAGCCACATGAGTCATTTGATGCAGTTAATCTAGGCCACTCTGATATATCACAGTTCTGGCCGTGACTTAACCAAATGTAGTTTTAAGCCTTCAAAGTATTTGTTTCTCTTACCCAGTCGAGCAATGGGGTTTTGATTGGCGTTCTTCCCATCTGCATGTGAGGAAGCCACATAGTTAAAAATTTTTAAAAAGCCATGGCTCCTGCTTTGGGAGGAACGTAGTATTTAACTCCTGAGTAATAAACATGTGCTGTAGACGGAACGGGCCACGAACATGTGGGTAGTGTAGCGCAGTGCCTAGCCACCAGCCAGTGAGTTCGGAATTTGGATCCTGTGAGTATCTTATCAACCTTGCTCCTCATGTTCTGTGTACTTCTGTGAAATGAGCAGAGGAGACTGCGGGGGAGGATCAGCTCTTTCCTTCCCACATTCCTTTGTAGGGTTCAGTAAGGAGCTCTGAAGACTAGGAAGTGAGTGGAGGCTCCCTGAAGGGTGAAGTCTTAACGCTAGACCGTGAAGGCAGGCTAAGATGTCGTTAGGTGGGGTGGATTAGAATAGGCATGGTACGTGTGGGAGCCAGGTGAGCACAGGGCTTTGAAAGCGTGTCTAGGGAGGGGACTTGAGGAAAGCAGTGCATAAAAAAGTATGTCAGAGGTCTAGAAGGAGAGAGTCTGGAACAGGAGCAGGGAGGAGGAAGATCTTACGATCCAAGCACGAGATGTTGAGAGTATAGGTGAGGATAGTTGCACAGAGGTGGTGGGAAAGGGCAGTTACCAGGGCATATCCAGGAAGAAGCCTCAGCCTGGTATATGGTGTTGTGTGAGGAGAGGAATTGCAAGGGTGTAAGGCAGGCAAAAACTGCATCATTCATTCTTTCTTTCATTCTTGGTTATTTTTATTTATTATTGTTTATTTAATTTTAAGAGACAGAGAGACAGAGAGAGAGACAGAGCATGAGCAGGGAGGGGCAGAGAGAGAGGGAGACAGATTTGAAGCAAGCTCCGGGCTCCTAGCTGTCAGCACAAAGCCTGATGCAGGGCTTGAACCCACAAGCCATGAGATCATGACCTGAGCTGAAGTCAGATGCTCAACCGACTGATCCACTCAGGTGCCCCCTAATTCATTCATTCTTAAGATACTGAAATTGAGACACAGGGCGCCTGGGTGGCTCAGTCTGTTAAGTGTCTGACTTTGGCTCAGGTCATGATCTCACGGTTCATGGGTTCGAGCCCCGCGTCAGGCTCTGTGCTGACAGCTAGCTCAGAGCCTGGAGCCTGTCTTCAGATTCTGTATCTCCCTCTCTCTCTGACCCTCCCCTGCTCATGCTGTCTCTCTCTCTCTCTCTCTCTCAGAAATAAATAAAAAATTATTAAACAAAAAAGAAACTGAAATTGACAATCTGCTGCTACAAGGTTCTGTTCTAGGTATTGGGGACTAATCCCTAAATAAAATCCCTAATAAGACATTCTTTTGAAACGTATTTTCTAGTGTTAATTGTGTTAAAACTTTAGTGGCAGCAATTTTGGCACCTTGAGATGTCATTATGTAGCTCATAATTCTTTTATCCTGTCTAAAAGTCAACTGGGAAATGTCGATGAAAGCACATCCAGTATCTTCAGGAAATCAATAGACAGTATTTTAATATTTCAGGACTGTAAAGATACGAATGGAACTGTTAAACTGAAAATGTTGTATTTTACTGATCAAAGGAAGTGGTGCTACTATAGATTTAGTAATTTGCCTTGTAGCTGATACATTTCAGGGAATGTCATGAAGTTGGGACTCCTAGGAAATTGTTGTTGAGTTGTCACAGGTTCCTTTTGTAAGCTTTCTTTGGCGTTAAAATTAGGTTCATTCAACAACCAGGAGGAAGTAATTAGATTGAACAAGACTTTAGTACTTGATGCCTTTTTTCCAAGAGATTTTGTCAGCTTATTTTTGAATGAGTGCTGTGATATTTTAGTTTGCAGCCTGAATTTTCCTCAGTTCTTTAAGGTGAAAAAATTTCAGTTAGTACCAGATCACTCCTTGACAAAAAATGTTGACATAAGAAATAAAGAAGCTTAAAAACCAGAATATAATTTTTCATGGTGTTGTGAAAGGTTGAATTAGAATAACGTTCTATAGTTAAAACTATGGTGCATTTAAATAATCATTTCATTTGGGGAACTTTCCTTGTACCTGGTTTTATTTCATAGTATTTTTACAGTAACCAGTATTAATCTGCTATAGAAATAGAGTATAAGGATTCCCCATAATTCTTTTTTTTTTTTTTTTAATGTTTATTTTTGAGAGAGAGAGAGGGAGTGGGGGATGTTCAGGGAGAGGGCGACACAGAATTTGAAGCAGGCTTCAGGCTCTGAGCTGTCAGCACAGAGCCCAGTATGAGGATCAAACTCACAAACTGTGAGATCATGATCTGAGCTGAAGTCGGATGCTCAACCAACTGAGCCCCACAGGTGCCCATACTAACAATTCTTAATGAAGGAAATAAAGAGCTTTGGGCTTTATAGTACTGATAAGATTTTATGTGATAAAGGAATGTTAAAAATATTCTAGAAACAGGGTTAAGTTTCTTAACTGCTCTACATACGTTACCTTGCAGTATCTGAATTTCTCAGTTTAAGATGATCAGATGTTTTTTCTTAAGAATGACTTGGTTTTTTAAAAAATCTTCCTTTAGGTAAAAGTGCAGTTTTAAAATGTCTACTGGATGTTCACAGAATTTTTCAAGAGAACGACCCAGCTTACATTCTGAACGATCTCTACATCTCAGACTACTGTGTGTGGATTCAGAAAGCCAAGTAAGTTTTGAGTTACTTATGAATTTTACATGCCCTCATTTCTGGAATACCTCCTGACCCAGGAGGAAGAAAATGAAATAGCCTGGGAGGCAAGTAGTAATGAAAAAGAATACTCCATCTAGATACCAAATGCTTTGAAAAGTAACTGGATCAGCGTGGGGAGCTTGGCAAATTGGCTTTGGGAGAGGTGCAGATGGTGAAGATTTTACTGGAAAACATGGTTATAGCCTAGAAAGTAAGTGTGAAAACAGACAGTTGTGCGTGTTTGTGGCTATGCTCTTGGCTGTCCAATATGAAATCTCAAGACTTCATACTTGGGTGTCCGAGCTGCAGTGTGCTTACAGTGGCTATGAGTGTGTGTGCACGTATGCAGGGGCACCTGTGTAAACTCCATAAGACACCAGCCTCATCAGCCATCGTCCTCATGGGAGGTGTGCGCTCCTTGGCCAACCGCCGGCTTACAGAATCTCTTACTCAGTATAAAAATATAACCTTCAAAGCTTCATGATGTGATTCTTGGTAACACAGGTTTCAAAGGGTCTGAACTCTCAAAAGTAGGCTCCTTGCACGTGGTATGTAAAATTTTCAAAAAGTGTTGACCAGTATTAAGTTTAAAAAGGTAGTGAACTTTCAGGGTGCCTGGGTGGCTCAGTCTGTTAAGTGTCCGACTCTTGACTTCAGCTCAGGTCATGATGTCACCATTCAGGAGTTTGACCCAAGTCAGGCTCACTTTGGATCCTCTGTCTTCTGTCTCTCAGTGCCCCTCCCCTCCTTGCTCTCTATCTCTCTCTTAAAAAAATAAATAAACAAAAGAAAAAATTAAAAAGGCAATGAACTTTTACCTTGTGAAGAAGTTCAACGGACGTACCCAGATTATGGTGTATAAATAGAGCCCTTGATGAGAACGCTTCTTAGGGGCGACGGAAAATGATGGCACTGTATCATTCGTGACTTAGAAGAAAAACTATCGGGGTAGTTGGCCTGTTGCTGTAATTGGCAAGTGAGTGCTTTAGTATGACTTTCATGCCTGCTTTGAATGAGCCGTTATATAGAATTTATTTTTGGCCCCTGTTCATGGGGAAGCAGCGCTATTACTGAGTGAAATAAAGCCTTGAGGCTCTACCTGGGGGAGGGAAGAGCTGGCGGTCTGCTCAGCATAAAGCCTCTACCCTACAGCAGGTGCTGGCAGGGTCTGTGGTGGAAGGCTCCATGGCGCCAGTTGGAAAATTGCGTCTTTAACCCCTGAGGTCATCGTGGCGTGTCATCACTCCGTGTCATCCTCCTGCTAATTGAGCTTATCAAGTACCCTGCTGCCATTTCCTGTTGTTTTCATAATAAAATTAAATGGAAATAGTCTATTTGTATGGGTTTCGGTTTTTCTTGTTCCCTTCAGGGTGAGGGAACATGTAATGAGCGTTGAGGTTTGCTGAGGATCCCATTTCTATGAGCGCCTCCTTCCTCTGTGGCATTCCTTATTAGCTAGAGAGAAGATCGTGTTTCATTAAAGTAGAAGGTGTGTGCCCTTATGTCCCTGTGGGGATTACCATACCTCCTTGAGCTTAAAAAATCCTTTTTCCCTTGGTTTTAAGTTGCAGGAAATGAAGTGAAATTCTTAGGTTCCCAATAATTGTTATGATAGTACTTATTTTTTTCAAAGAGAATGTATTGGGAAATGAGACAGGAGAGGGAAACCAGCAGGAACTCTTCAAGTTACTTTAAAAAAAATTTTTTTATTTATTTTGAGAGAGAGAGAGAGCGATAGCCAGCCAGCCAGCCAGCGAATCCCAAGCAGGCTCTTCAGTGACAGGTTGGAGTCTGACACGGGGCTTGAACCCATGAACCTTGAGATCCTGACCTGAGCCAGAATCAAGAATCAGATGCTCAACTGACTGAGCCACCCAGGTGTCCCTCCTCAGATTACTTTGGAAAAGTTTTTTCAACTTTACAGATTTGACCATAACTTTCCTTTCCCTAAATAGGCTGCATTGTTTTCACTTTGTGTGTTACATTTCACTCTAGTTGAGTCTGGCTGTTTTTCTTTGCCTTGAAATAACACATTTGTTCATTTACCTGATTTTTATTCATTTTTCTGATTCAATCCTTAGTTTTTCAAATGCAACATAATGGAGCTTTCCACTGTCATCTTTTCTCTGAGCTGTCTTGGCTTTAAATCAGTTATATTGCAGTGAATGCAGATGATTGTCATAACTAATTTCTTCCTCACGTTTCACCTTCTGGTTTATTTCTTTCTCATATAGTTTATCAGTGAAATCTAGCACCTTACTTTTATGTTTTAAAATAGTTCTGTATTTTCCTTAATGTCTGTTTTATGTTCTTGATTATAAAGATTGAAGTTTTGTTTAAAATATCAGACAGGTGGTAACTTCTAATGAACACAGAAAACAGCATTTCATTTTTATAGTCTGACATCCACTTTGGCAGAAACTTGTTGGCGCTGGGTTGCAAAGTCATTCTTATATTCAGTTAATGAAGTTAGGACAACAGTTAATCCTACACTTTGCTTTATACTGTGTAGTTCTTTTTCCTTGCGATCCCTGTGCCTTGTAGAGCGTATTTGCAGATTTTCAAAACGGAAGGTCCTGTGTTCTTATTCCGGGTTGAAGTCTGCAAATTATTTTTCTGAAAAGGAACGCTCCTTGCCATCCTTCACCAGAAGCATCATTGGAAGATTTGAGAATGGTGGTCACTGAAGCCGATGCACCCTGAGGGGTGGCATGAGGAAGTGATTTTCTTCATGTAGCATCTCTGAGATAGGCGTGTGATAGTGTCAGTTTCTGGATCTGGATTTCGTGTTTTCCTGAGACAGCCAGTTTTTCTTTACCCGTGGAATGTGGGGAAAATACTGTTTAGAGAGCTTTCTCTGTAGGAAGAGGAATTAATGACTCACTCTTCTTCCTCCTGGATGTTCCCATAGCACTTGGTTTAAGATCAGATAGGCACATCTCATGCCTGCCTCATTTTGTAGTCATTGAAGTGCTTATTAACTCTTTCCCCTTCTAAAATTTTAAAGTCACTGTGAACCAGGCCCTCTCTGGGCCTGTCAAAGTCCTGGGAGCACAGTAGGTTTTTGTTGAATTGAATAGTACTTAGTACAGCCAGTTAAATGAGCATTTTTTCATTTTTCATCATTAAAAAAATAATAATAAAGAATAACACTTTAAAAACTATGCATTGGCTCTTACTTACTTTAATTGACATTTTCAGCTACAGTCAGTAAATTTTGCCCTTCCCTGATTTCTTTCCTGGTGGGCTCCACTTATCAGTAGCAGGGATAGTTCTGACCTTCTGAGAGTTTACATCCTCTTATATAAATGTGGATAGGAAAGCATGAGCTGTAAAATATGTTCCAGTTCTTTCTCATTGGCAGTACTATTTCAGCAAGTCACTTTCCTCAATTTATCTAATGCAGCCAGGGTTAGTTAGTATTTTAGTATTTCCTCTAATTATTTTCCAGTGCATTTTTAAACCATTTTACACTGCACCTATCATTTTGTAACTTGTTGTATCTTTGTAATATAGTACCCTATAAATCATTTTCCTTTACAACATAATATCCATAGCATAGTATTTTTTTAAAAAATTATTTGTTTCTCATTATAAAAGGAGTATATGCCCACTGAAGAAAATGTGATACTGTATGGTTTTAATGCATGGTGTATTTTAAAACACAGGGGAACAACTTATTTTGTTATTGCTACATGGAAAATTTTTGGTGGTTTCTTTTTAAAAAAATGAAATTAAAATATAAAATCTTGGCTGTCTTCATTCTCAGTTTGAGCTAGTCATAAAGGTCTTAAATTACACTTTTTCTCTCTAATATTTTTTTAAGGTAGTTGCTTATGGGGAAAAGAACAAAGATATCTTTGAGGAAATGAACCATTTTGCATCGAACTGATAGTTTACTCTGCTTAATACATTTGGTGCAATTTATTTTTTCACTGCTTTTTAGCATACTTTCCTCCACCAGATCTTACTTTGTGGCCCTTTGTACACTAATATGGAAATTTCTTAGAGGGAAACCATTCTATCACTGAATAATTCTATCTCATTTGATAAATCCTAGACCTCAATTTCCTCAGCTTTAAATGAACTTAAGCCATTTCAGCACTGAAATCATAAAATTCTAGAAAGCTTAGGACCTCATCATTGCTTTATACTGTTCCACCTGCTTCCTCTATGTATGTGCTTTGGTAGGGGATAGGGTTATGCTCCTGAAAACAGTACAGGTCTCTTCCTTGTGGCTCTTTGTTGTTCTTCATTTACTGCCAAAGTCATGGGCATGGGGGTATAACTCACATGCCAAGATAGAACATTATCACTGAGTGTGAATGTGGAATTACTTGTTTTTTCAACCACTAATTATTGAACCTTACTATCTGCTAGGTACTTCGATGGGTAATGGGGATATTGTGGTGAGAGAGAGACACCATCTTCAAGCTGATCTGTAGAGGAGAGTACAGATGTCAGCAGAACACTGTGCTGTAGCCTGACGCAGCTGTAGTGGGGAAGCATGGGTGCTGGGGAAGCACTTAGGAAGCCACATGTTTAGCCTTGGCATAGAGGAAATGGCTTCTCAAAGGAACACTTGAAGCTGAGAGCAGAAAGACAAGTAAAAGTTGGTCAGATGGCAGATGGGGAAGCTGGGGTGAAAAGTACTTCAGACAGTAGGGACACAAGAATATGGTTCTCTTAGGGAGCTCAAAAGCTCAGTATGGATAGATCATAGTATAGGCATGAGAGCAAAGAAATGAGGCCAAGGTGTTCTTGTGAAGCCTTGGCCACTTGAAGATGCTCAGACTTTGTCCTGGGAGAGTAGGGAGCGACTGAAGAGGTTGAGCCATACAGTGTCTGGGAGAGTGATGTGATGAGATTCTGATTCCGGTAAGAGCCATCAGGTCCCAATGCAGGGAATGAACTGAGTGGGGCAGAGCTCTGACTCCAGACTGAAGGCCTCATCTGGATATGGTGATGCCGGCAGTAGGCCGAGCCAGGGGAGTGAGCAGGGAAGGGCACTGGTGGTCATATTTGAGGGGCGGATGAGCCAGGGCTTAGTAATTATGGGATGTCAGAGGAGAGGGACAAGGAGAAGCATCAAAAAGAAGATCCAGTCTTTGACTTCACCAGTTATCTGGGTCATTGGAGGTGTATTGGCTGAAATTAAATAATAGTGGAGAAAGGATGTAGTTTGGAAGGGGTGAGAAAGGGAGGGAGAATGAGTTGTAGAAATGTTGATTTGAGGTCTCTAAGGAATATCCATGAGAAAGTAGTCAGGAGCATTTGGATCACAGCTGGAAAGGATACATGGAAGAGAGTTTAGACAAAGAAGGGATCGAAATTAATAGCAAAACATAAAAAACGCTATCTCGTCGCATAGTACTATTACACATATGAATATAATGATAATCAGGAATGCATACATTCCAGGCTGGGAAAATAACATCATGCAGAGGAGCAGACGAGTAAAACATGTAAGCAACATGATGAACAGATTTCCTGGTTGTAGCTGTGGTGTGTTGGAAGGGTGAGAACGGATGTAAGACTTTCTTGCATATAGATCAGTTTTATCTATCCTTGTAGTTTATCTCTTTATTACTGAGTAAGAGAGTTCACAGTTAGCCTGGCATCATGATGTTTTGGATTTGAAATCCTTATTTCTCCATTTGGTTACACAAGAGAAACCCGCTCAGACTTTGATAGTAAAACATGGGAACTTTATCAGGAGGCTCTGGGATATCTTCTGGAATCCAGGTGCAGGCAGTACAGCTGGGCTTCGTGAGCTCAAGTCATGAAGACGTGCAGCAGTCGGCTTACTCTCTGGTGACAGGTGGTCTCGTGTTGCCTCGTCCTGGAGGTCACTGCCACCCTTCTCTTGTGATGCACATGGAGGAGCCATGGCTGTTCTGCAGCCAAGTTCATGTGTACCTAGTTTCAGTAGAGATGAACTACTAGTCCCTTGCTTGTACTTCCAAGGGAGGAAGAGTGATGGGCCCAGCCACGAGTCACTGACTTTTCCTGGTCTCCTTGTCTTGGTCACAGTGGCCGTGGGGCAGGGATGCTCCCTACGGCAGTACACACATGACGCCCAGCCCGCTTTGTCACTAGTGGCATTCTGGAGAGCGGTGCAGGTAGGGCTTGCAGATACCTTAAGAGAACACCACTGTAATTCCATGATGCTGCTCTGAGCCCTTGCTGAGGAAGAGCCCTAACCCTTTACTGTCACCCATGTCACTGATAGTCATAATAAACGCAGAGTATTGGAGGTGATTTCAGGGGTCTGTTAAATTCAGGTATGCCACATCGTAATGACACACTCATAGCAGTTTTACTTTTGTCTGGGAAGTTACTTCTGTGATAAATGGTAAAGGGTGAGTGTTTCATGAGCTGCTAATGATTAGCCTATAGAAATTTCAGGAAACAATCGTGCATAATTTCAAGCAAGTTAAACCTCTCTTGATTCGAAATTGTTCTTGGTAAGGTGCTTATTCTGGCCTGTCCGGTGGCTCTTTAGTTCTACTGTTTATTTTTAATTAAATCCACAAATTCATCCTGGATGGGAGTGGGTTTTATCTCCGGAAGAAAAGATTAGCGCATGCCAATATTCATTCACTTGTATCCCTTCTGCGGGGTTTCATATAGAAAGGATTGACTTAATGGTTCTTTACCTTATCACCTGTAGTTCAGCAGCGCCCACTGGGGACTGGTGCTCTTCATTAGGCTTCCCTTACAAGAAATGTGCCAATAAATCATAGGATTATGAATGTTCCCACAGATTTTGGGCTAAAATAACTCTCTGTAAAGAGACGAATGCTCCCTGGAACTATGTGTATTGGGAAAACTGACAAAAGAATTCTATATCTGAATGTTAAAGTTTTGTGGAGGTTTTTCCCTTGTTGTTGTTTGGCTTATTATGTTTTCCTCATTTGTAGTTTTTATCCTACGTTTTTAAATGGTGAACTTTTTATTTTAGAATAGTTTTATATTTCTGGCAAATCTGTGGCCATGATATAGAGTTCTCAGATAACCTACACTCAGTTCTCCAATGATTTGATGTCTTACATTGGTATGTATATCTGTCACCATTAATGAACCATTATTGATACATTATTATAAACTAAAGTCCATAGTTTATTTAGGTCTTTTCCTCATTTTTACCTAGTGGTTTTTCCTATTCCGGGATACTGTATTTTGTTTTGTTTTTACAAAGAACTGTAACTCAAAAAATAAGTAAGTTTCAGTTTCTTGCACATTTTGATTCTCCAAGAGCTTAAATGCTGTTGAAAGGTACTGACGTATCACTGAAATACTAGGAAAGCTGACACATACAAACACCCCCCAGTCATCAAGATTCCAGGCCTTGAGAACAGTAGGATGGACACATTTTGAGAATTTTTTGAAATTTGGAAATGTAAGTCATTTATTATTTTTACTTCTACGTTGTGCTACAGGCATCATGATCATAATCTATTAATAAAAAATAGAAGTTTGTAAAAATTTAGTAGCAAGGCTTTATATTCTCACATTAACTTTCTTAAGGTAGAGATTAGAGGTGAAAGTATGCCTGTGAGTTCTTATTAAAAAAAAATATCTGAAAAGTCTCAGGGGAAATCAGCAACCCCTGAACTGGAAAATGCCCTGTGCTTATTGGTACATGGAGGCTTGCAGGCATCACGCCTGTTTTAGGGCTGTGACTGCGTGGCTGTGTTAGGTTTGTCTCTATCCTTACTTGTTTTTGGTCTCGGGTACTTGGCTCCAGACTTCTCAAATCCTTGGTTTTGGCTTGCTGGAGCCAAGGCCTTTTACAGTGTGTAATTAGCTGCCGTACGAACAAATTGACATTTTCCTTGTTCTGGGGCTTGTTCACCCATCACAGGTCTTTCGAGGATTCTTGTTGGGAGGATGCTCACGGGATCAAGTGAGTTCGGGTGAGCTTGACTTCGTCTGGTTCTGTAAACCAGTGTTTTCTACTTCATGTAGAATTGTTACAGTGCTCGGATTGCCTTCACGTCTCCTTCCGAGAAGAGGCTTATGTTGATTAATGTGGCGTACGTGTGGTTATCGCTCTTGGAAAGTGCTCTGTTTAAGGAGAGCTTTGTCAAGAGCTTCCTTTGAATGGAGTCACAAGAAAGCTTCTTAAAAAAACTGTCAACTTCAAGTACAATTTCCTTTTTCTTCTGCCTATTATGATTGAAACCCAATCCTTGTTATAACATAATTATCTCAACCCAAGCCAGCAGGGAGTCCCTGCCTTAATGTAAGGGGTGTGAAGTCCCCTAAATAAATAGAGGATTAATTACATTCACAGCATGTTGTGAAGGTGATGAGATTGATTGTGATCATTTGACTTGTCCTATTTCCTGCTCTGACTACTTTTCTGAATAAATACAAGCGGGGAAAATAATAAATAGAGCTGCAGAGCCTATTGTTGGGACTGGGGTGGGGAACGATGTGGGGAACAGACCTGCTTGAAGTAGAGTTCCACATTCTGAGTGATACGTGCTATAGATAATTTTATCGGGGATTATTCGCTTACTCTTCTCAATTTAAAACAGCTTTCCTGGAAGTAGTTTTTATCTAAAAAAAAATAGATATTAACAGAACGTTGAAAGAATTTGACAGATTGTGTTTTCAGTGGGTGGATATCAACAAATTTCTGATTCACTTTTAAATGTTTTCACTTAGTGTGGCTTTTTGAAAGGTTTAAACTAAAGAAAATGTTAGCTGTTACACGTTTGTATTGTCTTTTCCTCATAGAAGCTCCGTGCTTTTCTTAAACTTAAAATGATTAATTGGTGCTTTCATAAAGCAGATCATGTTTTCTGTTTTTATCTTATGTTCATCTTACCTCCTTTGCCTGGACAGTTTTATAATGTTGTAAAATTGTGATTTTGATTTATATATTTATTCTCCAAATTTTTTATTGCAGTGGCCTCTGAAGTAAAGTGTATTTACCCCACGGAGCACCTTGAGCAGTCTTTTTGGAATGGAGGAAGACTAGAATAGGCATATCTGTTTATTTTATTTTTAAGTACGTATTCATGGCGGGGAGAGAGAGAGAAATGAGAAAACAAGAGAACGAGTGGGGGAGGGGACAAAGAGAGAGAGAGGGAGGCACAGAATCTGAAACAGACTCCAGGCTCTGAGCTGTCAGCACAGAGCCCGATGTGGGGCTCGAACTCACAAGCGGTGAGATCAGGAACTGAGCCAAAGTCGGACACTTAACTGACTGTAGCCACCCAGGTGCTCCTATCTGTTTATTTTAAAAGAAAGAAATGAAGGTCTTTAATTGATTTCTAGCAAAATTTCATGTTTTGTGAGTACCAAACATACTCTTAGTGATAGGATACTTGATCAGAAGTTGGGAGCAACAACCCCCCTTATTTCCAAAAAGAAGTACTTATGTTTATTCTGAGTGATGACAGCAGAGGGTTGTCTTGCCTACGCCATTGGAGTTCAGGTTCAGGGACTCAGGTTGGTCTCTTCCAATTGCTTGAAGTCCATTGAAGAGCTGGAAACTCAGATGCTGGTGCTTGAGCTGTTCTGCCAGATGGGAAGTGCTCCCTGCCTCAGTTGTCCTGTTTGCCTCTGGAAGAAAAGGAAGCCTAACTTCTGAATGCAGAGCCTTTGTCTGAATGGCAGAATGTACTTCCTCCGGAGCACAAACAACTGGGCCTTATGCAGTCCTTGCTCTCCAGATTCTTATGTTAATTTAAAACATTGAAGAACAAAAACCCAACTATCATTTTGAGAAAAAGAATGAAATTTGAAACAGACATCAATTGTCTGGGAGTGGGGTGTGATCCAGGTTCATTCTCAAGATGTAGGATTCTGTGAGGAGTGACTTTGTGCTTTATTGTCAATTACTGACTCAGGGAGAAAGCATCCAGGGAAACCTGGACTGTGAATGTTCTCAAGGGCAAAGGTCTTACTCAGCTTGGTGCCCCAGCACCTTAGCCAAATGCGTCTGCTTATTAATGACACTCAGTAAAGGCTCATTGAACTGAAAATTTCTTTCTTTCTTTTTATAATATTTTTATTTATTTCTAGGAGAGAGAGAGAGAGAGACAGCGTGAGCAGGGGAGGGTCAGAGAGAGAGGGAGTCACAGACTGAAACAGGCTCCAGGCTCTGAGCTGGCAGTCAGCACAGAGCCCGACGCGGGGCTCGAACCCACGAACCGTGAGATCATGACCTAAGCGAAAGTCGGACGCTTAACCGACTAAGCCACCCAGGCGCCCCTGAAAATTTCTTTTTTAATTCACTTAAAAGCTTCAGTGAAAGGTAGCAACTTTACCTTCTCTTTACCTAACACTAAACCTACCTAATGGAGGACCTGTCGTGTGGTCCTGCTCTTCATATCCTAGCATGAAATAAGGATGTGTGCTTTTACTTGTAGAGGTGGTATATATTGGCATAAATGACAAAGGAAACCTATAACTTCATGCTGTTTACTGATGTATGAGGAAGTCAGAATGAGTTGGCGGTCAGAATGGTCAGAGAGAGCCAGAGAATAGTGTATGGGTGTTTGGATCATCCGATAGATGGATGTTTGGATCTCCTGCATGCCACCTTTTTATTGTACAGTATTGGCTCAGAGTGTGGTGTTGGGAATGCCGTGTACCTTTCCCAAAGAGTCAGGCTCAAGAACTGACCATCCCAGGATCTGAACCCAGCTGCTGTTCCCCCACCCCCAAGTGTAAGCCGGTTGGGAAGGAAGAAGATATTCCAGCCATCACTTCCAGCATGTTCCCCAGACCATCACCCCCAAATTATGCACACGGCCGGGAGACATACCGAGTGATCTGTGATGTGACTGAGGGATAGCAGGTGTAGCCATTCGATTTAATCCTGTTTCCCATGGGGAGCTACCTGTGAAAACAGTTTTGTAGATTAAACCACATCTGTCTGAAATATTTATGTCTTTATTAATGCCTTCTTTATAATGATCAATTATTTAATTATTAAATAGAATTATTTATAATTATGAATATTTCTGTTTTCTATGGCTCCTTTGTTTTAAATGAGTTTAGAGTCTGATTGAACCCGAAAGTTACTGAGCTCCTGCTATGCCCAACATTGAACTCTGTGTTGGAGATAAGATCAAGGTCAGCATTTCTGCAGCAAGGAGTCCATTGTCTAGAAGGGTTAAGGATACTGTACTGTCATGAAATATCTTAACTGGAATATCTAAATGGCAGAAGCAGTGTATATAAAGTTGTAAATGCCGACATGTTGCGATCACATTGAAAAACACATACAGAGCAAAGATCCTGGAAGAAAGCTCATTCTTTTTTGTCAACAACTATCTCTGGTTTGTGGGTTCATGGGCACCTTTTCTCTTTCATACTTTTTAGCATGTATTTTACTTTTCCCCCCAGATAAACCTCTTAAGAAATTCAGGAGTGATACAAATGCTTGCTGTGTTTCTTTTTCATCAGGTATAACAGGGTATTACACAAGTAACTCAAGTAATAAGTGTGTGGTCTACGCTCAAGGCTCCACGAAATAAATAAAGGCATGGGAAAAGAAAGCCCTTATGCCCTGAGTAAAATGAAATGAACGGAGTAATTAGATAATCCATCAGTGCTTGTTTGAGCTCTTTCAGATATTAAGTTTGCATTTAAGTCAGGTGATAATTTGACATTATTTTCAAATGTGGAGTTTGTCTAAAGGTTTTGGTGCACTGTTCTGTTATTTACAGGAAACTACACAGCAGAAAGAGACCACCGTTAGCAGTCAGCTGTGCATGTTAGTCTTAGGAGAACACATCAGCAATAGAACATATCTCTAGTATGGCCTATTTGCCCTTTGTTTAAACTTTTGTTAGTCATGCAGTGGATAGATTGCCTCGCAGATTTATAATGTGGTGTGCTTTAAATGACAAGAGTGAAAAGTGATGTCTCTTCTGACCATTTTGCCTTCTCCAGACTCATTCTTGCCCGGCAACCTCAGGCGCCCTACACATACCCAGAGTTGTTTTTTGGGAACATCATTTTTTGATGCCTTTCTAGAACCCAGAGATCCTTTTCTGAGCAAAGAATAATACACCTTCGCACATGTAGTATTCGGTCCCCTTCTGCTGTTCCAAGTAAGCTTACTAGCCAAGTTAGATTTTATTGCTCTCCTTAGAGCCTCCTAATGCTATAGGAAAACAAGGATTTAGCTCTCATTGGGAGAAATTGCCTTCATTTTGAACTTGATATTAAAAATTACAGTTGTCAGCATATGTCCTATATTCTTGTTTTAAATGGGCACAGCAGTTGAAAGAGTTTCACTTATGAGCTGTGTAAGCTAAAGCTCTCTGAATAAAATTATTGGCAAAGGCTCTCCACCCTATTAAATTCTGGATTAATTATAAAAAGCAGGCTTTAAAAACTCAAGAAGTTGCAGTGCTTGTATTCTGAACACAGCAGTGCTACACATACTTAGGTTTCAGAAGCTTTATTGTAACCCATGATTTCAGGTGAAATTGCAAATGTAAAATGTTCAGAAAGTAAATACAGTGTTTATCTTCCCTTTTGGTCAGAAAAATCCAGTCTTGTTCCTGGTTTGTAAGAGAATGTTTTGGTTTTGATTTTAAGCAAGAGCTACAAGCATGTTCCCATCATCTTTGTAGGACCGTGTAACATGTTCCCACGGATCGTACTTTTTCAAGGATGGGGCTCTCCCTTTGAGGCCTGGGAGTGAGAGGTGATGCCACGTATCTATTTTGTTTCACCTCTGGTGGGGTCTTCTTACCCTACAGTGGTGGGTGGGAGTGGGAGGTGTGACTGCATAGACTTGAATATCTATTCTTCCATCCATCCATTCATTCTTTCAGTAGAGAGTCACAAGGTTCTTCCACTCTATGTAACATGCCATGCCAAGATTCTGAGCCTAGGATGGTAAGCGACAACAAGACATAGCCCCCACCCTCCAGGAACTTAAGGTCTAAGGGAAGAGAATTGGGAATCACATAACCAGCTACACAGAAAGTGGAATCAAAATCTTGGAAAGGGCTACAGAAGATTGTTGCCACCAAGAAAGCACATGATCGCTGACCCAGTCCACTTGGGAGAAGAGAGGAGGTAAAAGCTGTGTCAGGGAAAGGTGTGCTTTGAGTACTCAAGTACAAGTCAGAGTTAAGAGAGGTGGACTTGAGGAAGCTGTAGTAGGTCCACCATGTGCAGAAGCCCTGTGACAGGTGGGAGTTCTGTGTGTGTTCCAGAAACTGAAGCAAAGTAGGGTGTTCAGTGTGGCTGAAACAGAGGAAAGTGTGCATGTGTAGGAGGTGGGGTGGTAGGGGTCATGATGAGGCTGGTGATTTAGGCATGGCCCAGACTCCCCAGATGGTATAGTACCTTCTAAGTCATGTTCAGAAGTTTAGCTTTTATGCTTAGATTAGTAGGAAGCCAGTGAAGGCTTTGGGGCATCCGGTGGGAGAAGATCCCTGGCTGGGGCAGCAGTGTGAATCGCTTATTAGGCCAGTTTGAAAGGTCTGTGGAAGGCGTGTGTATAGCCTGACCAGTGTGGTGGCAGTAGGAACGAACTCGGATTTGGGGCCAAGGATGGGGGGCCAATAGGGACCGTGACTCCTGGGTTTCTGGCTTGCACAGCTGAGTGGATGAAGAGCCCTGATTAGCATAAAGTAATTCTCAGGCTGTTAGCTTTTCTTAGAGAAATTCCTCTGTGTATAGAACTCTGCCTCTTTGTCAGTGATCGGTACTTCAGTTCATAATTCTGGGTAAGGGGTGGTTTTCTTTCTTTGTTATTACCTCCTTTATTATTTAAAGGAACTGTTGGACTCAGGTATTTATGGAAGGTTACCTTTTGTGTGCCGTTTTTGTTTGTGGAGCTATTTCTTAAAATATTTTCTCATGAAATACAAAATAATAGAATACATAAAATATATGTGTATACTTTAAAGAATAATAGTAATAAACTGAAGCTGCCTGTACCCACCATCAACCTGAAAAAATAGACTAGCAGGAGTGCCTGGCTGGCTCACTTGGAGGAGTGAATGACTCTTGATCTCAAGGTCGTGAGTTCAAGTCCCATGCTAGGTGTAGCAATGACTAAAACAATAAATAAGATCAACTTAAAAAAAAAAAAGTATATGACCAGTTTCCCAGAGGCTTCCTGTGGGGCCAGCCCCAATCATGGTTCTTCCCCCTCTACCACAGCCCTGTCTTTTGTGTTATTCATTACCTTGCTTTCCCTTAAAGTTTTACTGTCTGTGGGGATGTACTCCATTTTATTTTTAGTTTTGCTCACTTCTCATCCTGTGTGTGTGCTTTTCTATCACTTGCCTCTTTGATGTAATGTGTTTTTCTTTTTCTTTTATCCACGATGATGCGTAGTGGTGTAGGTGATTATTACTATTTCCCTACTGTTTGCTTTGTTATCATCTGGATATATTGCAGTTTGTTTATCTCTTCTCTAGATTGCTTGTTGGTGAATCGTTTCTTTCCAGTTTGGGTTTTTATTTTTTTATTTTTTTATTTTTTTTATTTTTATTTATTTCTAGGAGAGAGAGAAAGAGAGAGAGAGACAGTGTGAGCAGGGGAGGGTCAGAGAGAGAGGGAGACGCAGACTCTGAAACAGGCTCCAGGCTGCGAGCTGGCAGTCAGCACAGAGCCTGACGCGGAGCTCGAACCCACGAACCGTGAGATCATGACCTAAGCGAAAGTCGGTCGCTTAACCGACTAAGCCACCCAGGCGCCCCATTTCCAGTTTGGGTTTTTAGACAAACACTGCTCTGAACATCTTTGTGCATGCCTCATGATGTGCTTATGTACAACTTTTCTGGTAAGCTTTGTGCCTGGGAATGGAATTGCTAGGATTTAGGGGATGGCTGTAGATGAGACTTTACTGGGTGATGTCCAACTGTCTTCCAAAATGGTGGTATCAATTTATTTCAGCTGCATCAACCACCAGCAAACATATGAGTATTTCCCTCATTCAACCTTAATGCCTACACTTGTTTAGATTTTAAGATTTGACAATCACCAAGGGCGTTGAAAGAGTTCCTTTCGTCATTTCCATTTTCGTTTTTTTGTTTGTTTGGTTTTTTTTTCCATAGCAGATGAAGCTGAACCTCTTTTCATGTGTTTAGGAGCCATTTGTGTTCCCTCTTCTTTGAGAAGTCTGTCTGTGGTACTGCCTATCGCTCATTAGTGCTCTCTTTCTCCTTTTGATTTTTAGAATCCTTCTGGAATTCTGTATATTAGTTCTTTATTGGTTAAATATGTTGCAAGCATTTTCTCCCAGTTTGTAGTTTATCTTTTAGGTTCCTTGTAGGGTCTTCATAAGCAGAAGTTTTTCATTTTCATGTTGTAGAATTTATCAGTACGTTCCTTTACAGGCATGCCTTTTGTTTCTCATTTAAAAAACTTTGTATGATGTGGATGTCATAAAGATATCTCATACGGTATCTTCTGAAATTTTTATTCTTTTGCATCTAGCATCTAAGTCTTTAGTCTGCCTGGAACTGATTTGGGGCATTTTATGAGAGAGGGGATCCAGTTTCATTTTTTCCTGTATGGACCACCTTACCCCAGCTGCATTTCCTATATCGTCCGTCCTTGCCTCACGCATACTGCAACGCCCACCCCACCACACGTCAGGCTTACGTCTCGGATCTGGTTCAGGGTTGTCTGTTCATTTCCCCTGCTTTGCTTGTCTGTCATGTGCGGACACCATACATTCTTAATCACTGTGGCCTTGTATTAATCAGCTTGTCAGGTTCCATGAAATACATTGTGATTGGAATTGCTTTGAATCTATTCATCCGTTTGAGGAGATCAAGACATTTAGTCTCTTTCCATAACGTGGTATGACTGTATTTGTCTTTAATGTCATTCAATAAAATTTTATCATGGTATCCTTGAAAACTTGGTACATTTCTGGTTGGAATTATTCCTGGAGATTTTGTGTGTTACTGTTGTAAATGATAATTAACAAAATCATTTTTCAACTGTTGAAGCATAAAGAAATGTTAATTTCACATTTTTATATAGATTTCTGTATCCAGCTACCTCACTAAACTCTACTATTAACTGTTAGTATAGAGTTGCTCCAGTTTTCTCTATAGGCAATAGCAATGCAAATACTAACAGCTTGGTTTCTTCTTTTCCAATATTTATATTTTTTCTTTTTCTTTATTCTTCATCTGACTGTACTGTTTACACACTCCAGCACAATGCCGAATAAGTAATGGTGGTCAGGTACTTCTCTGTCTTTGTTCTTTATCTTGAAGAAAATGCTTTTGATGTTTGCTACAGGCCTTTGTAGGTTGCCTTTATCAAGTTAAGGAAAGTTCCCATTATTCTTAGTTTGCAAAGAGTTTTTGATCTGAAATGGTCCTTGAATTTCATTTCGTATTTTCCCTCATCTTTTGAGATGATCTTAAGGTTTTTTGTCTTTAATTTGTTGATGTAATGAGTGGCATTTATAAAATTTCTAACTTAGGTCAGGCCTTATATTCCTGGGATAAACCCATCTTGATTTTGATGAATTTTTAAAATATGATTCTTGATTTGCTTGACAGTGTTTGTGGATTGTACACACCAAGAAACAGAGAAATGGAGAGAGACAGGAGGGAAAAGGGAGGAAGGAGAAAGGAATTTGGCTCGTAATTTTCCAATCTCTTACCATCCTTTTTTGTTTTCTGAGGTAATTTCTATAAATTGTAATCCCTTCCTTGGTTCTTCAGTAAAATTCACCAGAACCATCTTTCTTCTTTTTGAGATTTCTAACGATTTGGTCACATTTTCCAATCGTTACAAACCTGTTCTGGTTCTCTATTTCTTCTTGAGTTTGTTTTGACAGGTTGTGTTTTTCTTGAAATTTGTCCACTTCATCTAAATTTTCAAAAGTATCTGACATAAAATTACTTGTATTTTCTCTTAACTGTTTTCTTTACAGTGTCTGTGCATTGTCTTACCGTAATAGTTGTATTATTGTGTTCTATTATCTTACTGTAGTATTCGTGTTTTCTTTGTACTTTTAAATTAATCTTTCAAGAGAGTATATTTGATTAGTTAATCTAAGAACTAATATTTGCTCTTTTGATCTTCTAGTTTTGTTTGTCTTCTTGCTTTTTTTTTATTTGAGAGAGAGAGAGAGAAAGAAGCAGAGGCTATTAATCAGGCTTCACACTTAGCGAGGACCCCAGTGCCAGACTCGATCCCATGACCCTGGGATCATGACCTGTGCCAAAATCGAGAGTCGAATGCTTAACCCACCGAGCTACCCAAGTACCCCTACATTTTGCTGTTATCTGTATCATTTGATTCCTTCTATTTTGGGGGTTTCCTAGCCCCTCTCCCCGACTTTTTATCTAGATGCTTAATTCATTAGCATAGAGCCTTCATTTAAGCCTACACATTTTCCCACAGGTGTCTGTTTTATGTACGCTCACAGGGTTTGAAATATACTGAATTTTCATCATTATTCTAGTCTAGATATTTTCTGATTTTACTCACGAAATGTGAAGGGGTATGTTTCTCCTTTCCATGTAAATGGTTTTTTTTTTTTTATAGTGATAGCTTTGTTACTGATTTCTGATGTCCTTGTATTCTCTAAAATTCTGTTGGAGAATTTTACCATTGTTTGAAATTTGTTGAGATTAATTTTATGTCTCGTATGCAGTCACTTTTCATAGACTTTAAAGCTTGAGTTCTGTGTCCTTTGATGAAACTCGTCAGTTGAGCCATTTAAAGTTTTTTGTCCTTGTTGGTTTGTTTTGTCTGTTTCATACATCAGTTTTTGCACTGGAAGAGTTGTGTGAAAATCTCCTACTATGTTGGTGGTCATCTCATTATCTTCCTATAGACGGATAGTCAATTTTTATTTTATATTTTGAGGCATATTTATTCATTGTTGCTAGCTTAAAATCATTATGTCTCCTGGTGAATTGAAATGTTTATTATGTAGTGGTCTTCTTTATCACTAATAATGCTTTTTTTTAAATTTATTTTGTCCTATATTAATATGGAGATCCCAGCTTTCTTTTGGTTAGTATTTACCTGGCATGTCTTTCTGTCTTCAGAGGAATTAATTTTTGTAGACGTGCTTCACTAAGCTTTTGGTGACTGGTTTCAGATTCAAAGATAATTACAAAATCTTATATTTTTTGTATGTGAAAAATATACTCTGAACATAGGATGTAAAGCTGTGATGGGATAGTAATTTGGGACCCAGGTGTGACTTAAGAGGTTTGGGGGTGGGGGGGGGGTTGGTCTTATTGTTTGGCATGTTGACGTATCTGGGTTCCCTGAGTCAGGCATGTCTGTCTTTGACTCCCCACTCCACAGTGAATCTGTCACGTCCTTGTAATTCTTCCTAGACTGCGTCTTTCATTTAAATTCCTCCTTTTGGTCTTCCTACTTTTTTTAAAATTCAGGCTCTTGTTTTCTCATTGCTGCCAGAGTGTTCTGTCTGTCCTCTTTGCCACCAGAAGCTCATGTGGCAGTAATGGCAGTGTGATCATTCTGAAGTGCCATTTTAATCATGGCTGTCCACAGAAGTTCTCTGTGATGTCCCCTTCGCAGCAGGACAAAAGCCTGGGAGCCTCAGCTGGGCTCAGAGCCTGAGCTCTCTATCTTCCTCCTCCTTCTTCTCCTCCTCCTCTTTGTCTTTTACGCTTCATCCCTCACTGCTGCTGACTGAGCTCCCTGCCTTTCTGCCCCCAAACAAGTAACACTCACCACTTCCCAAGTTTGCCGTACACTTCAGCTTTTTGTTGCCTTTGTGTATTCTGTTTCGTCTATCAGAAGTACTACATTTTGTCTGAAGCTTTTTCTTGTGACCCCAGCAAAGTCATCTCCATTGGAAGGCTTTTCTTGGTGATGATCATCTTTAATTCAGTCACTCATAGAACTGAAATGCTACAGTCTTCTTATTTGTGGATTAATTCTGCCTGTGCTCTTGTCACTGTGTGATTGCTTAGCCTTGTCACAGATGGCTCCAGTGCCTAGAGTGAGAGAGCCCATTCTACTCGGAAGCACCTTAGATTTGTTTAAAAAAGTTCTCCCTTAAGTTGGACTGAAATCTGTTTTCTTCACATTAGCTTTAAATTTTTATTCATTCATTCATTCATTCATTCATTCATTTATTTATTCATTCATTCATTCATTCATAAGTAGGCTCCATGACCAGTGTGGAGTCCAGAGCAGGGCTTGAACTCACAATCCTAAGATCAAGACCTGACCTGAGATCAAGAGTCAGACACATAACTGAGCCCTCCAGGCACCCCACATTAGTTTTAATTCTGAACCCATATAGAATAAGTGTATTCCCTCTTCAAGTGTGTCTTCAGTTCTTTAGAGGATTGCTCCTCTATCCCTGCTAAGGGTTCCAGATCAACTTTTTTTGTCTCGAAGTTATTCTTACAGGTTCACGCTTGCTAGATCTTTCGGGCTTCCTGATCTCTTTTTTGGCAAACTACTTTGTCAGTACTTCCCCTGCTCCCCCTATTTGGTCAGCGTCCTTTTAAAGTATCCTTCAGGCCAAACAAAACATTCCAGGTTTGGCTAGAGAGTAGAGAGAAGCTTTTGAGCTGTTGCCTTTGGGTTTTTTGGTGAACATCACTGTATTCATTTAGTTTGGGAGCTCATCTGCTTATCATTGGGAAACCTCAGCATACTGTTCTTACTGTTTGCAATTAGCCAAAACCCTTAACATTTTAGTCTCAGACATTGGTGTTTAACTGTAATTCTGCCTCTGCATAAGGGATTGAAGAACTCTGTATTTGTCCCTGTTCATTTGCAACTTTTTGGAATTGGTTTATTCTGTCCACCTGTCTTTTCGGAACTAGACTCCGCCATCTCCTGTAGACTATAAACCTGCTCTTGACATGCCTGCAGTGATCCTTTCGAAGCACTTACTATATGCCTAGTGTAAGGCAAGGCCCTGGGGAATTGAAGAGGCGTTAAGTTAGGTAAGGCTTGCACCCTTATGGAATGTGGACGAGCATTTTCTGAACTCACCTAAGACAGTGAATGAAATGCTTAGTGAGGAAGTCTGTCGTTACAGCTTTGCACCTTCCACTAGACACCTTGCTACAGGTTTTAAATTTATCTCACCTCTAAAGTCAAATGTGAGTCCAGTCAGCTTTATAGCCATCTGTCCTGTTTTCTGTATTCTGCCGATAAAGAAGACACAGGAGATTGTCATATGTCGGCTTAAACCCAAGCCCTGTCTCTGCGCAGGGCTCCCAGGCACCGGCAGGTCCCGGGCGGGGGTGGGGGGCCATCGGTCCTCCTGCCCCCACACCCGCTCCTGAACATCACCGTTTCACCTCTTCACTGCCTGCCAGTCGTGGGTTCTCAGTTCACCGGCTGTGGTTTCATTCATCACTTTCCCTTATTACCTTTTTGTAGTTAAGCAGGCTATAGATGCCTCTTTTCTGTCTTCTCTGGATGTTGGAGGCTAGAAACATCATTCTGATTCCGTACCTAGGTTATTTTTTCTGTGATGAGCAAACTCTCTTCTTTTAGTGCAAACTGTGTCACAAGTTGTCCCTTCCCTGATACCGGCTATCATGTTATGATTTTTTTCTCTTCTCTTCATTCTCAGTTTATTGAGCAGCTTGACAGACCTTGGTCACACAGACAGAGCAGCAAACTCTGTGGGACTTCGGAGATACAGTGTGGCCTAAGCCAGGCCCTGATCATTCTGTCGTCTTAAGCCATGGGCCACAAAGCCAAATCTTCTTTAGGCTTTTTTGAGAAGGTTGAGGTCGGAACGTTGTCCCTTGCCATTAGGAATGTGGAGAGACCTTGGAGTATCATGGGCAGAGTGTGGGAGCCAGCTGGCTGACCTCACATCTCTGCTCTGCCTGTATGGCCTTGTACAACTCATATAAATTCTCTCTGCTTCAGCCGCTCACAAAACAGGGCAAATTAGACGAGGAAACACATGCGGTATGATCAGAGTATAAATAAGCGGTCGATGAGCGGTTCATGAGTAACAAAGTGACAGCGACGCAGCTCTTGGTTAACAACGCCGCCGGCTGGGTTAGGCATGGAGCTGCAGCAGTAACAGCTCCCTGCCTGGCAGGTGTGGTGCCACGCGCTTCACGTTCATCACTCCTCCTGATTTCACAGGTACCGTGTGAATTTGGGGTATGTGTCCATTTTGAGAGCCTGTAGTTAGAAATGTGGAGACTGAGCCTCAGAGGGATAAGGTAATGCAGGCCTGTTTGTCTTCAGAGCCTGAGCTCTTAGCCCCCCTGCCATGGTCCATCTCATCTTCGAGAGCGAGTGACACCAGCCTGCCCCCCATTAACACTGCACGTGCCATCGACAGAGTTCCAGTGTGGCTTTCCTAACCGAGCATTTGGTCTGGTTGTGGAGAAGGTACACAGATGGCAGAATTAGGGCACCGTGGAGTGGGAGCCCCCTCTCCCTCCCCCATTGCTAGTGGTTCGGTCCTAAGAAAGATTGGGATTCGGGGAATGGTGATTCAGTGTAGTCTGGGAGACTCGGGAAGTAGGGTGTTGAATTGGGAGCTAGCAATGGGTGGAGTATGGCCAGGGGCAGAAAGGAAGGGGAAGTTCCAGGGGAAGGGCACAACTGGAGGCAGATCCCCAGATGCAAGGTATGCTGGGTATGGGAGCAGAGGTAAACTGGTCACACTGGTGTGGCGGGTGTGTGTGGGGTGTACAGAATATGGTAGGGCGTAGGGGAGAGGGAGCGAAGTCTGCAGAATGTGGAAGTTGCATGCCAGGGGCCCTTGGGTCACATTTGGCTCTCAATGAGTTTTTAAAAACTTTGAATTGGTTGTCAGCACTTAAAAATGGAAAGATTTTATGTAAAGTCTGGATTTACAGCTGCTTTTGAAATCCCGGAAGTCCTGGCAATTGCCGGGCCCACATCCCCACATGGTAACAATTGGCCGGAGCTGAGGCCAGCTGTCTCCATGATGTGCATGGGCGCTCTCTGCTGTGGCACGGACCCCGCCGCCTCCACCAGACTCCCATCTGCGTGGCCGGGGTGGGCGGTGCAACTGGTGGCCTTGGCCGAACGGACAAGGGGTCCCGTACCGGCTCGGCAGCTCCTGCACTTCGCTCCTGCAAGACCACATGCCCCGTGCAAGCCAGAGCTGTGCTTTGCTTCGCCACTGGGGCTGGTGCGATGCCCAACGACTTGCAGGTGCTCGGTAACTGGCAGCTGCCCGATGGCAGGGCTCGCGCCACAGTGGACTCCATCTCACGAGCAGCAGCAGGGCTCTGGGTGCTTAGGAGGAAACAGCCCGATGAGGCTCCCACCAGTGGGCTGCATGGTTCACCCTGAACCCTGTTTTTAAGGCAAAATATGGATGACCATTCAGTAGCAAATAGGCTGCTTAGGAAAGAGAGCGGTCTGTGTGCTTGTCGGGGAAAAGCTGGTCAGGAATTGCTCTGTTTCCAACGTCTCTCCTGCACGTGGAGTGCTACCCTGTCGCTTTCTCCTTGAGACACACACTAGACAATAGGAGCGCATAAGTAAGGTTTGGGGCCCGTACTTCGTTGCCTCACTCGGCAGGACACCAGCATGATAGAGATCACGGCCAGAGCTCAGGCCTCTGTGTGGCTTCGCGAAAACCTGGAACACCGATTTGCTTTTAACTGGGGATGTGATCTTCCTTCCTGTGGTACCCCTCCCCACAGTTCAGCCTGTGTTCTTGTTTTGTTTATTTATTTACTGCCTTTCTTCTGCACTTGGTATTCCTCCGGGCTCCGTCGGAATGCACCTTGCCGTCGGGAGCGCTAGGAAAGAAGAAAGTCAAACTGCCTCTCCCCTCGGGCTCCAGCGCTGGAAAATCAAAGCCAAGCAGAGGCAGCCCTTCACCGCCTGCAGCAGGGTCAGCGGTTTGTGTAATGTTTTCCCTGTCAGCTCATCTCTGCTGATTTCTTGTGTTTTTGAGCAGGGGAATGAAGTGTGGTAGCGCCGCGGCTGCCTTTTTTGAGCAGGTAGGAACCGCAGCTGGGATCAAAGCCCCGCTCTGGTGCTCCCGCCAACAGCGGCCCCTGCCTTTTTGTACACCACTCCTCGTGGGGGCTGGATTCGTCTCTGTGGAGCGAGGTGGCTCCAAGAAAAACCACTGGCACAGATGCCCTGACAAGGAATGAAAGAAGCATTTCTGCCTCTCACCCCATGCGGGAAGCGCTTGATAACATCATTTGAATCAGACCATAATTAGGCTTCTGCAACCAGTGCATGTGGGAACATGAAATGCTGCTCAGACGACAGGTTTGGTTCTAACAACCATCTGACTGGCGGTGTAAGTTGTACCATGTAGCCCTATATTTAGTCAAATAATATCTTTGAGCCACTTTTTTATTCTTATTTTTAGCCATCAGTAATTTTTGTAGGTAGTAATTTGGGTCTGATTGGGACATTTTGGCAACCATTCAGTTCTAATTATAGAAGACCTTTTGCTTCTCTGTGATGATGATAAAGTGAACAGGGGATTTCAAAGAGCTGGCCAGCAGACTAGCTGAGTCCTAATTTTTGAGCCTCATCGTTCCCATCTTAAAATACGGAACACAGTACATGTCCCATCCAGCTAAAACTACCCCGGGAGACTTAATATGCATGCATGTTTTGTCAAGGATAGGAAAGATTTCTCCGGTGGTTCCCCTGGCACATGTCCTCTTCAGGCATGAAACAGTCTTGTATCATGTAGTAAGAAAGCTCTGATTACCCACATGGTATCACTGCTTCAGTGTGCACTTAGTGGGTCTGCACATCAGCAGCTCTGGCCGTCCTTAGGGTTCAGCCTTGCAATTAGGCACATGTTTACCTCTGAGCACTGGTGAGTGTACAGACCCGCTTAACTCATGTGGCCGAGGAGAGGATCCGATGGGGCTCATGCATACGAAAGCCATTCGAAACCCCTCCAGTGTGATTCCAGTGTGGAATATTAGTGCTCAAGGTGTGGTTAGTCCTTAGCTATGTTTAGGCCTCATCTTTGCCAAGGAAAATTAGATCAATGTCGTCCAACTTTGTATTCACAGCCACATGAGGCTATTTTAATGTAATTAATTAAAATTAAATAAAATGAATTAAAATTAAAATAACCTCAGTCACATTGGTGACATTTCACGCACTCAGCAGCCACATGTGACTAGTGGCCACTGTGTTAGACAATGTAGAGAACCTCACTGTCATTATGTAAAGCTCACCAGATAACCCTGGACTCGGTTATCTCTCAGATATCTTCTGATCTGAGATGGTGTAGACTTCAACAAAGTGGCTTGCTTGTTCTTAAAGGAGAATTGTGCCTCTGACGCTATCCTGTTGCCTGTGACAGGGGCTTGGATGGGCTGAAATCTGTACTTCTTGCTGTCCCGGTGGCTGAGCATGAGGCCTTCCTCTGGTATCGTCTCTGGTTTTTCACATAAGATAAGTTAGTTGTAGAATGACACAGTTTGGGCCCTCAAATAGTTCTGTCTAGTTTATATTTGTAATATGAAATAATAGAGAATTTTGACTTGGCCACAGTTGTACTTCTTTTGCTAAGCTTCTCGGTCTTCCGTTTTAGGAAAAAGGTACCCTGTTGCTATTTCCCCTGAACTTGGGACAGTGTAGGTTGGGTTGCAGGCCCAGGTGGATAAGAGGTATGAGAAGAAGTAGCCGGGGCATGGCATCGTGAGCTGGAGATTAGAAGTAGCCATGTGGGGATTTGATACCCAGATGGCTGTCAGGGCTGGGAGAAGGGATAGGTATGAGTAAGCTTAATAGGTTAAGCTAGATTAAGATATGAGTAAGCTTAATAGAGAGACCAGCCAGGAAGAAATGAAAGAGGTAAAAAGCAAGAATAAAGCTAGGTCCCACAGTTCAGGCTATTCAAATATATTGGTCCCTTTCATCACCTTTCAGTGAGGCCTTCCTTGAAGCACTCCGAAAAATTGAACACTCCCTGCCCATAGTTCTCCTGAGCCACCTTTTTAGCTGTTTTTTTCCATAGCACTTAGACCATTTGGCACATTCTGTATTTTGCTTGCTTTGTGTTTATCGTCTATATTTTCCTATGAAAGAGTAGATACTCCATGAACACAAGGATTCTTGTCTGTTTTGTTCAGTTAGGACTTTGAGTGAGTGCCTAATGAATGGATGAATGAAAAGAGCAGACTGAGAGAAAACAATTCTGAGAATGAGCCTCAGGATCAAGAGACGCCAAGTTGGTGACTCTTAAGCCAAAAGGACCATTAGAATAGGGCTCCCCTTGATACTCCCTATCATAATAACACCAGCATTCTTCACAGAGCTAGAACAAACAATCTAAAATTTGTATGGAACCAGAAAAGATCCTGAATAGCCAAAGCAGTCTTGAAAAAGAAAACCAAAGCTGGAGGCATCACAATCCTAGACTTCAAGCTATATTACAAAGCTGTAATCATCAAGACACTATGGTACTGGCACAAAAGCAGACAGTCAGATCAATGGAACAGAGTAGAGAACCCAGAAATGTACCCACAAATGTATGGCCAACTAATCTTTGACAAACTAGGAAGGAATACCCAATGGAATAAAGACAGTCTCTTCAGCAAGTGGTGCTGGGAAAACTGGACAGTGACATGCAGAAAAACGAACCTGGACCCCTTTCTTACACTATACACAAAAATAAACTCAAAATGGATGAAAAGCCTAAATGTAAGATAGGAAGCCATCACAATCCTAGAGGAGAAAGCAGACTGAAATCTCTTTGATCTCAGCTACAGCAACTTTTTTTTTTAAATTTTTTAAAAAAATGTTTTATTTCTGAGAGAGACCGAGACAGAGACAGCATGAGCAGGGGAGGGTCAGAGAGAGAGGAAGATACAGAATCTGAAACAGGCTCCAGGCTCTGAGCTAGCTGTCAGCACAGAGCCTGATGCAAGACTCGAACCTACAAGCTGTAAAATCATGACCTGAGCTGAAGTCGGACACTCAACCGACTGAGCCACCCAGGTGCCCCAGCAACTTCTTAATTGGCATGTCTTCAGAGACAAGGCAAACAAAAATAGGCAAAAGTGAACTACTGAAACCTCATTAAAATAAAAAGCATCTGCACAGTGAAGGAAACAATCAGCAAAACAGAGAGACAGCTGACCAAAAAGGAGAAGATATTTGCAAATGACATATCAGATAAAGGATTAGCATCCAAAATCTGTAAGAACTTATCAAACTCAGCACCCAAAAAACTAATCCAGTGAAGAAATGGGCAAAAGACATGAACAGACACTTCTCCAAAGAAGACATCAGATGGCTGACAGACACATGAAAAAATGCTTAACATCATGCATCCACAGAAATCCAAATCAAAACCACAATGAGATACTCCCTTACACCTGTCAGATGTGGCTTCCAAAGGCAGTCATTGAATACTCCAAGCCTTACCAGACTTTTACACTGATGCCCTACCTGTGAGAGTTGGTTGCACCCAGGAGGGATGTGTGGATGTGCTAAATTGTGGATCAAAATGGCCCTAGAGGGGCCTGGATCAGAGTTACAAGTTGGTTTTTATGGTACATAGAAGCTGGCAGCACCTGACTCACTCTGAAGGCTCACTGTACCTCTAAAAGAATTACTATCCTAGAAGACTTAATGGGAGAGAAAAAAGGAGTTTCCAAAACTATGGACATTTCAGAATTTGAGTCTGATAGTCAAGGTCCCTTATGAGTAGATGTTCTTATGTGCACCTCTCTTTCC
This sequence comes from Hyaena hyaena, assembly GCF_003009895.1. Taxonomy (NCBI): domain Eukaryota; kingdom Metazoa; phylum Chordata; class Mammalia; order Carnivora; family Hyaenidae; genus Hyaena; species Hyaena hyaena. The sequence goes on from NW_024080680.1 coordinate 2,001,744, forward strand.
TGCCCATTCCAGAATGCAGTACAGTTGACCTTTGAATAACATGGGAGATAGGGCTGCCAAACCTTCTCCCCTCCCCAGTCCCTGTCTCTGTGGCTGTGTAGTCAGAAATCTGCATATAACTTTTGACTCTGTCCAAACTTAACTACTCATAGCCTACTGTTGGCCAGAAACCTTACTGATAACGTAAGCAGTCAATTGACACATATTTTGTATGTTCTGTGTGTTACATACTGTATTCTTACAATAAAGTAAACTAGAGAAAAAGACAGTGCTACTAAGAAAACCGTAGGAGAAAATACCCTTGTAGCACTGTACTGTATGTATTGGAAAAAACCTGCATGTCCGTGGGCCTGCACGGTTCAAAGCCATGTTGTTCCAGGGCCAGTTGTATTTAGTTCTTGTGGAATGTTGTCTGTCTGTCCTGTGATCCAGGGCTGTAGCCATGGCCCTAACGGTGCTCTGATCCTATGGTTCCCATGTCACTAAACCCTTCCCACTTTTCTCACTTGGACTGCACACATAGGCCTTAAAAATGTTGCAGTGTAGATTACTACCCTTTTTGTAGGAGACCTTTTCTGTTCTTGTCCCTTCCCTTTACCATTCCACCCTGAAGTAGCCAGTCTTCCTCTTGGTGTCATGGCCAGTACTGAATTACCATCAGTTCTTATTATTCATAGCAGTTATGTTCCATAAAGTTTCTGCAAACCCTGACTTAGCAAACTCAACCATTGCTCCTAGGGGAAATACATAGGGTTAGTTTCCTATGAGCCTCTTGTCACATTTTTATCAATCAGTCAATATCCTTGTTTCATGTGCGTTTCTGTTTAAAGGCACCGAAGTAATATGTTTTGCTGATTCATTAGCGTTGAACCTCATGGCCAAAAGCACGGAAAATCAGGCCTAGACAAAGCTTATCTAACACAAATATTTTCTTTCATGAGACACATTATAGCCTTCAAGCACTCAAGAATACTAGAAGGTAATTTGACACTAAGTTTGGGGGCCATTTTAAAGAGTGAAACTATCAACAAAAAGCCCAGTGTGGCACTCACGACACCATGAAAAGGACACGTTTTTCACAGTATGACAGCTAAAACAAGAAGTCTGGAAACATGCTGATTGGCACCTGAAACTTTCATACCTCTGTGCATGTCTGTGAATGACCCTGGAAGTGCTAAGGAGTATTGACTTTGAGGTTAGGGAGTAGGTGAATTCACATCTATGGAACCTGCAAATAATGAGAATCTACTATATGTTATAGACGGACTAAGCAATGGTATAGGGATTACCACAGAAGAGACAGAAAAGAATGTATGTTTCCTCAAAGAACTGAATATTTGAAATTTCTTTTTAAAAAAATTTTTTAAAGTTTATTTTGAGAGAGAGAAAGGAAGTGGGGGTGGGGCAGAGAGAGAGGGGAGAGCAGACACTGCACTGTCCGTGCAGAGCCCGATGTGGAGCTCAAACTCACGAACCGTGAGATCATGACCTGAGCTAAAATCAAGAGTTAGACGCTTAACTGACTGAGCCTCCCAGGCGGCCCTAATATTTGAAATTTCAAGAAAATCACTGAAGTAGTCAACCTGGGGAAAATTAGGTTTTGACTTGATTTCTTGCCTCCATTTAAAAATACAGAATACGTTTTGCATAGAGCTCTCTGTGCGAGTACACTGTCTCCTCAGTGCCCAGGACTCTCAAAGCCCCTGAGCTGGACATTCCCGGGGTACTTTGTATTAACCATTCTCATAACTGAAATGGCTTGTTTCTTGCTTTCCCCGGACTGAGATGATCTGATCTGCAGATTGGAGACTGTGTTTTATCTTCACCATTATATACACCAAACCTGGCAGATAGCAGGTGCTTGATGAATATTTGTCAGAAGACTGCTTTTAGACCTGGGCACTTGAGCTGAAAAGCTGCAACTCAGTCTCCTTGCTTCTGGTTCTAGTTCTCATCCCCTTGTGTACAATTCTGAAACCCAGAAAGTTCTGAAAGCACAAGTATCTTCAGGGCAATTGGCAGTAAAACCTGACTGACCTGAACTCACCTGACATGAGGCTATTTATAATCTTTCTTTATTCCACTTGGAAGAGACTAGCCATCCATTTTGCTGCAGAAAAACATTAGTGTTTTTGACTACGGGTTGTTTGTGGGAGTGTTTGGTCATATTTGGTATAGTAGTACATATCCAGAATTACCTTTCTGAAATGCAGAACCAACAAATGGAAATTTTGGAACTCCCCATAGGTCCAAGGGTTTTGGATAAGGCACTGTTGACCATAGTAAAATTGAGGGATTTTCTGTAGAAATTTTATTTGAAGAAATTGACAATTTTTTTAGAAGCAGGTTAGCCAGAGGCATAAATGGTTAGTCTCTAGCTGGTGAGAGGAGAATTGAGTGATATAATCTGATGGCATAACTCCTGAGGGGATAGCAGGTAATATAAAGTAAAGCCCTAGGGTTAGTCTGAAGAGTGCTAAATAGTTCTTTTAGTGAAGAGGTAGCTTAAATAATGAAAGTGAAGGGGAAGGAGTAGATTTCTCTAAAGACTTTATCATCAATACAAGAAATATTTACTTTGAGTGTTAATCTACATAGGCATGTAATCTACATGAGTGGAGTTTATTAGAAATAGGAATCCCGTGGGGCACCTGAGTGGCTCAGTGAGTTACACAGCTGACTTTGTCTCAGGTCATGATCTCATGGTTCGAGAGCTCGAGCCCCACATTGGACTCTGTGCTCACAGCTTGGAGCCTGGAGCCTGCTTCAGATTCTGTGTCTCCCGCACTTTCTGCCACTTCCCCTCTTGTGCTCTGTGTCTCTCTCAAAAATAAACAAACATGAAAAAAAATTAAAAAGGGGCGTCTGGGTGGCTCAGTTGGTTACGCATCCTACTTCGGCTCAATTCATGATCTCACGGCTCATGAATTCAAGCCCCACGTTGGGCTCTGTGCTGACAGCTTGCAGCCTGGAGCCTGCTTTGGATTCCGTGTCTCCCTCTCTCTCTGCCTCACCCCTGCTTTAGCTCTGTCACTGTCTCTGTGTCTCTCAAAAACAAACATTTAAAAATATTTTAAGAAATAAATCCTTTCAATTTCAGAATTGATTTGAAAAGTCTGACCGTTGATGCACTTGGGTGGCTCGGTCATTTGAGCATCCAACTTCAGCTCAAGTCATGATCTCTCAGTTCGTGGGTTCAAGCCCTGCATCAGGCTTGCTGCGGTCAGTGCAGAGCCTGCTTTGGATCATCTGTCCTCTCCTCTCTGCCCCTTCCCTACTTGCACACGTGTGCACTCTCTCTCTTTCTCTTACAAAACTAAATATTTTTTTAAAAAGTCTGACTGTAATATTCAATTCTACTGTTATTTCACAGAGAAATGTGTTGCTAAACATCCTTATATAGCAAAAAAAAAAAAAAAAAAGGAAAAGAAAAGAAAAACAAAGCATTGAGGCAAAAGACCCGCAAGCAACTGAGATCAGCCAAAAAATGTGTCCTTGTTCAGTTCCCTGATCATCATCATAATAAATGAATCATCTAAGTTTTCTCTTGTTGCTGTATAAATTTTACTTGGGATTGTCCACACAGAATGAAGCCTTCTAAATCATGTATGTTCATTTTTTAAAAAGCTGTCTGTTGTGTGAATGTAAGGTTTATTCTATAATCTACAAATTAAATAAAATCTCTCACTTTGAGTAGAACGTTCATACATCTGGCATAAAGACTTGTGGTGCCTCACCTTTGGGTTTTTGATAGATAGGGTGCAGTGGTAGAGGCATGGAAATAGTACCAGAAGGAAAATTAATAGAAATTATTATTTTTGTATTTCAGAAAGTACTAGGGTTGGTCTATAGATCAAATGTCCAGGGGGGTAGGGGGTGGGTACTTTTAAAAATACCATTTAAAATGCCCCCACGGACAGGCTTCCACCTACACCTGGGAAATCACCTCCATGGCGGTGAGCTGGGTGCTTTGCACAGAACAACTTGCCATGTGTAGTATGCACATTGAAAGAGATGACTAATGGGTCTTTCTCTAGGCGTATTTTGAGATTCTCTTTGTATTTGGTAGAACGTGCTGTGCCTCTTAAAAAGAAGTTTGCAGTGAGGAGTGTTGTGTTAGAGGTCCTGCCATTTTGCCAGAGGATCCCGGAGCCACCTCCATGATCCTGTCCCCCCAGATGGCCACATTCCTCCTCTTCGACGCTCCATCCTCTTTTCTGGAACAAATTGTCCAAAGCCTGTGACTTCTTTTCCAGAACTCGTGTTTGTTGTGGTGGTGGTGGTTTTAAGCTGACTTTTGTCGGAGTATGCACAGATAAGAAGTAGACACAGAATGAATTCTCGTGTGGTGCGTACCACCCACATCAGGAATTGTTCCTGAGAGGCTCCCTAGAGGCTCAGTGCTCTGCCATCCCCCAACCCCCATCCTGTAACCACTGTCCCGACTTCGCTCACCATCCCTTGGTTTTTGGCCCATTTTCGAACATTGTACAAGTGAAATAATACAGTCTATACTCTTGTGTGCATGGCTTCGTTCCTTAGACACCTCTCCGGGCAGATGGAGAGCATTAAATCTGAAGGAGGTGCAAGCCAGTAATGTAGTTCTGTAGCTGTGTGACGAGTGTGCAGTGGGGAGATGGGGAGTCTGAGTGCCGAGTAGATTATAGGTGGCGTATTTTCCGAGCACTTTCCTCCTCGCCTTTGCTGACCAGTTCTAAGATACACCAGCAGGACCCCTTCCCTGCCAGGGCCATCTTCTGTGTCCAACAGGGAACAGACGTGGTGGATCTGCATTTAGGAAGGAGCCGAAGGCCGCAGCTCTAGGTCTAGCCTCCCCACAGAGGGAGACGGGTTACATAGCTGCCCTTGTTATACCAGAGCGCTGTACGGATGGGCGCAGTGTGGAGACATTTTGTGTAAGAGCAGAGAAGGTGTGGCAGGCCGGTCCCGGAGGGGGACTCTTAGTGCCGTCACTGCCCCTTGTGAGCAGCTGTCTGTCCCAGAACTCAGTCCTCTCATGTTCCTGTTTTCTCGCTAGGAGAGCAAAGGTTCCAAACTGCCATTAGGGAGCGTATTAACCGTGGTTCCCAGTGAGTGGGAAGAGGCAGAGAGAGCTTATGTGATACATCAGACAGTTAATTCTGGAAAAGCCAAACCAGCGAGCAGTGCACCCCTGTCATTCATTTTGTAGGAGAGGATTGTCATCAAGAAACCATAGAATGGCTCAGGATTAAGTGCTTCATGCCATTGCGATGCATGTTTAAGAAGACATTCCACTGTGTACCCTGCCAGTGAGTGGATACATATTTCGGATTTTCAAGTTTTTGACTCCTGTCATGATGTGGAAAGCTGCAGGCCTCAGCCTGTGCATGTGGTAACATACCAGCATGTAAGGATTCTCCTGTCTCAGTATTGTGAAAGCAACAGAGTACATTGACTTATAGTTTGTAACCAAGGAAAATTGTAGCATTTAGAGCAAGCACACAAAGAAATAAACACATTAAATCACTTAACTCTGTTTTCCAGAGAATGCCCGGAAATTGGGAAGCAGCCGTTTTCATTCTGCTTTCAAGGGGGAAGGTAGAGACAGAAAGGACATATTTGAAAAATTCAGCGAGAACTTCCACTTCTGTAGACCTCAAAACTGCCCTGTTCTATCAGGTTCCTGGGAGGAGGTCTGGGTATGAGAAGTTGGAGGGCGAAGGGAAGGGTTTACTAGCTGGTGGTCTAAGCTGTCACACATGGGTATCAAGGGAGTGAAGACACTGGCCCCTCGGCCCTCAGGATGGCAAGTGGGATGCCGACCCCGTGCCACACCAGGCACATGCCACTTTCTGTGTGTTCCAGGGCATAAAATATGTCTGGAAGCACTGTCTTAAATAGACTGCTTTTGTAAGACTGAGGTGGTGGTTTAGCTGATATCGAAATGAGTAAGACCCAGCATGGGAAGACTTAGGGGAAGAAGGTTCCAGATGGAGGGCGGTGAATGGAGCACAGTGACCTAGACACGAATGGCGGGTGACGGCTCTGAGAGGCAGGCAGGCAGGACCCAGGGGCCAGACGCTGGGGCTATGTCCTCAGTGGGGAGTGGGGATCTAATCCTATTTTGGGAAGCCGTTGCAGGTTTTCACCCAGGGAAACGTCATGATCCTCACACACCAATGGAGAGCCATGGTGCTGAGAGAGTCAGAGGGGAGTTAGAGCCAGACTGATCATTCTCGGCGTTTTATTACTGAAGGCAACTTCTCTGTGCCCTGCTGCTGTTGAGATTTGTTGCGGTGCCGCTTTTTCATCTGTCAAACCAGGAACTTGTAGGAGATGCTTTCTAATTTCTGTTCAGCTCCGAAGATCTTGATCTTTCTATGTCCCTCTGTGTTCGTTGCTGAGGACCCCTGTGACAGATGGCCATGGACTGGCTGGCTTAAAACAGAAAGTTAGTCTCTCAAAGTGCTGAAGGCCAGAAGTCCAAAACCAAGGTGTCCTCCACAGCGCTGGTTCCTTCTGGAGGCTTGAGGGAACCTTTGTTCCATGCCTCTTTCCTCCTTCTGGTGGTAGTGAACAAGCCTTGACATTCCCTGGCTTGTATACACGTCACTCCAGTCTCTGCCACTGTTGTCACATGGCCTTCCCTGCGTCTCTGTATCTTCACATGGTATTATTGTCAGGGCACCAGTCTGCTTGGAGTCATTGGGTTGAGGGCCTGCTCAAGCCCAATGTGACCCCCTCTTGACTCAGTTATATCTGGAAAGATCCCGTTTCCAACCGAGGTCATACTGACAGACTCTGGGGGTTAGGACTTGATCACACCTTTGTGGGGGACACATTTCCACCCAAAACACCTGCCTTCGGACACTACCTTCATAATAATGCCTTCCCCATCCTGTTGACTGACCTCCTCTTGGTTTAATGGAATCCAAACAGTCGTTTCATCTGAGCATTTAAGAGGTTAGAATACTGTGCCTCTGTTATTAAACAGAGTCTGTCCTTTTCACATAGATACATGTAGAAATACTGTCAAAATTGTTCGAGTTCGAAATATCCAAAATGTCGTGCTTCCCAGAATCATTTTAGAGAAGAAAATGGATTGTAAAGATGTATTTGTCTAAGCCTGGGACCCATAATCCTCATTTCCCCATATTTTCTATCCGACAGAAGTGGGGGTTTTTAGTTGTTTGTTTTGTTTTTGTGTATTTTTTACTTAACCAGCTATTTGATTTCACTCAGATTACTTACTTTTTCTTTGCCTTCTATCAGAAATTATTTAAAGTGTGTGTGTGTGTGTGTGTGTGTGTGTGTGTGTGTGTGTAAAACAACATGGCATTAATTAAAGATGGGGGTAAATGAAGAAAACAAAAGCAACAGAATGAAAAGGGAGTCAGGAAGGAGCTCCAGGTCCATTCCACCAGGTGTGTTGCAGATTTGACTTTCCTAATAGCCAGCAGGGAAAGGGAGCCCTGTGGGTTTCACACTTGCAAGAGTTTCATGGGGCCGGTTTTGAAATTGACCCTGAACACCCAGTTTTGGAGGATTACAGTTGAGCACATTTCAGCAAAAGCCATTCTGCTGAGATGTGGGGGGAGTAGAGGGAAATGTGGTTAAGCTTATGGGACTCACATTTCCATCTCTGCTAATCTGACTTGGTCTGGCATAAATGCAAAATGTTTTCAAGGAGGAATTGAGTCCATTTCTTTCGAACAGTTCTTTATGAACGTTGTACCTTTTTTAATCTGTTTATCACCTTCACCCTTCCACTTCTTAGATGGGTATCAGTGATGAGGCAAATGATAGCCTCTTTAGATCTCTGAATTTGGATAAACCTTCATTTATCTACTGGAGGCATACTCTTTAGTATGTGGGATTACCATAACAGTTTATTTTTTACATAAAGCCTAAAAATATGTGTGTGTGTGTGTGTATGTGTGTGTGCGCATGTGGCTACGTATATATGTCTTGCAGGGGGTCCTTATTGCTGAATATTAATTATTTGAGTTTCTGTACTTAACAGAGTTAAAGAGAAATGATGATAGTCAAAACACAGAAATACTCCCTAATGATCAAACCACTTAATAAATTTAGTCCCCATTCTAGTATATCATTTCCTTCCTAGCTTCCTCCCCACCCATCTGGCCAGTGTTTTGGTCGTTTGACCTCTTGCTGATCGTTTATACTGTTTGGTACAAAGAAATTGCAGATTGTGCAGAAGGTCCAGGATTTTACAAAGGCTGTGAAAGTGATAGAGGAGCTGTGCTTGAACCACACTCACAACCACAGACACTGATGCTTTGAGTGTCAATTAATTCACTGCAGAAGAGGGCACCTGAGTGGCTCAGTCAGTTAAGAGTTTGACTTCGGCTCAGGTCATGATCTCCTGGTTCATGAGTTCGAGCCCTGCGTTGGGCTCTGTGGTGACAGCTCAGAGCCTGGAGCCTGCTTTGGATTCTGTGTCTCCCTCTGTCTCTCTCTCAAAAATAAATAAACATTAAAAATAATAGTAATGGTTAATTGCAGAAGAAAACCCTATAGTAATAAGGGCAATAGTGAAAAGTCTTTAAATACCAAAGGAATCACTTGAGTATTACATGTTTGAAAGACCCTTGAGAAAATGGATGATGCCTTGGTGGTTATTTGTTCTCTGATTTGCCCTAGAAGACTGACCTAAAGTGATGAGTGTCATATAGTGCTGTGATAGAATTTTATTAGAACAGTTACAGATACAGTTAATGTCTGGTTCGTTCTTTGTTCATTTGGAGAAATGGTACGTAGTTGCAATTATAATTTACATGTTAAATGATTAAATATTTTATGAATTTGTATAGTTTGTAGTTTTGTTTGAAGGTGAAATCTTAACTTTAAAAAAAATCTTTTTTTAAATCTTTATTTTTGAGAGAGAGAGAGAGAGAGAGAGAGAGAGAGAGAGAGCGTAAGCGAGGGAGGGGCAGAGAAAGAGGGAGAGACAGAATCCAAAGCAGGCTCCAGGTTCTGGGCTGTCAGCATAGAGCCCAATGCGGGGCTCAAACTCCCAAACTGCGAGTTCGTGACCTGAGTCAAAGTCAGACGCTCAACCGACTGAGCCACCCAGGTACCCCAAAATCTTAACTTTTTAAAAATTACTATTCACTATTAAATTTTGACTTTTTATGTTGATTTACCTTGAGTGACCTATTTCGTTTTAATTTATCTTCCATTAATGAGCATCCCCACTGTCTGTTTCAGCTATAAGGAGTACAGTATGTTGGAGAGTGTCCCCTCAGGATTCCCAGAACCTGAGAATGTGACCTTATCTGGAAATAGGGTTGTTGCATATGTAATTGATTGTTAAGTTGAGGTCATGCTGGAGTAGGCTGGTCCCTTAAGGCAATATGCCTGATATCCTTGTAAGGAGAGAAGAGACAGAGATACTTCCGTAGGGAAGACAGCGTGTGAAGAAACAGACGCACAGAGAGAGTGCTGTGTGATGACAGAGGCCGAATTTGGAATGATGGGTCTACAGGCCAAGGAACGCCCAGCATTGCCAGCAGCAGGAGAAGTGAAGAGAGAGGCGTGGGTCGGGTTCTCCCTCAGAGCCTCAGAAGGGACCGACTCTGTCAGCACCTTGGTTGAGGACTTGTAGCCTCCAGACGTGTGAAAGAAATCCCTGTTGTTTCAGCCACCAGTTGGTGGCAGTTTGTTGGCAGCCCTGGGAAGCCAGTGCAGGGAGTTTTCAGGAAAACACTGGGTGGAGCCGTAGACTACATGTTAATTCACATAGCCCACGCCCACAGTGGTGTTACATCAAGTCAGATATAGGGTGAAAACTGATCTCACTGGCCCAAACTCAGTATGGCCTAAATAACTTATACTGTTTTCTGTATTAAATAAGTAGCTTCTTATTTAAAGAGATTGTTTCTGTTAATGACTGAGCTGGAGGCGGTTTTTACTAGTATCGTATGACGGCACACAATTGTGTGTTCATCTGTGCATCAGTTGGTATGTGTTCAACTTTGAGAGAAAACCGTCACTAGCAACTTATACTTAAAGCTCACATATTGTCTTTTTTATCAGGCTACATGAGTGTGTTTTGGGCAGGGGATTTTGAAGTTTGGAACTGGTACTTTTCAGTAGAGAGGAGTTATGATCATATGCAATTATCATCAGTACCCTTTGAAAAGATAGTTGATGTGCTCTTTGCTCCCATGCAGAACCTGGTGTGTGTGTCCTTTGAAATGAAAAGGCCAAGTCAGTGTCTTCTATCATCCAGTGTGAAATGTTTGCTGAATTGCCTCACTGCCGTCCTGTCTCACGTTATCGGTTGCTGTGGCTCTAACGTCAGTATGTCATGCCTGGCAGGTTAGTGGGTTTTGACAGAGGAAATGAAACCTAGTCCGTTACGAGATTTATAGTAGATCTGCTATTGCAGGAAGTGGTGAAAAGTTGATTGATAGTTGGAGACAAAACTCTATGGCAAGAAACAGGATGCGTGCTTTCTATTTATACACCATTTTCCCTACGTTTTAGGCCTCCTTTTGGACTTTGTTTTGACCGTTTCATAAAGCCATGGACCCCTCCTGCCTTCTTTTAATACATTCACCAAAATATAAAATAATTGAGGAAAGTGTGTATTAGCCTGTCGGTGGTAAAGGTGTGTGCTTCGAGCTGTTACTATTACTTTTTGATGGTAGTTGTATTTGCCACAACTTGTCAGAGAGCAGTTTTTAACTTAAAAAAAAAAAATCCTCCAAATAGGATATTATTTCACATATGCAGACAGAATGAACACTTTTTAAAAAGTTACATGGGTAGGCTTACACTTCTAAAAACTGTCTAAGGAAAACCTATTTTAAGTATAATTTTATTAAAGTATGACATCGCCGTTATCCAGTTACCATGCCTCTTAAATTCTGAATCTCCTCATTCCTTAATAAATACATTCTTAACAAGTAGCTGCTCTTCATTTCAGTATAAAATATGCACCGTAAGTACAACTAGTAACTCAGTATAGTCCTTGTGTGGTATCAGAATGTCCCTGGGTTTTGTGAGCATTCTGCTTAACTAATCATGTCACCTGGCCAAGCTTTCTGACATGAACTAGCTGGTCTGTTTTGACTGTGACAGTGAAAAACCACTAACTGCATTTAACGAGGTGCTTTCTGAAATGGAAAGGGCCACTGCAGAGTTAGGCTCTAGAATTTAGAAGGAGTGGCAGATTTAGAACCAACTCTAATTGTACCTGTGGTTGGAAGAACAAAAAGGCTACTCTTTCGAGGCTTAATTTTTTTCCTCCAAACGGATAGTTTTCTTTTATTGCAAACAGTGATTGCGACGTTATCTGCATAAAATAATTTAATAGAAATAAACCCAACTTTCATTCCTTTGACTGTTAGGTCAGGTTCTCCGTCAACGATGTTTTGAAATTTTTAATTCCTTTTTATCCTGGCATTCTTTAAGTGGAGAATTCAGAATGCTTTTTCTGTAAACTTAAGGTTTCTCTCAGAACTTTAATATTAATTTAGGAAAGTAGCCAGCTCAAGGTAGTAAAAGTGGAATGAATAAGACACAGAGATGGGCCAGCACGGTGAAGAAGCAAAAATGAACATAGGATTCATTTTTTACATATTTTCTATAAATGGGTCATTTTAAACAGAATGCAGTACTTAAAGTGAGAAACAAACTGAAGGATAAAAATTCACATCACCTGGTAACCGGCATGAGTCCTGTTGGGATCACATGACTTATCCGGGCCACTTTCCTGCCTCTTAAGGTGGATCCTTTATATTCTTACAATGTGTGGAGTATGCTGTGTCTGAAAAGAGGCAGCATTGGAGGTGAGGGGCTTTGAAATTCAAGTTTGCGCTGTTACACACGACAGACATAGTAGCCGCTAGCAAAGATCTAGATAGTTTCAGCCTGAGAGTTGATATAACTCCTCTCTTCACTGTATCCTCAAAAATAATTCAGATGTTTTGCTTCAATTCTAAACCTCTGTAGTAAGGCTGAGTGACATACTTCATTTAAGATTGCGAAGCTAAAGCGATCACGGTTTACAGCCTTCTGTGCCTGTATGCCTGTCGGAACTTGCTCATTTGGAAGATGTGGAATCGAGCCGCAGCTGGGGAGAAGGGAAGAATGTGGTCTTAGACGAGAGTCTTTTCAGAGCCTGGATATTCAGAGCCCTCCTGGAGGAGGGAGCGCATGTGGCTTCTGTGGCGTGGGGCTCTGGTCTCTACTGCCCCTTTCAGCTGGGGAAACTGCTACAGGTGTCTTAACCCTCTAGGCTTCGGTTTTGTCATCGGTAATGTGGACAGAAAGGAAACTGACCCATGAGGCCATCCCTTGGAACACGTGTCTGGATGTTTGTGGAACCTCGTCTTTCATACACTGTCAGTGGTGTTTGTCTTGGCTAATCTGAGTGTGAGATGTATGGTCATGGAAGGAAGAGCTTTGATTTTAAAATCTTTCTTTCTTTCTTTCTTTCTTTCTTTCTTTCTTTCTTTCTTTCTTTCTTTCTTTCTTTCTTTCTTTCTTCTTTCTCTCTCTCTCTCCCTCCCTCCCTCCCTCCCTCCTTCTTCCCTCCCTCCCTTCCTTCCTTCCTTCCTTCCTCATGTTTATTTATTCTTGAGAGAGAGAGTGTGAGCAGGGAAGGGGCAGAGAGACAGAGGGAAATAGGATCCAAAGCCAGCTCTGCACTGATTCCAACATGGGACTCAAACCCACGAACTGTGAGATCGTGACCTAAGCTGACTTGACTAACCATCCAAATACTCATTATTTTTTTTAAGTTTATTGATTGATTGAGCGAGAGAGACAGAGGCAGAGAGAGGGAGAGAGAGAATCCCAAGCAGGTTCCAGCCTGTCAGCATGCAGCCCAATGCGGGACTTGAACTCATGAGCCATGAGGTCATGACCTAAGCTGAAGTCAGACGCTCACCGACTGAACCACCCAGGCACCCCTCAATTCTATTTCTAATATTATAATTTAGTAAGAGGTATTGTCGTCTTTCCCAGGTTCCTTGCTCTTTACCTCTTAAAACTGCAGGTCACTACCAGAGAGGACCCACTTCAGTGAGAAAGGTGGCAGTGAACTAGCTCCTAGGCTGACAGGGCCTTGGGGCAAAGATGTTGCAAACTGGTCCACTAACTCAGACCGAATTCTTTACCACTGGCGGTAAGGGCTGCAAAATACATGGTTTGTGGATGTCCTCTACAGCTGTCTTGGATGTAAATTCCATCGTGACCATGTTAGTCCACAGCCGTGCTTTTGTAGCCTGTTGGTGAATCGTAAGTTGACGTCAGCTGATCTCACCCGAGTGTTCCTCTTCACCCTCACCACCCTTCTTTTTCTACGCTCTGGGAGTCCCAGTGCTGCAACTCTGGGGTTTCCTCACCTAAGAGGAAGTGGCCCTCAGTGCAGCTGTTACCCTTGGCCATGCACCGTGCTGTACCTCAGCGCACCCACCCCGGGACGCTGACTGCGCTCGTGGAGGGCAGTCCCTGCACAGAGTCATTGTGACTCACACTTTCACAGTACACCTGGGCACTTCGGTGAAAATTCCCAGCTTTGCTCACTAGTTCGCATTGGTCCCCGCCCCCCGCCCCCAGTCACTTCTGCTCTAGTGAGACCTAGCCTCATTCTCTCCATCCTCCGGGATGGACTACACTTTTACAAGTGAGTTTGTCTTGTGAAGTCACCCTCAGCCAGTGTGTCTCAGAGCCACTAAGTGTTTTGGCCATTCATCTCGTCTCTGGAGGTGGAGGAACGTAGAAGCCGTGTCAGCCTGCTGACCGTTTTCACCCCCTCACTGCCACCCCTCTCACCCGTCACTTCAGATTTTCCTGTAGGGAAGAGTAAAGACGCGAGTTGTGAACACGTGCAGCGTGCTTTTTTTTTTTTTTTTGCTTCTTTCAGAGCAAAGGGAAATACGAATGCCTCCAAGTTTAATAAAAAGTTTAATGTGATGTTACAAAATGAAAAATACCTTGTGAAATATCATGGCGTGGTTTGCTGATAAAAATATAAAGGGGGTGCCGGGGTGGCTCAGTCAATTGCACATTGACTTCGGCTCAGGTCATGATCTCACGGTTCATGAGTTTAAGCCCCATCTCTCTCTCTCTCTACTGTCAGTGCAGAGCCTGCTTCAGGTCCTCTGTCCCCCCCTTTCTGCCCCTCCCCCGCTTGCGTGCACTTTCCAAAAAAAATTAATAAACATTAAAAAAAAGTAAAAGGCACGTCATGCTCCTCTCTATAGTATTGCTTTCTATTTTTTGTATACTTAAACATTTTGAATAGGCGTTATGCTCGCATAGTTTAAACAATTGCAGTGAAAAGCCTCCCTCTTATCATCCTCCTCCACCTTTCCAGCCCCCATCAGAGCCCCCACATAAGCTAGTGTTTCCTGCAGCTTTCCAGAGTTTATTGATAAGAATTCAAGCACACAGAAACGTGGGGGTTTTTTTCTCCCCCCCCCCTTTTTTTTTTTTAAAGATTTTTATTTATTTCTAGGAGAGAGAGAGAGAGCGTGAGCAGGGGAGGGTCAGAGAGAGAGGGAGTCACAGACTGAAACAGGCTCCAGGCTCTGAGCTGGCAGTCAGCACAGAGCCCGACGCGGGGCTCGAGCCCACGAACCGCGAGATCATGACCTAAGCGAAAGTCGGACGCTTAACCGACTAAGCCACCCAGGCGCCCCTTCTTTCCCCCTTTTTAACGTAAAAGGTCGTCTGTACGTACGGCATGCTTCTTGTTGCTGGTACTCGGTGTGAGCTGGGTTAGTCCGTAGACGCTTCATTCCTTACGCGGTGTACACTCTTTCTTTGCATGGATGTTCCATACCTTAGCTTGCCAGTCCCGCGGGCACATGTTATTTCCCATTTGGGGGTATTGAAAACAGTGCCAGAGTAAATACCCTGGCACCTCTGTCCTGTAACATATGTGTTTAATTTCCAGATGTGGTATTGCTCAGTCAGGGATATGTACATTTTCAAGTTGGAAAGTTCTTGCCAGCTGCTTCACGGGGGCCGTACCTGTTGAATTTCTCGCCCGTGGTGTGGGGAGGGCTCTTTCCCCTTCAGCCTTGCTAGTCGTGTTACCACGTTTGGTTTCCTGCCGCTGTGATAAATGAGAAATGTGTTCTCAGTGTGACTTCCTTGTTTGGGTTTCTCTGATTTGACTGGAGCTGAACATCTTTTCATATGTTTAAGAGGCATTTATTTATATTTCCTTTTGTGAGAATTGTTGCTTATGTTTTTTGTCCATTTTCTCATGAATTGTTACATCCATTTTGAATCCCCCTGTGGGGGGAATTAGGCTTTGCTCTTTGGCATGAGTTGCTAGTATTTTTCCCAATTTTACGTTAGCCTTTTGACTTTGTTTATGATGTCTCGTTTTTTGGGTTTTGTCCTATGGAAGTTTTTTTTTAACTGAATTTGTCAATCTTTTGTGGCTTCTGGATTTTGAGTCATAGATAGAATGGGCTTCCTCATTCTCGGGTTATGAAGGGAATCTGCCGCATTTCCTCATAATACCTCATTGCTTCATTTCCTTTTACATTTTCTTTAATCTGTTTTGGGATTTGTCTTGGTGTGTCACATGAGGTTTGGACCCATCTTTATTTTCTTATTCTTTAAGCTCTGTATCCTGTTGTGTTCTCAGGCCAACTAATAAACTGTCCTAATATTTCTTCTTCAAATGGCTTTCAAGGTCCAATAAGTTGGCAGCTCTTGCAGAGGCCTTAAAGGAAGCGTCCCTGACAAAGGCCCAGCTGGGATTAGAGCTGGAAGAACTGGAAGCCGCAGCACTTCTTGTCCAGGAGGAAGAAACTGCATCGAGAGCAGACCGTGCCGGGTCCAGGCAGCAGACAGCGCCCTGCAGTCTGGAGGCCGGTGACGCAGAGGATTCAGACAGCACCACCTCCTGTGAGACTGAAGGCTCAGACTCAGAACAGTGGGAGCTCTCTGGTAGTGAGCCTGAGACAGCCCATTCCTTGCAGGGTCCCCTTCTCGAGGAACGCGGTGACCTGCTTATTGATGACGGTGGGATGTGCAGAAACTCAGCCGTCGAGAGCTCTGATGGTGGTCCGAGAAAGCCACCCGCATCCTCCCAGGCTCCTGGAGGCTCTGGGCCACTGATAGAGGAGCTTGGCGAGCAGCTGAACTCGACGGTTCAGGTGTCTGGACGCGAGGACCCTGCCACTACAGGCCACAGCAGCGTGCAGGGCAGAGGTGACTGGCAGATGCCGAGTGATTGAGTCCACGTGTTTTCCTTCCTGCTACGAATTATGGCGGGTTTGGTTCTCCTTCTGGAACGAGAATTCATTTTCACTGTGTCCTTTTTCTTAGTGTGTGTAGTGCTTTTCCAGTGAGCTTATGTTGATACCTGCTGATTTCCTTGTGACAGCTTTAAAAACAAAGTTTTAAAGTATTTTCACCAGAGTATAATTAATATGGAAGATGAAATAACAGTTCTGCCAGAATCTCTAGGATGCAGATCCCATTCATATATTTTTCTTGAAGACTTTATTTTTAAGGAAGCTCTATACCCAATGTGGGACCTGACTCACAACCCTGAGATCAAGTGTTGTGTGCTCTACCTGAGCCAGCCAGGTGCTCCCCCTTAATATTTTTATTAGCCCCAGTGCGGTGTACTTGACACACAGTGAACTGCATGTATTTAAAGTGTACACTGTGGTAACTGTTGACACATATATACACACACACACGTATACATATACACACCAAATGAAATTGTCACTACAGCCAAGATTCTATACTTACCCATCATTTCCAAGTGCCCTTGTGCCCCCTTGTTACCCCTCTCCCTGACCCCCACGTACCGCCCACCCCCCCATTCCCCAGCAAGTATTGATTTGCTCAGACACTGTACATTAGTGTGCCTCTCCTAGGATTTAATGTAAATTGAATCATGTAATATGTACTCTTTTTTGAATTAGGCTCATTTCACTCCATATGATTATTTTCAGATTCATCAATGTAGCATGTATTAAGAGGACTTTTTTGGGTCGTCGTCCCCCCCCCCCCCCCCCCCCCCCCCGTATCTGAGCAGTAGTTCATTGGATAGATTTTTCCATTCACCTACTGATGGACATTTGGGTGGTTTCCAGCTTCTGGGTGTTCCAAATAAAGCTGTTACGAACATTTGTGGGCTCATCTTCACGCGGACATATGCTTGCATTTCTCCTAGGTAAATATCCAGTAGTGGAATGGCTGAGCCGTATGGTAGGTGGATGTCTAACAATTTAAGAAACTGCCAGAATGTGTCCCAACATGGCTGGCCCAATGCGCATTTCTACCAGTATGAATGAGAGTTCCAGATCTTCCACGTTCTTGTCATCCCTGAGTCTGATCTGGCTTTAACATGTTTATCATTTTATTAGGTGTGAGGTGGTATCTCACTGTGGTTTTAACTTGCATTTTTTGAGACTTCTATTGCTGAGCTTATTTGTCATCCACAAATCCTTGCTAAAGTGTCTTTTCAAATCTCTTGCCTTTTTTTTTTTTTTTTTTTTTTAAAGCTGGATTGCTTATTTTCTTACTTTTGAGCTTTGAGAGTTCTTTATAAATTCTGGATACACATCCTCATGATGAGTCATCTTTGCATGCCTTGCAGTCTTCGACTGGGTGCCCAATCCTGTACCTTTTACCTGGCTGAATGTGTATCCTTACATTCTCCAGCTTCATTGTGGGATGCAGTCAAGTTACTTGTAAGTGGTGTGATCTTTGTGGATTGTGTCTGTGTAATTTGTTAGGCAGGTCTGGGACGGTGTTCAGTCTAGCACGAACTGTTTCCTGGTACTAAGGAGAGATTTTCCCATTGCCCCGTGAATTACAAATGTTTCAGCCTGGCGGATGGAAATAGGCACCTGTATGAGTGCTGAGCACAGTTCCCTCGAATACTTTCAGATGCTGCTTTCCCACGGTTCCACACTCAGCAGTAAGTACCCTCGTGACTACTAGAGGGGGGCCTCTCCAGCTATCTGGGCTTCTCTGCAGCTCTCTCCTCTCTGGTACTCTGTCCTGCAAATGCTGGCTGTCTCGGTGTCCCCTCATCCTCAGCTCTGTCTCCTAAACTCCGGGGTCCCCTGGGGACTACCTACATTGCCCCTCCCTATGCAGCCTGGACAGGGTCCGGTCAGGTGGTGATGCGGCTCACTGTGTTCGCTTCCCATCCCTCAGGATCACGCTCTTTCATTGCCCGCCATCCAGTGTCTTGAAAACCATGGTTACGTGTACTGTCCTGTTTTTCTTTTTTGTTTTTGTTGGGTGGGAGAGTAAGTCTGGTCTTTATTACTCCATCTTGATTGGAAGCGTAAGTCTCCGTTAATATTTTAAATATGAATTTTCCCACTTGAGGGTACGTTCCCAGGGAGCAGGTTCTTTGCAGGGTCTGGTTACCACTGAAGCATCAGGGCCCATATTCTCAGCGCACCATAAATATTTGCTGAATGAACGAATAAATGAAATAAACCAATTTGCTCCAGGGAGGAAATGAAATCTGATATGTTTTAGTCTCAGTAGGATTTTTATTTCAAGAAAGAGTATGCTCCCCCTTACTCTGGGCTTACATAGGTTGTGAGTATTTGTATTTCCAATATAAATTTCAGTTTGGATTAACAGGATAGTTGGGGTGGCTATGCCATTGGACACGCATGTTAACTCCTGAGCACTGTAACAGCTTTGTCAGAATGTGTTCAAGACTTTTCTCAGGCTCCCTGGAGAGCTTCAAAATGCCTATGACCATTGAAAATGCATTTCTTCTCAGTGGCACATTACCTGAAGCCAGTTTGAAAACACATTATCTTTTACTCCCCTCATTTACTTCAGCTAACGTCACGTTGAGCACATCCACTCTTGTCAAAAAGTTTAAAGCCATGGAAATTCTTCCTTCTGTCAACTCTGCCCTTCACTTGAGAGTCTGCACAGAACCTGCTTCTGTGTGAGGCCCTCCATGGGTAGAAAGCTCTGTTGCCCCCTCAGAGAACGAGCAAATGTGATCCATCCCAGAAATCCCCGGAACAGAGGAGCTCATTAAATAACTCTCATGAGTATCAACCACCACATGAGTGGGCGCCTTAATTGTCGACTCCAGATCTGCAGTTCTTTCCCCTAGCCTCTCTTTGTTCACGGAGGGTTAAAGCTTTGTTATATCACCTTACCCTGCCTTTGTTTAAGATGAGTTAAGAACACTACACCACGTCTGTAACCCAAAACAGGTCCGAAGGTG
The DNA here is from genome assembly GCF_003009895.1 of Hyaena hyaena. Lineage (NCBI taxonomy): Eukaryota > Metazoa > Chordata > Mammalia > Carnivora > Hyaenidae > Hyaena > Hyaena hyaena. The sequence goes on from NW_024080680.1 coordinate 2,020,954, forward strand.
GTGCCTTTTATTTCATTTTTTTAAACTAGACAACCTGCCAAACCACTCTAGGGATCTCCTGTAACCGTAGGAGGTTCCCAAGAACGCTGGGTGATGGGAGGAAAAAATATGTTAGGGAAAGAACAGAAGGGGACCTCGGCGACGGGTCACGGCTCGGTGGGGAGAACTGAGGCTTGGGGGTTGACGAGGAGGTGAGTTCCAGAGCCAGAGCTCAGATGTTGACCAGCCCCCAAAGGGGTACCCCAACCTCCAAACTTCCTCTTTCCTTTTGAAAAATGGGGATAGAACTTTTTTCTTGCATATCTTAAACGGTAATAAGACTGTATGTTCAAAACACTTTTATGAACTGGGAAGCATTAAGCCAACATCAGGGTTTGTTGTTCTTCTCAGACTTCCCAGATCCGAACAGGGCTCTCTGTTCAGCTACCTGACAACAGGTCAGGGGAGCCGGCACTGTGAAAATGAGTCAGGCCTGCTAATCGCTTCAGAGGCATGCCCGTGGTAAAAGTCTACACAGTTCAGCAGATTAGATGGAAATATTAATTATGTCAATGAATCACAGTACTGCCTCATCTTCTGGGCTCGCATTATCACTGACCTATTTTTCTATGTGCCGTCTCTCCTCTCCCATTATCCTTGAAGACTAATCTGAGGCCTTGCTGTGGGCATGATGGGTTTTAGGTGCCAGTAACTATGCTGATATCATCTTTCGCTGGCACGGGATTAATTTACAAATGAGGCAGGGCAGCTCCCTACCACTTTCTAAGTTAGTTGAACAGCTGCGGGGTGGTTTTCACACCTGCTGGTGGAAAATCCACTTCGGTTGTATGGATCAAATTCTATGATGAAGAACAGGTGGGGGGAGGGAGAGGAGAGAGAAGTGTAAGTTTTCTCTGTTGAGAGACTTTATAAAAAACTTTTTATATCAGAGGGGCTCCTGGATATCAATTTTAATACAAAGAGATTTTTATTATTTTACATCTTATAACTAAAAACTGACCCATATAGTCAGTGGTGACAAAAAAAAAAAAAATAGAAATGAGTTAAAGGCCATAGAGGACCTTACTCAGATGTATATCGAATCTTCATAATGTATATAAAATACTCGAAGGTGCAAAAGTCCCCTCATGTAAACTGATCTGTCATGAAATGACATTGCATGTCAGGGACATTGAAGTGAAACTTCATAAACAAATGTCTGTAACTGTTTGATCAGACATCTCCCTGAAAGTGAGTCAAAGACTACAGATGTTTCCTTAACGTCATGTCATCTAAATCCCCTGCAGAATTTTTGTTTGTGATCTGCTCCCTTTCCCGGCCGATTTCTGAGCGTGTTATATATAGTTTCAATCCATACAAAATGAAGGAGGCATTGATTAGACTTGATTTAAGGCAGCAAGTGATAAATGCAGCTGGAAATTGATTCATGCCTCTCAGGTGACTGGGGCACAGCCGTCCACAGTTGACACAACTCTTGTGTCAAGGCTGGAGAAAACAAACAGGGAGACACATGTCAGACAGATAAATGACTTTGCTGTTTTGAGCTCTCCGCGGAGGCCATTTGTTTCCTAGATAAGGAAGACTGCTCTCCAAAGTCAGGAAAAGATAAGCCGGAGGAGAAGGATGAATGTGGCGCTGGGCGCCCAAGCACTTGGGGAGACATGAACAGAAAGGATTTCCCTTCGGGAAGAGTGTCGCCACCAGGCTGTCCTCTGTCCTCTGCTTTCATCCAGACGCGCTGGGGGCAGTGGTATGCTATGGTCCTTTAGGTTCTTTCCCGGGAGACATTTCCCAAGTGCTCTCCTTGGGGTGAACCTTCAGGGGCAGAAGCCACAGGAATGACCGAGTGACTTGAAAGCCCAGCTTCCAGGCTTCCAGCCTGAGAGGTGGCAGCAGTTTGACCCCTGGCCCAGAACCCCCTGAACGCAGTAGCCCTCTTGCAACCAAGTGCCTCGCATAGAGCCCCTTCTACAGTACGTAGTAAATACTTACTGTGTTTTTGTTGTGTGTTTTTCCACCTTGACATGTTGGCTCATGCATCACTTTCTCTTCTCCCTGTTAGTTTGCATAGCTTGACATTTCATAGCCTTCAAGGCCCATTCAAATGCTGCCTCCTCCAGGAGGTCACCCTTCATTCTTCCTGGCTGGAAATTACATCCCTCCTCTGAACTCCCACTGAATCAGGGCCCGGTCCTGCCAGAAGGGCCTTGAATGCTGGGAGAGCAGAGGGATCAGAGTGGGGAGGGGGGATTCCTGCGAGGCTGGGCCACACAGCGGTGGGCTCCAGAGTTCTTGGGTTCAGACTTCTATAAAATGAAAATCAGAAAAACAAACCACGGTGGCATGTACAGGGCTGCTGACATAGAGCCGCCAACATTCAATTTTGCATATACAGTTGACCCATGAACAACACAGTGGTCAGGCATGCTGACCCCTCACGCAGCTGAAAACCCACAAAGAACTTTGGACTCCCTCAAACTTAACTGTTAGCCTTCTGTTGTTCACCAGAAGCCTTACCAGAAACAGCTAGCTAACACATGTTTTCTCTGTATTATCTAATGTAGTCTTAGGGTAAAGTAAGCTAGAGAAAACGTTAAGAAAATCATAAGGAAGAGAAAAGATATTTATAGCTCTCTATTAACTGAAAAAAACTGTGTGTCTGAGTGCAACCACACTGTTCAAGGGTCAGCCATAGAGTATGCTTACCCAGCCAGTACTCTGCTGAAATCACCCCTTCATGCAAGCATGGTACCATCAAAACAATAAAGGGACATTTCAGAATAAAAGTCTGTCCTCTAAACTCAACATATTTAGCTTCGAGAAGAACTTTTCCCTGAGAACCAGACTTACCTTCTTGGTGTCTCTATTTCTAGTGCGTTTTTTGTTTTTTTTTTTCCTGTGTATTCTTATACAAAAGTAAGCCCACATTTAAAAAAATCAGAATCATGCACTATGTAAAGTTTATATTCCTTTTCCCTTTTAAAAAAAAATTTTAATGTTGATTTTTGAGACAGAGAGAGACAGTGGGGAAGGGGCCGAGAGAGAGGGAGACACAGAACCCGAAGCAGCCCTGGGCTGTCGGCATGGAGCCCGATGTGGTGCTCAAACCCATGGACCATGATCATGACCTGAGCTGAAGTCAGATGCTTAACTGACTGAGCCACCCACGTGCCTCAGTATCCCTTCTTTTCTCTTAACATGAGGTCATGAGTATTTCCCCAGGTCACTGAATAGCCTCCTCAAATAAGACTTTTCATAGCTGCATCAATAGCTCTTACTGCAGTGGAAGAAATTCCTCTCCGCTGTGAATTGGATTAATCGTCATTTCCCTATGGCACAGTGTACTTGCCAGGCATGGATATCTGGCTTCTCTAGGTGCCTCCTCAGTAGCCCTTCCTCAGCTGTGGCACAACAGTAGCCTCCGATACTATAAAGACAGTACAGTACACCTTTGGGACACCTGGGCGTCTCAGTTTAGCGTCCGACTTCGGCTCAGGTCAAGATCTTGCCAGACCATGAGGTCGAGCCCCACATCAGCTGTGCTGACAGCTCAGAGCCTTGAGCTTATTTCGGAGTCTATCTGCCCTCCTCCCCCACTCTGCCCCTCCCTCACTCATGCTCTGTCTTGCTCTGTCTCTCAAAAATAAATAAATGTTAAAAGAAATTTAAAGACAGTACACCTTTGAATTAGAGTGGAGACTAGACTTTACTAACAGCTATCACGTGCTGCGTCACTGCCTTGTGCCAAGTCTATGTGAGGCTTCTCTTGTTTTAAGCATGTCAAGCAGGACCTGTCTACACTTGAGTTCTCCAGCCACAGACCCAGCATTGGAGGAGGCTGTGCTCTTAGCTGACTGGATGGAGCTGAACTTGACCAAGGACAGGCCAGGGCTTCTGTAGACCTGGAAAACTTTACTGGACCGACTCTGGCTGCACATTTGGACTATCTGAGAAATTTTTTAAAAATCCTGATACCCAGCCCCTGCTGCAGACAGTGGAATCAGAATCTCTTTGGTGTCTAACTAGGCAAGAGCTGGATAACCTGATTTGTGTTCTCAGAAATTTGTACTGGGATGTGCGGAGCAGATCAGGCCCTTGGCAGCACTTGCTGACCGTGAGAGATGCATTGAGAAAAATCACGAAGTGGGTCTGGAGTCAGCCCTGCAGACTGCAGACTCAGGAAGGAGAAGAAATATGAATTAGAAGAATTTATGTGGTGGAGAAAGTACCAAGGAGGGGGTGAGGATACCAGCTGGTCACGGAAGAGAGAGTGGCTGGGCACCCAAGGATGCAGACATGTGAAGTAAGTGACGTTACTCTCTACAATGAAGAGTCAAACATTTCTGCCCTGAGGTCCCAGAGCAGCCTGGAATCCCTGCATCACCCTTTCCTCAATCTCAATTCTGTCAGACTTGACCCTGTGATTGTTCTTACTTGTGGAGTTCAGACGGCATCTGTGTCCCATGTTGCTGATCAGATTGGAGGCTTATCTTATAACTAACAGGAAGATGGACCAAACAGCTTCCATCCACAATGAGGGCTTAGTAGTTCGTGAAAGAAGTCCAGCAACAGAATGGATCTCAGAAGATGCCTAACCCAGCTGCCCAACCATGTGACCAGAGCCCTGTTTCTCATAGTTTTCTCTGTTCCAGCATCCTCAAGTGTTGATTTCATTCCAGTGTGGGGGTGTCTCGGGTCCCAAGGGCTGCCAGAATTCCCTAGAGCTACCTACTTCTTGTTAGCGTCCATCAGAAAAGAGATTAGCTGGGGCGCCTGGGTGGCTCAGTCGGTTGAGCGTCCAACTTCGACTCAGGTCATGATCTAACGTTTCGTGGGTTCGAGCCCCACATCGGGCTCTGTGCTGACAGCTCAGAGCCTGGAGCCTGCTTGGGATTCTGTGTCTCCCTCTCTCTCTCTGCCCCTCCCCCACTCATGCTCTGTTTGTCTCAAAAATAAATAAAAACATTTAAAAAGAGAGAGAGAGATTAGCTGGGATCTAGCACCCGCAGCACATGTCCTCATTTGCAGTCTAATTAGATCAGTTTAGGTAAATTCTGAGTCACTCACAGTTGACCAATAAAATGGAATGTGCTGGGTGGTTTTGTCTCAGCCACGTGGACCCCATATGGGGACGTAGGCCCGGCAGTGCACTACTCAGCTCCCTCTGCAAGGTGCGAGAGGATGCACTGTTCACACGGAGGCCACCATCTCCCCAGGCTGCTCCTAGCCGTGGACAGGGACAGCCCAGAGCTAGCGCTGGGCCACTCCCACCTAAGGTGGGACCCTTTGCACAGGCTCTTTGCTCTAGGCTCCCTGTTGTCCTTCCAGACTTTCTGAGGTTGCATGGCTAGGGCTGTGGGGTCTCCCTCCCTCCACAAATGCCAGTCCTCGCGGCCTGACCCCCCGCCCCCTTCTACTCCTTTCCTCTCCTCCTTCACTGAGTTTGCACCTGTAATCCTTTCTTGGCTTCCGATGCCCAGCCGACCCACCTGACACACCCTGACTATTCAAACGATCCTGAACGAGTCCCTGATTTTCACAAAAGAGCTCAGCTCCAACATACCTGGCCCCACAAGTGCCTGTGTGGCGGAGATGATTACCGTGAATCAAAAAGAGGAGACCGAGGCCCAGTAACCTGCCAGGCACCCCTGTAGCCAAGCGGCAGGCCTGGGTGCAAACCCCATTCTCCCCTTGGCAGTCCGGCGCTTGCCCATCATTAGGTGCTGCCCCTGTAGAGCCTGGTGAGGTGGCCTGAGCAGTTCAAGTTCATCTGGCTCCTCGGGGGCGGGGAGGGGGCGTCAGGGACGAGGGCTGTGGGTGGAGGAGCTGAAACCGTCACTGTCTTTCTTGCCGCGCCCCCGGCGGGACCCACTGCCACCTTGTCGTGCTCGGATACTTGACAGGTGACGCGTTCACAGGAGCCGCATCCTCTGCACATAAATCAGCCCGGCGCGGTGTTTAACAAGGAAGAGCAAAGGCACGCGCCGCTCGGGCGGGCCCGGAGAGCCGGGGTGCGGCGGCGGCAGGTGGGCCCCCCACGCGGAGGCGATCGCGGGGCCCCCGCGCCCTGGGGGGCGGGCGTGGGTGGGGGCGCCGGGCGTGTCGGCGCGCCTCCCATCAGTGAGGACGCCTGTTCTCGGTTAGGCGCGCCCACCCCCTCTAATCCGCCTCATTGTCCACTGACGTGTCTAATTATGTGTCTTACAAGCACAGAACTCCCCCCAGAGCAGCGGGGCCCTTCTGGCGGAGTGAGGAGCATGATTGCTCCATCTGTTCCTCGGGCGCCGGCCGGAGGCGGCGGCGGCGGGCGCGGGCCCACTGCGCGTGCGCGCCAGCGGGACGGGGGCGGGGCGGGGCGGGATGGCCGCCGAGCGCAGGTGCCTGGAGAAAGGGGATCCCAGCGGCAGGTGTGGATGCCAAGCTCGCCGCGGCTGAGTCTCCGTTTAATTACTGTCGACTGAGGGGGCTGTTTTATTTAAGAATTATAGGAGGCAGGTTCAGATGGAGTTCTGAGCCGAGCTGGAGAAGGTAGCGGACTGGAAGCTGCCGGGGAGGAGAGACACCTGCGACTTTAATTGAGACTGGCACACTCAGAATTTCCTGATCTGTAAAAAGAATCAAAAGAATCAACTGGAATATGGGAAGGCTCTAAGGGAGGAGTCAGCACGCGCCCGGCCTCCCCCTCCTCCCAAGCTGACTCAATTGTTTGGCCAGGCAGATCCCCAAATCACAAGCATATCATTCCCCTCCCAGTAACACTGTGTGTGCGGAGATCTGGCTCAAAGGGACCATGAAAGTGTCACCTGGAGAGGATGGCACAGAAAAGATGACCAAAAATGGGCCAAATATCAGCTTCCATGTGCCTGGCCCTTTACAGTTTGCAAAGTGCTTCTGCCTTGTCTCACTTTCAACCAGGACAGGCAGGGGTGGCCCCATTTTAAAGGGAGGAACCCAAGAGGCACTCAGGCTTCTGCGGAGTGAGCACACAGGGCAGTGAGACCCTAGGAGTCATGAAAGATCTCCGAAGAAAAGATAAACAGGAGTTGGTCAAGTGGAGGCAGGTTGGGGTGGGGAGAGTGTATTCCAGGTGGAAGGATGTGATGAGTGAGGGAACCAGATTGCTTGGGATGATTGGGACCGAGAGGAGTGTTAGCCCAGCTAGGAGAATGGGAGGTAGCTCATAGAAAGCCACATAAAGCTGCAGGCCCAGACTCAGCTGTGGATCATATAAAGAAAGGGAGGGGAAGAAACCCCAGAACCAAAGTCACCAAAAAGCAGTTGAGTATTTACTGCAGTCCTTTGTGAATTTCATCATAAAGCAAAGCAACTATTGTAAAATCTTCTGTTCTCTCTTGCATAACCTCATTCTCTTGCTGTCTGTCACTTTTTTTTTTTTTTTTTTTTTTTTTTACCGTAGTCACTGCCCTTTCTGCGAAAAAGTCCTTTCTCCCTCCAGACTTCCTCAGTCTCTCTTTCAGACTCTACCCTTCCTGGTTTCCTCTCTCCCTCCATCTGCCCTTCTTACTTTCAGTGGCTATGATTTGGATCCTACAGTACATGCCTTCCCTCTTACCACTTAGATGTCTTAGGGCAGGAATCAACAAACTAGCACTCTAAGGTCAAGTCCATCCTGCCACCTGTTTTTGTGCAGCTTGCAAACAGACTATATTTTTTATTTTTTAAATATAGTTTAAGCAATGGAAAAGAACTTGTACAGATTCGTTTCCTCCCCTGTTCTATAAATACCTACATAGTAGCTGTGAGCTGGCCTCTTGGCCTACAAAGGCTAAACTACTTTACAATTTGTCTTTTAACAGAACAAGTTTGCTGACCTCCCAGGTTAGGGGAAGCAGGATATGGATTCCTCTCCAGTAGCATCTTGGATGCCAGGTCTAGGGTTTCTGGGGTTTTCCAAGCCCTCCTGGAGGAGGTTTTGCAGGAAAGTGGGATGAGAGGGATGAGTCCCCTGCATGGCATTTGGGGACGGAGTTCACGGGAAGGGCTTCTTTTGAAGAAACTCGTTGGCAGTTGTCACAGGAGCCAGCCAGGGGAATACTTGTTTTTTCAGGTTGGGGAGGTGACTTACATGTATTCAATCATCCCTAGGACTAGGAATGGTAGAGTTCTGCTTCAAGGTTCTCTTTCCAAAAGCTGTGGCCCTTTTGTGATCCTGCAGTAAAGAGGGACACCAACCCAGGATACAATAACCTGAGAGATGTCATATTCCAGAGATCATAACCTGGCAGGTCAAGCCTGTCTCAGTGGATTATTTTTGACCAAGAGGTAAATAGCCTGCCAGAGATGCCTTTCCAGAACATGTAACACATATAACCGTATAACACATGCTTCTCCCACTTTTGGCTCTCTTTCCATATGCCATGAACACCGGTATTGCCTTTTATCTTGGGAGACCTTCTCTTGTTTTTTTTGTTTTTTTTTGAGCATTTTACAAAGCTTGTCATCCTAAGCATCTTCCCATAATCACTTGAATCACCTGGCTGGCATCCTCTCAGGGGAAGCCATTCTTGACCCTCTCTGTAATAATAATGCTGCTTATTCCCTGCCTATCTTAAGGGTTGATATTACCCTGTAATTATGACATGGGGTTGGACCCATGGCCCAGGTCTGGCCAATCAGAATTCCCTATACCTCTGGCCACAGTGAATGGTCCAGGGATGGGCAGGTAAATGGCCAGCTGGTGAAATTCCTCTTCAGAACTTTGACCAACACTATTAGAATTGATGTTTTTCTTCTCAACGGGTAAACTGGAAAGAAGCCGTGTTTGAGCTGTTGATGATTATCTTTGTAATCTTGTGGGTAAAATCTTCCTGGGAAATGAATATCCTACACAAGAAAGCAGAGATGGAGAGAAGGAAGGAGACAGAAAAGAGAAAAAGAGAGCCTGAGAGATCTGATACCATATTGACCTCATTGTTCAGCCATTCCTGAAGCTGGTTCACCCCTGGATCATTCCATTACCCAAGCCAGTAAATTGCTTTCTTCCTTTTTTTAAGTCAAGCTAACCTGGGTAGGATTCTGCTACTGGTATCCAAATCCATCCTGAGCAATGTAGGGTTTTACTAGGTTCCTTGGTGTGTTGGTTGCCTTCCCTTGGTGCCCACAGCCCTTTGTGTCATGTACTTTCAGCGCCCTCGTGCTCTGACTCTGCACTTAGAGCAAGCTGCCTTGGCCACCGGGATGTTGGAGCATGTGGTGCACACAGTTTGCAGCTCTCGGATCCCTTACACCATCATATGGACAAGCCCAGCCTAGCCTGTGGGATGATAGTAAAGCCCAGACGAGCTGTCCCAGCTGAGGCCCCACAGACTAGTCTGCTGGGCTTCTCTGGAAGCTGACAGTAGCCCCGAGAATGAGGCCTGCCAAAGAACCACCCGGCTGAGCCCAGCCTAGACTGCCAGCCCTAAGAACTGTGAGCTGAATAAATGGTAGAGGTTCGAAAGCCTTTCAGTTGTGATGTGGGCTGCCAGGCAGCAAAAGCTGATACACAGCAAAAGGTGGAAAAGGTATTTGAAAGGCACTAAAGGAGTGCAGCTTATCACCCGGTGGCCTTTTTCATGGCTAAGGAAAACAAGAGGCTGTGATATTAAACACAAGACTGGCTGTAGACCACCAGTCCTTAAGCAAGGAGCCCGCGGCACTTATTGAATTTGAGGCGAGCCCCATAGGCTGAGAAATCCGTGCCTGGCACTGTCACCCGTAGCCATTCTGGGCAGTGCTCACTGGGGTCATCATGGCCAGCACAGGACGAAGGTTCAGGTTGCACACGTAACAATTCAGAATTCCTCCTGATCATGTCCTATGGCTATGATAGGAAGAGTCAGAAGGCATTTGCTTGCTGAACACCTATGGTATTCATAACACAGCGACCATTTTTTCCTTCTGTGGTCCTCACTTAGTGTGCTCGTAGTAAGTCCCTCTGACTCAGTACACTTTTATTCTTTTGTTAAGGGTGATTTGCCACGTATAATTTTTCATTTTCTCCTTATATGAGATTGCTCATATCAAATGTTAAAATACCGCTACTACTCCTACTAAGGATGGCTTATTGAGTACTTATGAGCATCACGCTCAGGACAAAGGATCTACAAGCCTGGTCACCTCTCATCTTCACTGCAATCCGGGGAGATAGGTGCTGTCAGTCCCATTTTACAGATGACAAAACTGCGTCCCTTGTTTAAGTGCACAACGTTATTAAATGTTGCAGCTACAAGCAAATGGAGACTGATAATATGGTCTAGAGAAATGGGGAGGCTTCCTGATAGATGCATGTCACCTCCTTTGAAGACAGATCAGGATTTCTCAGCTACTAGCTCTGTGACCTTGGGCACCTTACTAAACTTACCTGGCCCTCCGTTTCTTCTTCTCTAGAATGTGAGTCATAATCTCATCTTTCCAGGTGGTTGGGGGAAAGAATTAAATGAGAAACGTAATGCTCCTAGCCCAGCATTAGACCCACTCCCTTTTCTTTCTTGCAGCAGAGGAGACTAGATCATACTGCTTTATGGTGACTTTGTCCAAAGGAATGTAAACCCCATGAGAATGTGGGTTTTTTGTTCTTTTGTTTACACTGAATCCCCTGTGCAACCACAGGGCCCAGCGTATCATGCACACCTAATGCTTCTTGAATTGAGTTCTGTTATTTCTGTGAGTCTGTGATTCTGTGAGATGTGACCAGCAGTGACTTCCTAAGGGCTGGTTGGGACCGGGAGGTAGAGGAGATCCAGGAGCAAAGCTCTGCAAGGAGGTGGGGGCAGAGCCGCTCTGCTCTCGTTCAACAGCGGCCCGCCGTGGTGATGAGGGCTGCTCGCCGCCCATCCTGCCATGGCAGCTTGTTTGCTGCCAAAGGTGCTGGAGAGGGTCCTGAGAGCAATCCGTGGAGGCAGCTTCCCCTCCCCCCCAGCCCCTTCTCCGCTTGTCCTGGCCTCTGCCCGGGAGCCCCCACCCACCTGCACAGTAGCCAGGCTTGGCAAGAATGCTTCTTAGATGCCAAGTATCAGCAGGGCTCTCAGAGTGTGTGAGTGATTCATCGGCACACCCAGCACCCGTCTGTCTCCAGTCGTGCTGCTGGCACCTCCCTGGGCCCAGCAGCTGCCGGGGGCACCTCCAACCCAGGCCCGCCTGGGGGCTCCTCGTAATGAATTTTCGGCTGCCCTGAGGCTTTTGCCTTAATTGGAAAGATGATGGGGTAAGCAAGAGGCTCTAAAGTGTGCATTTGAAATCAATTTGCTCCTTGAAGTGGCATGAAAACCACAGTCTCAGGGATGCCCGCTGTGAGGGGATTTCCCTGGGGCCACTTGGCTCAGTCTCTGCTAATGGCCTGTGTTTAATGGCCCCTCATCTTTTGCACTGAAGAGGTTGGCAGAAACTGTGATGGGGTGGAAGTGACATTGTGGGGCATGGGGGCCTTTCAGTGGTGGCTGCACGCCGTGGGTACAGCCTCTGAGAATCAAGGCTGGAAGATGGGGTGGCCGCCAGAGCTTGCACATGCATGCAAGGGGGAGGCGACTTCAGGGGCTCAGCAGAAAGGTTGCAGAGATTTTTAAAAAGAGGTTAAGTTGCCTGTGAACCCGGCCAATTTCCTAAAATCTCTGGAGGAAATAGCGTATCTGTAGGACAAGAGGCGGGAGGGAGGAAGGCATATCGGTTGGTGGTCATGAAGCCTCTTAATTCTAAGGAAGAAGATGGCTTTTCACCTCCATTGAAGTAATAATATTAATAATTATTTGTGTACATCTTTAGTGACCAGTGGCTGACTTTCAAATCTGCATATCCAGGGTTAAAAAAAAAATAGGGTCCTCCTTTGAGGGTGTATACCATAGTAAAGAGTTACCCAAGAACTAATAATAGTTGTAAATATTGCCACATAGCAAACCATTTTAAGATGTTCATCAGCCCTAGTTACTCTTAGTTTTAGAACCTGATCCTACAGGATATATTATATCAAACATTATAATGAACCATTATCATATGTGTATATAACTTATATATATTATATAATATATACTAAACATATACTACGTATTGTATATTAAAAATCAGAATGCATCTGTATCAATATGGGGATTTATTCACTTATTTATTTAAAGGAGTGCAGTGACCTGCAACATTTCTTGATTTTTTTTTTAATGTTTTATTTATTTCTGAGAGAGAGAGACAGCATGAGCAGGGGAAGGTCAGAGAGAAGGGGAGACACAGAATCTGAAACAGGCTCCAGGCTCTGAGCTAGCTGTTAGCTCAGAGCCCAACACGGGGCTCGGATCCATGAACCGTGAGATCATGACCTGAGCCTAAGTTGGACACTTAATCGACTTAGCCACCCAGGTGCCCCAATGATTTGTTTTTTTGTTTTTGTTTTTGTTTCTGTTTTACTTATTTCTAGGAGAGAGAGAGAGAGAGAGAGACAGTGTGAGCAGGGGAGGGTCAGAGAGAGAGGGAGACACAGACTCCGAAATAGGCTCCAGGCTCTGAGCTGGCAGTCAGCACAGAGCCTGACGCGGGGCTCGAACCCACGAACTGCGAGATCATGACCTAAGCGAAAGTCGGACGCTTAACCGACTAAGCCACCCAGGCGCCCCCCCCAATGATTTGTTTTTAATGTTTATTATGTTTTTTTCTTGAGAGAGAGAAAGAGCACAAGCAGAGGGGAGGCAGAGAGATAGGGAGACACAGAATCTGAAGCTGGCTCCAGGCTCTGAGCTGTCAGCACAGAGACTGATGCAGAGCTTGAACTCAGGAACTGTGAGATCATGACCTGAGCCAAAGTCAGACACTTAACCCACTGAGCCACCCAGGGACCCCCTATATTTTTTAAGAATAATTTTTAGAGTTTGCTTTTGAACTTATTCGGCCCTGAGCAGTAGCTCATTTAACTTACTCTTGACTCTGTTTTGTAAGCAGTCATCATGCATACTGAGTAGAAGTTCACGCAAAACACAGTAACCAAATCACGATTTTTTTTTCAGATGTAATAAAATCTTTATGAAAACAAAACTTGACAGTGAACACAGTGGACCTAATGTTTGTAGACATTTAATTAAACATTTATTCTTTTTAATTTTGCATCGTTCTCTTTGACTATTTCAGGCCGACACCTTTTATTCTTTCCTGGTCTCTACCATATCTGTGAGACCCGGACTATGTTGTCATGTATAGTATGTTGTGCGTGTGTGTGTGTGCATGCACGTGTGTGTGTGTATCCTAGTGGACATAGCATCCTGCCTGGGTGGCTGTGGGTGGATGGGGAGCTGGAGGAGGTGCGCTGAAGGTCTCCAGGCTTCCGGGAGTCTTATTTCTCATAGGGTCTTATTGGCGGTTTCTCTTGATCGTGGTACTAAGTCTGGCAGGCTGTGCGCTCAGGTAAGGAGGTCTGCTGCTCTTGTTTGCATCAGCACCTCCAGGTGAGGAACACCCGCAGCGATGCCAAACCCACGAGGCCCTGCTAAAAAATCCAGGGACAACTGTGGATGTTATCCTCAGGGCACAGGAGTCAAGAAATAAAGAGGGAAGGCTCGATCCTCTCCCCTGGCGCGGGCTCTCTCAGCAGCCCTGGTTCATGCATCACCTCGCTCAGCCAAGGTCTAAGTAGTTGTTTTCATGGCCAACCTGAAGTGGAGGAGGTCAAGGACAGAGGGCACAGTGAGATTTGTCAGCACCACCTCATCATTAAATTATTGACCTCTTGGCCATCAATAGCACTGATTCTTCAACACTAGTGGGGGGCTGGCCTGGTTCTGAATGTCAGGGGGCCCCAGAGACTCATGCCCATGGGTCCCCGCCAGGCCCTGACCGCTTCAGAAGTCCAGCAGGAGGAATGAGGAGGGCTGAGTGTGAAAGGACATCTTCTGCTGGCCAGACACTGCACCTGTGTTTGGTCACTTGCTTCCTAACCTTATGTCCCAAGCAATCATGACCGCTCTTTCAGGCGCAGAAATGGAAACGACGGAGAGTTGAAATGATTGCCCCAAAGTGGCAAAGGCAGGATTTGAACTCAGAGCACTCACACTCCAGCCCTGTTCTGTTTCTCCCCAACCCTGTTTGCTCCCTGAATTCCTGGGAATGTTCGGACTGTCAAGAGTATGTGGTGGAATTTCTGATATGCCTCAAAAATAAATCAGTTGTCCACTGCAGGTAAATTGTTCCTTCCTGAAGCCAAGAGGAGAGAAGTGGTGATTTTGCTGATGGCTGCCGAGGGGCCCCTTTGCAGGGCAGAGCTACACAGTAGGGCGGTCAGGTGGGGCTGAAACCCAGCCCCCATGTCACCTGCCTGTCAGTACCCTGGTGTGCACTTCCTCAGACCAGAGAAGGGTTTCTTGCCAAGCCCTGCACCCCTGAGCCCACATCCACCAGGTGGGTGCCCCTTACTAAGTTTTGCAAAGGCTCTGCTTTGGTTCGGGTCTTCCTGGAAGCAGACCTGGAGAGAGATACTGGCGTGTGAGCCTTCTGGGAGGTGGTCCCAGGATGCACCGGTAGGGAGCAGGGGGGGACGGGGAAGGCGTGGAACCATCCCGGTGTGCATCAAGATGGTTATCTTTGCAGATGCAGTTGGGGTCATCGCCTGAGTCATCCTGGTGCCCCGTCAGCCATCATTAGGGCCGCTCCTCTGCCAGTCCTGCAGGCTGCTGTGTGTTCCAGGGGGCACAGGGCCCTCCTTGAGGGTCACGGTGGTTTCTGATGTGCTGCTCTGACTGTGGGCATGTGCACAGGGCATCCGGGCAGGGCGGGGAGAGCGCCCTCTCTAGGCACCCTCTAGGCGAGCCTGACTTCGGCTCCGCCGGATGTATTCAGCGGAGCTGCTGTCCGTGTCCCAGTCCCCATCCATCCCCTGATACATCCACCTGTTGACGTTGTCCTCCCACAGTCTAAACAGGGATCACTTCCGGGATAAAACCACAACAGAGAGAGGCTTGCCAGGGGGCTGAGGCTCGGCTGGGGGTCCGGGGCCCATTTCGAAGCCCTGTCTGTCACACAGCTGTACTTTCCTGTCCACGGTTCCTTTACCGAGGGTGGCCAATGGGTCTTATGGGAGGTTCGAGCCGCGCTGGGCATGGGCCCCAGCAAATCTGGCTTCCACCTCTGCTGCCTCCCCAGAACTCAGAATCATGTCCCTGTCAGCGCTGTCCCCAGGCCACCCGGTTCTGTGGTTCCCGGGGATCCGGCGCGACCTCCGAAAGAACAGAAGGAGGATGGAGTCTGGCAGAAGTGTAAAGAGCTGATTCAAATCAGAGACCCCCAAACGCAGAATAGTGACGATGTTACTTTCTGTTTCGTCCAGCCCTGTTGCTGTTGTTCACTGGAGGTTTTTGATGTCACTCTCCCGGTGCCACTTGCCATGTTTGTCGGGAACAGAAACTGCTCCTGAGGAGGGGAGGGCTCAGCCCTGTTGCTTCCTCTGGCTCCGCCGATCTAATGAGGTGTAAATCCCGCAGATGCCGCTCAGGGCGGCCGACATGGTAATTTATATCAATTGGTGTGATTAGAGGAAGCCCTCAATCATCCCGTGGTGCCTCGTCGCAATCTGTCATAGTCCCAATCACATGAGCATCACTGTGGGTTTGTGCCGGGAAGAATACACTGCTTTCCTGGGTTCTGCAGAAGAGCCCAAATATAAGATTGAGAGATGGGCCCAAGGAGGTAAGTACATCCCTCCCCCTGGCTGGGCTAGGGGAGGCAGCCTAGCCAGAGGTCCCTTATGTCCCTGTGACCTGTTAGCCTGTTCTCACATGAACTTCCTGGAACATCAGTGGTTCAGCCAGAACTGGGCACGAGAACCCCAAGCGCGGAGGCTCTGGGTCCTGAGCAGAGAGAGCCCTATGCCTAGGACCCAAGGGTGTTGCCACACTCTTTACTCTCTGCCTTAGTCTCTCTGGTTCAGGCCCTTCCCCGGGTGTCCAGTGACGAGTCAAGCAGATGCACCCCTACTCTCAGGAGATTTATATTCCAGTCAGGCAGTCAGACTTTCAACACCTAGGCCTATGGAAGGTTGACCTAGTCCAGGGGGTTAGGAAAATTCCTTTGAGGAAATGATTTACCTGAGACCTTAAGTACAGTAGAAGTGGGGAAGGGAGAAGTCTGTGATTCCACCAAAGGAAGCAGCTTTGTGGCCCAGAAGTGAGAAGGAACTTGCCTCAGGTGGGCAGCAGTACGAGACAGTGCTGGGAGCGGACCAGGAAGCTCATTTTGTCCGCCATGTTGAAAACTTAGAACTGTTAAGAAAAATTGTCCAAAACTTAGAAATATGGCAAAAAGAAAGACACTTTCAGTGTCAGCTTAGAGCATTATCTACCAGGCCTACTCAAGAATGACTTGATTCTCTCTGGGGTACTACCTTGATTTGATTTTGCTATGAACTGACTGGGGCTGATCTCCGGGAGGTTACATGTATGCTTGTAGATAGCTGTCCCCTGCAGAGAAGCCAGTGCTTTCTGTCTGGTAGAGAAGGGCACCCCAGCAATGATGGATCACCTTGAAGGACTTTAGCCACTTTTGCCTCCAACTTGAAATATGAGCAAGAAAATTAAAGCTCACTTTTGTATACTTTTTCTGAGGGACTGTATCAAATGCTGCTTGAGCCTGCTCTACAGCATCACTAGTTCTCTCATTAAAGAGTTAAATAAATGTTTGACACATATTTATTCTTCATCAGTGTAAGAGTTGGGTTTTCAGAAATCACTGTCTTGGACGCACCCCTACATTAACTGTAGCATTATTTACGATAGCCAAGACGTGAAACCTAAGTGCCCAGTTACCAATGAATGGTTAAAGAGAATCTGGTGTATATATGTATATGCACAATTGTATACATACATTGTGTGTATATACATATACACATGGTATGTACATATATTACACAAACACACATATTACACACACACACACACACACACACACACAGGAATATTATGCAGCCATATAAAAGAAGAAAATTCTCCCATCTGTGACAACATGGAAGGACCTTGAGGGCACTATGCTAAGTGAAATAATGAAAGAGAAAGACAAATACTATATGATCTCACTTATATGTAGAATCTAAAAGAACTAAGCTTGCAGGAACAGTGGACAGACTGACGGCTGCCAGGGCGGGAGGTGGGAGGTGGTGAAATAGGTGAAGGTGGCTAGAAGGTACAAACTTACAGTTACAAGACGTGTAAGTTGTGGATGATGTTACTTAAACTTACTGTGGTGATAGTTTTGTAATACATGTGAATATCATTATGTTGTACACCTGAAACTAACACAATGTTGGTGGTTCAGTGGGTCAAGTGGCTGACTCTTGATTTCGGCTCAGATCATGATCTAAGGGTTTGTGAGTTTGAGCCCTGCATTGGACCCTGCACCCACAGCTCGCAACCTGCCTGGGATTCTCTCTCTCTCCCTCCCTCCCTCTCTTTCAAAATAAATAAACTTTAAAAAATGAATACAGTGTTATATGTCAGTTATTTATCAATAAAACTGGGGGAAAATAAGAGTTGGGTTTTTCTCATCAGAACATTCTTTGACAGAACTTTCTCCTCAGAGTGAAGAGAAACTGTGTTGGATTTTAAGCAAGCGGCTGCCATGATCAAAGTTGCCTGGGGACGTAGCATTAACATTCCTCTGAGAAAATGAAGAGACCCGACTCCTACTTTTTGTCAAAAGGTGGAGAAAGTTTGACAACTGAAACTGGCTGTCCCTTTGGGGACAAATGACTGGTTTGGTTGAGGACCAATATGCTATTCTCACCATCAAGTGTAGGTTTATTGTAGGGTCTTTGAGCAAACAGAGGAGACCCTAATCACTGCGGTGTCCATTTTGTTAAGCTTTAAAGCTGTGCTAATAATTTATTGTAATGGGATCCGAGCTAATGAACTCCACTTACAGCTGAAATGTTTTAGAAAGCTTTCTCTTCTCCTGGGTCTCCCCAGGAGGCCGAGCTGCGGCAAAAGTGGAACCCCTCCGCCACCGGGCAGATCACTCATCAGCTGCATCAAGTGTCAGAAGACTGGGCCATCTCTTTAAAGTGCTTTAAAAAAAAAAAAAAAAAAAGGAGGGGAAAATACCAGCATTCATTTCCGTAAATTATTGAAGATGAATTTAAAATCATCCAGTAGGAAAGGTGTTGAAATTACCTATGCTCATTGGCGGGTCGGGGAAGCAGCGTTGGGGCAGTAATTGTTGCTGTGGAGTTTGGGTGGTCAGATGAGGGGGGCGTGCAAGGCAGGGCAGCTGTGCCATCTGGTGGGGTGGGGTGGGGGGTCTCAGCAAGAAAGGCCCCCGGGATTATGCCCGCACCTCCCTACCTATGTCATCTCCTTTATTATCCTTCTTGCCCTCGTAGGGGGCCATTATCTCTCTGAGAGGTTGAATGACTTCCCAGAGGTCATGTAGCTCATAGGTGGCCCAGGTGACCTTTGAATCGGGTGTTTCCGGTTTAGTGTGCCAACGTGCCTGCCATGTTGTAACCATTCTTCATAACCATTCTTCACGCGTCACCTTCTCAGTGTTTATGCTCCAACATAATGGAACTGATACAGTAGAAAGATCCCTATCCCCCAACCCTACCCTGTAGAATTAATATTCGTCGGTTGTAGGCAATTGACAAATAATTAAATCGGGAAATTATGATTTCTCCTTCCCTGCCTCCCTGCTTGTATTTTTTCCTTTTCCCTGGAAAGTATGTGTCCTTCAACTGTTTGCTCAAACATCATCCACTCAGTAAAACCTCCTTTGGCTGCTCTACTTAAAATTGCAAACTGCATGAGTCTGGACCCAACAGTCTTTTCTGTCACCCTATTCTAGTTCCCCCGCCCCCAGCATTTATTATCTTCTAATATAATATGTAATTTGTTTATTATCTTTATTATTTGTTGTTTGTCTTCTTTTAATAGAATCAAGAAGGCAAGACTCTGTTTTGTTTACTGGCATATCTCAAGTACTTAAAACAATACCTAGAATGTATTAGGTCCATATTAAATATTTATTGAATGGATGAATGAAGGGATACCTATTATGTGGCCATTTATAGTTTAATGAAACACAAAAATCAACAAAGAAGGCAAGCCAATACTCTTGTGCATACCCATGTTCTAAGTGCTTGCATATATTTTGTTTCATTCTTATAATGTAGCAACTGTCATGATCGCCATTATACAGATGAGGAAACTGAGGCCCAGAAAAGTAGACTAACTTGCCCAAGGTTCCACAGCTAGTACTTTTAAAATCAATTTGTTGGGGTGCCTGGGTGGCTTAGTCGGTTAAGCGTCCGACTTTCGCTTAGGTCATGATCTCAAGGTTCGTGGGTTCGAGCCCCGCGTCGGGCTGTGTGCTGACTGCCAGCTCAGAGCCTGGAGCCTGTTTCAGTCTGTGACTCCCTCTCTCTCTGACCCTCCCCTGCTCACGCTGTCTCTCTCTCTCTCCTAGAAATAAATAAAACATAAAAAAAAATCAATTTGTTGAGAGATACATTTCATATAATAAAATGCACCCATGTTCAATATATAGTTGGCAAGTGGATACACCCATATATCCATTACCCAAGCAAGATATGGAACCTTTCCATCCCCCCTAATACTTCTCTTGTGCTACTCTGTAGTCTGTTCTCTCCAGCCCCTGGGCATCCCTAATGTTCTCTATCCTTATGCTTTTTCTTTTTCTAGAATGTGGTATAAAATGGAATCATACGGCAGGTCCTCATTTATGCTTAGCTGTTTTGCTCAGCATAATTATTGGAGACCACTCCATGTTGCTGTGTGTATCAATGGTGTATTCCTTTGTTTTTAGTGCTGAGGAACTTTCTATTAAATGATTATACCACAATGTCTTTATCCGTTTGTTTGTCGATGGACACTTGGGTCATTTTGACTATTAGAAATAAAGCTGCTGTGAACATTCAGGTACAAGTTTCACATGGACTTACATTTTCATTTCTCTTGGGTAAATACCTCGAAGTGAAATTGCTGCATTGTATGGTTGCCATCTTTATGAGAAATGGCCATGTGGTTTCCAAAGTATTCGGACCACTTTGCATTCCCACCAGCACTACATGAGATTTTTTGTTCCCCATCCTCACCAACATTTAGTATGGCTGGTGTTTTTAACTTGAAATTAAACTCAATAACTTCAGGCATTGAAGTGGGTGTCTAGCATGGTCTCACTATGGCTTAATTTTTCATTTTCCATATGACTAATGATAGTGAACATTTTTCATGTGCCTCTTGGCCAGTAGTGCATCTTCTTTGGTAAAGTGTTTGTTCAAATATTTTGTTCATATTTTTAAAATTTTATTTATTTATTTAAAATTTTGTTTAATGTTTTATTTATTTCTGAGAGAGAGAGAGAGAGAGACAGCATGAACAGGGGAGGGGCAGAGAGAAAAGGAGACACAGAATCTGAAACAGGCTCCAGGCTCTGAGCTGTCAGCACAGAGCCCAACGTGGGGCTCGAACCCACAAACCGTGAGATCATGACCTGAACCGAAGTCGGATGCTCAACCGACTGAGCCACCCAGGCACCCCTAAATTTTATTTTAGAGAGAGAGAAAGTGTGAATGGGAGAGAAGGGAAGAGGGGGAGAGAGAGAATTCTAAGCAGTCTCTACCTGAGCGTGGAGCCTTACATGGGGGTCCATCTCACGACCCTAGGATCATGACCTGAGCTGAAATCAAGGGTCAGATGTTCAACCAACTGAGCCACCCAGGCTTCCCAAATTTCCTAAATGGTGTCAGACCTGTTTTTGAACCAAAGTCTGCCATGCCCTTCTTTCCTTTCCATTTTCTCAAGTAAGGTTCATCTCAAAGAATAAGATGGACAAGTTTGACTAATAAGTTTGCCACACCCTTGAGGGGTTAAAAAAAATCATAAAGAAAAACCAGAATAGAGGAAAAACAAAGTCTTGGCCTATGTTTGTTCGGAGGGTTCAGAAACAAATTACCCTAATGGGAGTCTGAGGGAGGTGGAGAGAAAGTTAATCACTAACCGAGGCTTCACCGTTATTTTAATTAAGCATAATAAGAATAATGAAATTATGCACCTCTTAGGATTTATGGCTTAGCTATTTGTACGGCACCAAGAGGATTTCAGGAACAAATAGAAATGACGGGGTCCCAGGGACTTCTCCTGTCTTGCTAGATTGTCCTTCCACAACTGCACAGGGTGCTGGGATGAGGTGGGAGCTGCAGCCCAGAGTGGGGGCTCAGGAGCCCTGGGTGTGTGACTTGGGGCAGACATCCCACTTCCCAGGCCCCAGGCTCCTCAAATAGGGAGGATTTAATACAGCAGTTTGCTACTGAATGTTTAATAATAAATGTCTGGGGCACCTGGTTGGCTCAGTCGGTTAAGCATCAGACTTCGGCTCAAGTCATGATCTCACAGTTCATGGGTTTGAGCCCCATGTCGGGTTTTGTGCTGACAGCTCGGAGCCTGGAACCTTCTTCAGATCCTGTGTCTCCATCTCTCTCTCTGCCCCTCCCCCACTCGCGCTCTGTCTCTCAAAAATGAATAAATGTTAAAAAAAAAATTAAGTGCCTAATAAATGCCTCTCCCCCCCAAAGGTACATAGATTTCTACATATGTGCTTGCACATCCCATGTATGTGTGTTCTTGCATATATTACATATTCAGTATACACTTAACTAACATTAGTAATGTATACTATGAAATTTTGCATAAATAAACATACTATGCAATTATAATATATAAATATACTACACAATTTAGGATAAAATTAAACAACCAACAATGTAGATCCACATAGGCAAATGATTTTCACAAAATGCTTTTGTTGATTTTTGTCCACCTCCTCTATCCGCATCAGCCAACAATTTCCGCTGACAAATGGATGTGGCTCCCACAGGCAGACTGGTTGATAATTTTGCTTATGTTAGAGTAAGATGGAAATGAAACAGTGAAGATGTGTTTTCATCAGTGGCGTGAGTGACTTCTTTGCTGAACTGGATGACAGTAGTTGAATACTGCAAGAATATTTCCTTGATTTTTGTGCTATTCACAATGACACAACCTACGTACACGATGCACCTAATTACTGACGTTTTCTCAATCACTTTCTTAAATCTAGACAATCAACAAAACAATATATGAAGCTCTGAGTTGAAGTGTTTGCCAGTGTCTGCGGTGCAAATACCTTGACCTATTTTACGCTACCAAGGCGATGTCACCGAATGGGGATGTGGGAAGAGATGTGCGGTAGTACAATGTAGCAAAATGCTTAGGAAGGGGTGGTTTTGAGGATTTATTGTCTTTATGTTTAATATATTTAATAGAAGTTTATGTAATTTACCTTTTTTTACAAGTAGTTTATTGTCAAATTGGTTTCCATATAACACCCAGTGCTCATCCCCACCAGTGCCCTCCTCCATGCCCATCTCTCCCCTGCCCCCCACACCCATCAGTCCTCAGTTTGTTTCTCAGCATTCAAGAGTCTCTCATGATTTGCCTCTCTCCCTTTCCCCCACCATTTCCCCCCTTTTTCTCCCCCATTGTCCTCAGTTAAGTTCCTCCTAATCCTCCTATACGTGCAAACATATGTTATTTGTCCTTCTCTGCCTGACTTATTTCGCTCAGCATAACACCCTCAAGGTCCATCCATGTTGCTACACATGGCCAGATTTCATTGTTTCTCATTGCCATGTAGTATTCCATCGTATAGATAAACCACATCTTCTTGATCCATTCATCCATTGATGGACACTTAGGCTCTTTCCATGTTTTAGCTATTGTGGAGAGTGCTGCTATGAACATTGGGGTACGTGTGCTCCTATGCATCAGCATTTCTGTATCCCTGGGGTAAATTCCTAGCAATCCTATTGCTGGTTCATAGGGGATGTAATTTACCTTTTAATAATGACTGTGCTTGTTGAGAATTTTTCAATCTGCTCTCGGGTGTCTGTGACCCAATGGCAGCACAGCCCTGGTTTGACGAGACCCACTGTCTGATGGGGTTGCCACGAAGGGCCCATGTTGCAGCCCTTGCCTCTCCAGAGTCACTGTGTCTCCCAGCCGGGGCCAGGCCTGCTTCTACTCTGCGAGGAGCAGGTGTGTCGTAAGGCTACTTGGGCTTCCATAAGAAAATACCACAGACAGGGCAATTAAACGATAGAAATTTATTTTTCAGTTCTGGAGGCTGGAAGTCCAAGATCAAGGTGCTGACAGCACCAGTTTCTGGTGAGGCCTCTCCTTCCGACTTGTGGACGGCTCCCTTCTCACTCTGTCCTCACATGGCCTTCTCTCTGTGCACCACGCTCCTGTGTCTCTCCCTCTTCTAATAACGACACCGGTCCTATTAGATCAGGAACCCCCACCTCCAACCCTAACCTCATTTAACCTTGATTATTTCTTCAAAGGCCTTATCTCCAAACCTAGTGTCCTTGAAAGTTAGGGCCTCAACATAGGAAGTTGTGGAGCACCCAATTCAGTCCATAACAAGTGGTTTGTGTTCTGTTAAGAGAGGGATAGAAGCCGAGAAGTAATGAGCCAGTACTTGATGCCAGAGGTAGGTCTGCGGGGGTCCTTTCTTGAGTGTGCAAGGCATGGTCGGGGCCTGGGGCTGGCCAGGTAGGGAGGAAGGGGAGAAGGGAGAAAGTGTAAAGACTGTGGCAGGGCTGAGACATGGCAATGCCCTCGGCTCTCACACTTTGCCCTGGGGCCCTTGCCCTTGGGGCACTGTCATCCTGAAGGAGGAGTGGAGCACAGTGGTCAGGGCCATGGACACAGAGCCAGGCTTCCTGGGCTTCAAGTTCCAGAAGCATCATTTACCAGCTGGGTAACCTTGGGCAAGTTACTGACCCTCCCTCCATCAGTGTTCCCATCTGAAGAGTGCAAATAATGCTAGTACCTTCCTCCAAGATTGCTGTGAAGACTAAGTAAAAAAAAAGTATATGTATATTTACAATCAGAATATAGAATATATAAGTGAACATAGCACTGTATATGATATACAGTGTTAGCTGCTGCAGCCGCAATTAGTCTGTTTCCCTCTCTCCAGTGTGTGCCTTTGAGAGGATGGATCCCTTGTCTCCTCTGTCTTTGAACCCTCTGCCCCCAGCACCATATCTGGCACTTAATAGATGTCCAATACCTGTGCTGAATTACAAATAAATACCAAAGGGTATTGGAGTGATTAAACAGTCAGGAAACAAGAGCATTCATTCACACATGGAATCATCTAATTGTTTCAACCTTCATTCATTTAACCAATAATTTTTAACAGCTTTATTGACATAGAATTCACACAGCATACATTTTTCCTATTTAAAGGTACAAGTCAGTGGTTTTTGGCATATTCAGAGTTGTGAAGCCATTACCGCCATCGATTTGAGTACCTTTCATCCCTTTGGAAAGAAACCCGAAGCCTCTGAGCAGACATTCTCCATCCCCCCCCCCCCCCCCCCCCCCCCCCCCCCCCCCCCCCCCCCCCCCCCCCCCCCCCCCCCCCCCCCCCCCCCCCCCCCCCCCGTCTCCCAGCCGGAGGCAGTCACCCATCTACTTGTCTCTCTCCATTTGCCAATTCTCGACATATAAGTAGCATCATGTCATGTCTGGCTTTCATGTTGTAGCAGGTATTGGTACAAATGATTTTCAAACATTTAAACATCTTCTGAAACTGTGAGATAAACCAGAGAACCTGCCATAAAAGTCGTATAGTCTAGAAAACATATGTTCACGTAAAGAACTGCACACAATCACTCTTAGCATCTGGTTCACAGTAAAAAAAACTAGAAAGAGTCCCATCAGTTATGAATGGTTAAAAAAAAAAAACAGCAGTCTATCCAAGCACTAGAATACTATGCAGCAACATAAAGGAACAAAATATTAATATTAATACACAACAACAACATGAATGTGTTTCAAAATTGCTATGCTCAGTGCAAGAAGTCCAACACAAAAGACAGAAGTTCCTCTGTTATTCCATTTAGATGAAATCCTAAAAAAGGCAAAACTGTAGTGACTTAAAGCAGATTAGTGGTTGCCTGGCACTGGGGGTCGTGGGAGAAGCCTAGAAGGTGCTTCTGCAGTGAAAGCGCCCTCTACATCCTCACTGTGGTGGTGGCTACACCGACGCATAGAATTACTGAAATTCATCACATGCTGTATTTAAAATAGGTGAATTTTGGGGCGCCTGGGTGGCTCAGTTGATTGAGTGTCCGACTCTTGATTTCAGCCTGGTCATGAACCCAGGGTCGTGGGATTGAGCTCCACATCAGGCTCTGCACTGAGCATGGAGTCTGCTTAAGATCCCCTTTCTCCTCTCTCTCCCTGCCCCTCCCCCACTCATGTGGACAGTCTCTCTCTCTCAAATTAATTAATTAATTAAATAAAAATAGGTGAATTTCATTGTACATAAAAAAATATATAATCTATAAGCTGCGATTTATTAACTGGCACTTAGTAAGAGCCAAATGCTGTAAGAAACTTCACAGTATTATCTTTTATTTATTTATTTTCTTTCTTCATTTATTGTCAAGTTGGTTTCCATATAACACCCAGTGCTCATCCCCACAAGTGCTCTCCTCCATGCCCATCACCCCCCTTCCCTTCTCCCCCACCCCCATCAACCCTCAGTTTGTTCTCAGTATTTAGGAGTCTCTCATGGTTTGCCTCTCTCCCTCTCCCCAACTATTTTTTCCCCTTCTCCTCCTCCCCCATGGTCCTCTGCTAAGTTTCTCCTGTTCCACTTATAAGTGAAAACATATGGTATCTGTCTTTCTCTGCCTGACTTATTTTGCTCAGCATAACAACTTCGAGCTCCATCCGCATTGCTACACATGGCCCGATTTCATTCTTTCTCATTGCCATGTAGTATTCCATGGAATACTACATACACATAAATAAATAAATATATTTATTTATATAGATAAACCACATCTTCTTGATCCATTCGTCTGTTGATGGACATTTAGGCTCTTTCCATGTTTTGGCCATTGTTGAGAGTGCTGCTATGAACATTGGGGTACAAGTGCCCCTATGCATCAGCACTCCTGTATCCCTTGGGTACATCCCTAGCAGTGCTATTGCTGGGTCCTAGGGGAGTTCTAGTGTTAAATTTTTGAGGAATCTCCACACTGTTTTCCAGAGGGTCTGCACCAGTTTTACATTCCCACCAACAGTGTAGGAGGGTGCCCGTTTCTCCACATCCTCGCCAGCATCTAGAGTCTCCTGATTTGCTCATTTTAGCCACTCTGACTGGCGTGAGGTGGTATCTCAGTGTGGTTTTGGTTTGTATTTCCCTGATGAGTAGGGATGCTGAGCATCGTTTCATATGTTTGTTGGCCATCTGGATGTCCTCTTTGGAGAAGTGTCTGTTCATATCTTCTGCCCATTTCTTCACTGGATTATTAGTTTTTTGGGTGTGGAGTTTGGTGAGTTCCTTTATCTGCTATGTCATTTGCAACTATCTTTTCCCATTCTGTCGGTTGCCTATTAGTTTTATTGATTGTTTCCTTAGCCGTGCAGAAGCTTTTTATCTTGATTTGGTCCCAGTACATTTTTGCTCTTGATTCCCTTGCCTTTGGGGATGTGTCAAGTAAGAAATTGCTGCAGTTGAGGTCAAGGAGGTTGTTTCCTACTTTCTCCTCTAGGGTTTTGGTGGTTTCCTGTCTCACATTTAAGTCCTTTATCCATTTTGAGTTTATTTTTGTGTATGGTGTGAGAAAGTATGATCTAGTTTCATTCTTTTGTACGTTGCTGTCCAGTTCTCCCAGCACCATCTGTAAAAGAGTCTGTCTTTTTTCCAATGGGTACTCTTTCCCGCTCTGTCAAAGATTACTTGGCCATACATTTGTGGGTCCAATTCTGAGTTCTCTATTCTATTCCATTGGTCTATGTGTCTGTTTTTTTGCCAATACCACACTGTCTTGATGATTACAGCTTTGTAGTAGAGGCTAAAGTCTGGGATGGTGACACCTCCCATTTTGGTTTTCTTCTTCATTACTTTGGCTATTCGGGGTCTTTTGTGGTTCCATACAAATTTTAGGATAGTTTGTTCTAGCTTTGAGAAGAATGCTAGTGCAATTTTGATTGGGATTGCATTGAATGTGTAGACTGCTTTGGGTAGTAATGACATTTTAACAATATTTATTCTTCCGATCCATGAGCATAGAATGTTTTTCCATTTCTTTGTGTCTTCTTCAATTTCCTTCATAAGTTTTGTATAGTTTTCATCATACAGATCTCTTATATCCTTGGTTAGGTTTATTACTAGGTATTTTATGGTTGTTTGTGCAATTGTGAATTAGTTTCTTGATTTTTCTTTCTGTTGCTTCATTGTTGGTGTATAAAAATGCAGTTGATTTCTGTATGTTGGGTTTGTACCCTACGACTTTGCTGAATTTATGGATCAGTTCTAGTAGACTTCTGGTGGAATCTGTCAGGCTTTCCATGAGAGTATCATGTCATCTTCGAAAAGTGAGAGTTTGACTTCTTTGCCAATTTTGATGTCTTTTATTTCCTTTTGTTGTCTGATGGCTGATGCTAGGACTTCCAGCACTATGTTAAACAACAGTGGTGACAGTGGACATCCCTGTCGTGTTCCTGATCTCAGGGGAAAGCTCTTAGTTTTTCCCCATTGAGGATGATGTTAGCTGAGGGCTTCTCATAGATGGCTTTTATGATGTTTAAGTAAGTTCCTTCTATCCCATATTTCTCGAGGGCCTTTATTAAGAACGGATGCTGCGCTCCTCATCAGGGAAATACAAATCAAAACCACACTGAGATACCACCTCACGCCAGTCAGAGTGGCTAAAATGAGCAAATCAGAGAACTCTAGATGCTGGCGAGGATGTGGAGAAACG